>NC_067408.1:120153993-120465868 GCF_009764475.1 Pristis pectinata | reverse complement strand
CGAGTCCTACATGATAGCAGAATACATTGACTCCTTCCTGAATCCACTGTCACAGAGACACCCCAGTTACATCAAAGACACGTACCACTTTGTCCAGATAGTCAATTCCCTCTCAGTGCCCTCCGACACCATACTCTTCACCATGGACATCGAAAGCCTCTACACGAATATAGAGACGGACAGGGGCATCGAGGCAGTCAGAGAGGTGCTGCAGAAATACCCAGACCCGGAGAGGTCAGACGAGGCTTTGATCAAACTCCTGCAGCTGAGCCTGACAAAGAGTGACTTTGAATTCAATGATGAATTCTACCTGCAGGTCAAAGGCACGGCAATGGGGAAGAAATTTGCCCCTGCCTACGCCAACATATACATGGCAAAGTGGGAGGAGACAGTCTTCCCGAAATGCCCCAAAAAACCCCTGTGCCTCCACAGATATCTAGATGACATCTGGGGTGTCTGGACACATTCTGGGAGAGAGTTAGAGGAATTCATCCAAATCCTGAACGCCCATCACCCCTCCATAAAAGTGAAGGCCATCACAAGTAGAGAGAAAGTGGATTTCCTGGACACCACCGTTTTTAAACTAGCAGCAGAAAACGGTAGACAGAAACTAGCGACTAAAGTCTTTTTCAAGCCGACAGACACCCACACCCTCCTGCACACGGCGAGCCATCACCCCAAACACACTTTCAGGGGCATCATCAAATCGCAACTGAGCCGCTTCCACCGCATTTGCAGCAGGGAGGAGGATTTCGAGCAGGCCACGACTGTCCTCTACACTGCCCTTAGACAGAGAGGTTACACCAAACGCAGACTCAGACACATCAAATCCGATTTCCTGAGAGGCCTGAGAGACCCCAGGGCGCAGAATAGGGCAATAGCCAAGCTACCACTGATAACAGGGTACAGCAGGACGGCCATCGATATCCACACACTAGTTAAGAGCCATTTCCGACAACTGAAGGGAGAGGTGAGCTCACTGGGGGCATACACGATAGTGTCGGCTTTTAAAAGGGCCAAGAATCTGTGAGACCTATTAGTTAGTAGCAAACTGTACACAGCCCCGAACTGTGGCGGGAGACACTGCAGAGCATGTAAACATTTAAAGATAGCAAAAAGCATCCACAACAGAGCGACAGGAAAATGGGCACGGATAGAGCAGAGGATAACCTGTGGGCAGGAAAATGTAGTCTATGCCATCCAGTGTAAAGAGTGCCACATCTTATACATAGGGGAAACAGGTAACAGCCTAAGGGTGCGACTGACAGGGCACCTGAGTACGATTACAGGGCAAGAGCAGAGCAGACCTGTCAGCAGGCATTTCCAGCAGCACGGGATCCAGTCTTTAGAGATCCTGGGCCTGGAAACGAACCTGAACTGGTCAAGCTCCCAGAGAAAGAGAGCAGAGAAGAAATGGATTGAATTATTACAAACCCACTCCCCAAACGGTCTAAACCAATTCTAAAAAAATAGATAAATAAAAACTTTAAAAATCCAGAATCGGGCCTAGTAAATCAGGCTTAAACAGATTCGGGTCACACGTTCCCGTTGAATTTGACTCTGACTGGGGACCCGATCCCAAAAACAGATCTTCCCCGACTTCCCCCTCAACTGACATACACTCCCACACCCTCACACCCGGACCCAGACAGAACCCACCCCCAATAGACCAGTTCACATGCACCACCCCCTCATCCCACACACCTCCTGATACATTTAAGTTGGGGTCAAAGACAACTTTTGTCCCCCAACACAGACCAGGCAACACCCACCGCTTCTGACCACACACACACTCCCGTATTTTTCCACCAGAACACTTAGCCCGGGTGTCAGCCGGTTCCCCCGACACGACACATTCCACGTTCCACCCCCCGCCAGCCGACATGTACCCCGATATACAGATAGCGGACAGCTTCCTCACACAGACCACCCAGCGGATCCCACATGCGCTCATGTAAGTTCCCCCCAAACACTTACGACCGGGTCCCGAATTCACCACCACCTTCCCTAGCCCCTTCCCTTAAACCTAACATTACACAAGCCTAGCCAACACCCCGACTAACCCAAACCAACACCCCACGAGGGTATCCTAAACCTAATCCTTAGGTCCTCTAAGCCTAACCCTACTCTCCCAAATTCACGACCACCTCCCCTAGCCCCTTGCCCTAAACCTAACGTTACACAAGCCTAGCCAACACCCCGACTAACCCAAGCCTGCAGCCCGACTAGCCCTTACTAACACCCCCCAGGGTCTTCTCACCCTAATCCTGAGGCCCCCTAAGCCTAACCCTACCCGAACCTAACCCTACTTCCAAAATCACCACCACCTCCCCTAGCCCCTTCCCCTAAACCTAACATTACACAAGCCTAGCCAACACCCCGACTAACCCAAGCCACCAGCCCGATTAACCCTGACCGAAGCCCCAGCCCCATTAACCCTTACCGACACGCCCACTAGGCAAAACCCTCGACCGGCACAATTTCCCACCCTATTAAGAGATGGATTCTGGAATAAGGCACAGATCACAATGAAGGCGAGTGGAAGCAGACCAAGATCATGAACCTGTGGGCCAATCAAAGTGGCAGGGTACAGTGAGACTGAATCTCCAGTAACGAGATTAATGAACACAAGAGGGATAATTTTCCCACTGCCCGCTAACTCACAACCTAACCCCTAACCCCACTTCTTAGTCCTACATACACATTCCACCACAGGTTGTTATTCACAATTGGATTGGATAATTTTTATTAACACTCATTTTGTAGAATATTAGGTCACACCCTACTGTTTAACATATTTGCATTTCATGTTCCCACACATTCTACAGTTGTTTCTGTTGTCAACACATTTGTTCTTAATCACATGTCAGAAATCAACACTTGTTTCATTGCACATTCCATCCATTTTTTTAAAAAATGCCGTGTTTTGCAAGACTAGGTTTATTAACATTTCCCATTATTTTCATGTGGTGTGTTCCTAAAACAGTTTTTGCATTAACACATTCCTTTTATCACACATTGACCTCACATTGCTGCTCTATTATGCTTTTTTCCAAACAGGATTTTGTTGTATTTTGTATTCCTTAGAGAATTTAACTGTTGTACCCTGAACTGTTGATTCTTTCACCAAAACTGTTTTGTAATACGGCAGTTCCCATGTTTTTTTAACAATACACTTTCATTTGTTAACGCTTTCATTTATTCATTCCTCACACATTTCAAATGTTCCATCAGATTACTTTACCCAGACACAGCTTTGTCACACATCTCCCCAATTATTTCATCACCTTTCCAAAAACAATTTTAAAAATAAGTTCCAAAAGATTACATTTACCATGACTGCGTTGTGTTCACTATTCACATTTCCCATAAGATACAACACCACATAGTGTATTTTTAAAAAACACATTTCACAATTTTGTGCCTTTGAACACAGCCCCTTGTTTATTCATTCCCACATACACATCTTTCCAAGTGTGTGTTTAATCACACATTCCCTAAACAGCTCCTTCAAAAGTTACATTTAAAACAGCAGTTTCATTTCATGACTGATCCCTCAAGTTTAAAACCACACTCCCAAAAACAGCTTTTTGCATATTCCAATACATTACCTGTGCATTTTTACATCACATTCCCGAACTTATTTTTTGCACATTCCAGAATTGATTTCACAACCCCCAAACACAGTTTGCATTTTCCACACATTCCACAGAGGTTATTTTTATTGAACATTTCCCTTTGCTCATTAAACCAAGTGACAGCTGAATTTTCCAACATGAAACATTCTCATACAGAGGTATTTTTATTCCACACTGCTCAACTATTTAACGATCCCTAAATCATTTATTTTCATTACACATTTCCAAGCAGTTTGTTTTAAACCATTCCTCCATTCGTTCATTGTTCACACATTCCCCAAAAGCAGTGTTTTTACAACACAGGCCCATGGTTCTGACACATGCAGTTTTATTAACACATTCCCCAATCATTCCTATTTACTACATTCACACTCAAAACAATCCCCACACACTTTTAAGAAACCATTCCTGCAGGTTTAAAAACAGATTCCCCCATCAGTTTGTGTTTATTCCTGTTAACATTCCCCAAGAGCAGTTTGTGTTTGTGACATTTCCCCATTTAGTTTATTCATTCTTCACACATGCCCCAACATTGTATTTACTATTTGCCAAACAGCAGTACTTCCCCCAACAGTTCTTTAACACTTTACACAAAGAGCTGTGTTTTTCCATTACATTTGCCAGTGGGTATATGATACACCTTCCTTAAGAGCATTTCAATGACATGTTTACAAAACAGCAGTTTTCTTTCAGTACATTCCCTAAACAGTTTAACTACATTCCAAAAAAAATTTAACAGCTTGTTTTTGATGACACATTCTTCAAGGAACAGCTTGTTTGTGTTTCATGACACATGCTGCAGTGTTTGCATTTATTATGACATTTACCAGCATCCATGTTTTCATTTGCACAGCACCTTGTTTGTTGTTCACACATTCTCCAGCTTATTACACTTTCCAAAAAAACAGCACTGTAAAATTCACACATTCCCCGGTTGCAGTCCACTTTCCCTGCAGTTTGAACCAGTTACAAACAGGTCTCACATTCCCTGACAGCTTGTGTTCATTATTCACACATTTCCACAACATCTTTATAACACTCTAGTTTGTGTTGTTGTTTAGAAACACATTACCCAAAACTGCATCTTTGCAGTAGCACATCCCCAGACAATAGTTTTCCATTACACATTCCCCACAACACCCTCAATCACTTGAAAATGCATTTTTGTTTCATTACATATTCCAAAGTTTTTTTTTGAGCAGGCTTTACCTATTTCCTAACAGCTGGTGTGTATATACATTCCAAGTTTTATTGGGACATTGGCCAAGCAACAGTACATGATATCTGTTTGTGCATTCATGACATTTGCCAACAGTTTTTCTTAACATATTCCCTTATTTATTCATCTGCCCCCACACATTCCAAACACTGTAGCTTTTTACACCAAGTAAATTACACATTCCCCAAACAGTTGTTTCATTGCATACTTTCACCTTTAAACTATGTTCCCAGAAACAGTTAAATATTCCCCAACAGCTTATATTTATTATTTGCACATTCCCAAAATAGTTTTATAAACACACCCTGGTTTGTATGCATTAAAAACACATTCAAGCAATAGGTTAACGCACGCCCCAGTGTTTCTCACAGTTGTGTTTATTTCAGTTTGTTTTTTTGAACGCATCCTAGTTACTTAATTTGTCACATTTCCCAAAATACAGCAGCTTTTTAAGCTTTCCCCCAACAGCACTTTGAAGTCACACATTCCCCAAACAGCTTTAAAACCACGTTTGCAAAAACACAAGAACAATTTCTTCTTTAAACACACATTCCCTACAGCCTGTCTTCATTATTCACACATTCCCCAGAATAGTTTTATAACACTCCCCAGTTTGGCAGTATTAACACACAATTTGAGAATTTATTAGCACATTCCCTTTTGTTCATTTTTCCCCACATTCTCAACAGTTGGTGTTTATTTACCATATATTCCCCAAACTGTGGTATTTTTGTACACGTGACCCAAAGTTTCCATTAACACATTCCAAGTTTGTATTTCTGACACATTCCCGACAGTTAATTTATTTTCCACACATTGCAAAGTAGTTTTAACTGCATTCCCCAAGCACAGCTATTACACACTTAATAGTACACTTAGCAAATTAGCATTAACAAATCACAGCAATTTCATTTCACATCTCCTGAAGTGTAATGTGTTCCTTAAGTTTATTTCCCAACAGCTTGTTTATTACTCACATATCCCCCAAGGACGTTATAAAACCATTCCAAGTTTATTAGCATTCCCCAGTGAAGGTTTTAACACATCCCTTTATTTTTCCACACGTTCCAAGCATTCTCATTACACAATCCCCAACCATTCATTGACAGAGTACTCAGTTTGTATTGGTGTTTCATTTAACACATCCCAAATTATACATCTATTTCGCACATATGCCAACGGTTTGTTTACTACACATTCCCAAAATGGTTTTCCAAACCATGTTGCCAAAAACATCACATGCTCTCCAACAGCTTGTGTTCATCATTCACACTCCAAAGTGTATATTTTATTAATGTATTCCAAACAGTATCAGTTTATTTATACATCCATCTCTCCCCCAAACACATTTCCAAGTTGTGTTTTTGTTACTTTCCTGAAACAGCACGTAATAAATCACATTCCCAGAAGTTTTGTTTCATTACTGATCCCACAGGTTTAACCACATTCCCAAGAATGTGGACAGTTTTTGCATATTCCAACACATTCCTCAGTGGGTGTTTTTACAGCACAGTCACCAATTTATTCAATAATTTTCCATACATTCCACATTTGGCTACACAATCCCCAAAGAGTTTGCATTCACTATACATTCCCCAAAGGGCATACTTATTCAACATATCCCAAGACCCGTTAACACATTACCTAAAACCATTAACATTCCTTAAGTGGCACAGCTAGATTCTTCAACATGACATGTTCCCAGACAACACAGCAGTATTTTTAGATTGCCCAACAGCTGGTTAATCCCCAGTTTGTGTTATTTTCTTTACACACTTCCCCAAATAGTTTGGGTTTTAATCTATTCCTCAGTAGCATTCATTCCCCCCCACACACACATTTGAGCTGCGATATATGCCCCAACAGATGATTTTTGCCATTACACATTCCTGAAACACAAGTATTTTGAAAAACATCCCTTTGGAACAGCCAGTGTTTCCTATGACACAGGCATCAACTATTGTGTTTTATTAACCAATTCCAAGTTTCCCAACAGTTTGTATTTACTATACATGCCCTGTGCTTTGAAAACAATCCCTGTAAACAGGTTAAGAAAAACATTCCAAGCAACTGTTTGTGTTTATTCCATTGAACATTCCCCAAGCATGGTTTATGTTTGTGACATTTCCCAGTTTAACATATTAAGTTTATTCATTCCCCAACACTATTTACTATACATTCCCCAAAAACAGTATTTTATCACCCACTTTACACAGTGTGTTTTAACATTACATATTTGCCAGTCTTTTTATAAAAAATGCACATTCCTCAGTTTTAATGACACATTTACAAAATAGCAATCGTCTCATTGCACATTCCCTAACTAATTTAACTACATTCCCAAAAAACATTTTGCCTTGTCTTGCTCTTAATGACACATTCTTCAAGTAGCTCATTTTTGACACATTCTCCAGTTTGTGCACATTTATGAAGTTTCCTAGTGTTTATGTTTTCATTAGGACATGCCCTTGTTTATTCATTGTTCACATTATTCAAAGAGCAGTTCACTACACTTTCCAAAAACACAGCACTTAAAAATAATACATTCCTCAGTTGGTTCATTGCACTTTCCCTACATCTTTTAAACCATGTTCCCAAAACCAGTTTTCACATATTCCCAACAACTTTTATTCATTAACACATGGCCCAGTTTTAGGACACTTCAGTTTGTATGTTTTAACAAACACACTGCACATTTTTACCAGCATTCCTTAAGTTTGTGTAGACTTAACATGTTTTACTCATTTTTTCCCACACATCCAATTTTTTTTGGTATTGGTTTATTGTCACTTGTACTGAGGTACAGTGAAAAACTTCTTACAAACAGATCATACAGGTCAATTCATTAAGTGCAGTTACAGTAAGTTAGTACAGAGTGCATTGATATAGTACAGGTAAAAACAATAACAGTACAGAGTAAAGTGTCACAGCTACAGAGGAAGTGCAGTGCAATAAGGTGCAAGGTCACAACAAGGTAGATCGTGAGGTCATAGTCCATCTCATTCTTTAAGGGAACTGTTAAATAGTCTTATCTCTGTGGGGTAAAAGCTGTCCTCAAGTCTGGTGGTATGTGCCCTCAGGTTCTTGTATCTTCTACCTGATGGAAGAGGAGAGAAGAGAGAATGTTCTGGGTGGGTGGGGTCTTTGACTATGCTGGCTGCTACACCAAGACAATGAGAGGTAAAGACAGAGTCCAAGGAGGGGAGACTGGTGTCCGTGATGTGCTGGGCTGTGTCCACAACTCTCTATAGCTTCTTGCGGTCTTGGGCAGAGCAGTTACCATATCAAGCTGTGATACATCCTGATAGGATGCTTTCTATGGTGCATTGATAAAAAAATTTCCCAAAACACTTATTACACATTCCATGTTTTTTTTTTAAAAAGTCCCCAAAAACAAGGTTACATATTCCCAGTTTGTGTTTTCCTTGTTCACACATCCCCCAAACAATTTTTAAACAGCTTGCCCAAAACAGCAGTTTTCCATGACATCCCGTTTTCTTCATTACACATTCTGTTACAGACTCAGTGAAAGTCCCTTTAAGATAGAGAGTGTGTGTGTATGTGTGTGGGGCGTGCTTACATCAATAGAAGATAAAGGACGTAATGACGTGGTTGAAGGCGGCAGAAAGAGAGAGAGAGAGAGAAGGGAGAGAGACACCAGCCTGCTTGGTTTCTCTATCGATGGATGAGAAACAATAACTGTTTGCGCCACTGAAATCCATGTATGGAAGTTGGAAGTAATCCGGTGGAGTTCACTTTGTTGCTGACCTGTAGAAGGAAACAGGTATTTGTGTGTGGACGACCACGGTTCGGATGCTTTTCGGGGTGAGGAAGTCACTACCGAGTAAACACTAAAATGTCGTTTGGGTTCCATCGTGGAACATTTGGATTTTGTATGTACTCTCTCTGTTTTTCTACATCTACATCTTATCTTCAGACAACGGTGGTTGTTGAAGCCCTTGCTCATGTTTCACCTTATGGCTTGCAGAACTGAACTTTAAGAACCATTCTGGAACTGGGAGTTTGGACTTTGTCACACACACACACGACGAGTTTAGTTTTGGGATTAACGTTTGAGGTTTAACATTTGAATTCTAACATACTAACATTTTTACTTTTATTTTATGTATCATTAGTAATTAATAAAATAGTTATTAACACCGAATCATGCTCAGTGTTTCTTTTGTTGCTGGTTCATGACAATTCCCTAACACCGAACACTCAAACACCACTTGTTTGATCACACATTCCCTAGTTTAAAAACATGTTCCCAAAAACACAACTCTTTACCCATTTCCCAACAGCTGGTGTTTTTACACATTCCAAGTTTAATGGACACATTGCCCAAGTTCATGACACCCCCAGTTTGTGCATTTATGACATTTGCAGTTTTTATTAACAGTCCCTTATTATCCTCCACACACATTCTAAACATTGCAGCTTATTACAATTCCCAAACTTCAGAAATCATACAGTTTAATTACACATTCCCCAGCTTTTCAAACATCCCAAAAAAGTGCACGTTTCCCAACAGCTTGTGTTCATTCACACCTACCCCAGTTTGTATGCATTAACACAAATTTACATTTCCCAGTTTTGTCTTTAACACATACCATTTTTCATTCCTCCCACCTGTTTATATTTACTATACATTCCCCAAACAGTATTTTATACACATCCCAATAGTTCTTTGGCATATTACAAGAAAGAGTGCAAGTTTTTAAACATTAAGTCTGTGCACATTTATGTCACATTCCCAAAAGTTTTCCACAATGCATTCTGACAGTTGATACTGATTCCCCCCCACACATTCCCCAGACTTTTAATTGTACACACCAAGCAGTTTTGTTACATATTCCCCACACACTGCATCTCCAGCACACAAATCAGTTTCACACATTCCCTGCACTGTTTTTAAAACTGTTTTAAAAACAAACTAACATTTCCCAGTTTATTCACACATTGCCCAAAGCAGCTTTTAATTCCACATTCTCCAGCAAGTTAACACTCCTTCCTCCCCCCACACACACCACCCAGCTGCATGTTTTAATTACACATTCTCCAAACAGAACCTTTGAAAACGCACATTACCAAAACTACAGCTTCATTTCATAACTTTCCCAAAACAGTTTAAAATCATGTTCCCAAAAACAAGCTTACACAGTTCCAACAGTTTACACATTCCTTATGATGCTTGCCAAAAGCAGGTTTAACACATTCCCTTATTTTTTCATTTTTGCAACTTCTCCCAAACACTAATCACATTCCCTAGTTTTGTTTCATCATGCTCCCCAAAACTTTACACTATGTTCCCATTAACAGTTTACACATTTCCCAACAGCTTGTGCTCTTTATTCACACAATCCTCCAGATTTTTAGGAAACATTCCCTTATTTTCCAGTTTCAATACACATTCTCTAAACAAGTTCTTTCAAATGAATGTTCAAGTTTTTTTTTTACATTTTCCCCAGTTTGGAAGTTTATTATTCACATTCCTCAAACTGTGTGCATTTTTGCATCAACTCTTTTCAAAGTTTGAGATTGTGTATTCCCCAACAGCTCTCCCCCATTCCAGCTGTGTTTTTCCATTGCACATCCCTAACAGTTCACATTAGTATGTTTTTGAAATCAACATTCCCAATAGTTTAATACATTCCCCAGTGTTTTTATGACATTTCACAAACTGTTTGTGACATTTTCCAGGTTTTTTTTTAAAAAGCACATTTAGTTTTTGTTGCACATTCCCCAAACACCTTTTTAAGCTTTCCCCAAATGCACCATTTTAAAGTCATACATTCCAGTTATCATGTTAAAACCACATTTCAGAAAATGATTTTTTACATATTCCAACAGCCTGTGTTTATGACTCAGATTCCCCATAGTTTTATAACTCTCCCCAGTTTGGGAGTTTTTAAAAAAGACATTCCCTTATTCATTCGTTTCCCTGCCACCACACATTCTCAACAGATGGTGTCTATTTAATATGCATTCCCCAACCAGTGGTATTTTTTGTGTATGTGACCCAGAGAGTGCAAGTCCACCCCCCACATTAACACATTCCAAATTTGTGTAGTTTATGACATTCTCTGAAAACAGTTTTCTTGTTATTACTCATTCCCATACAATTTCCCATACATACCCCAGTTATTAATTGCACATTCCCCAAGTATGGCTGTTACACATTCCACACAAGTGCACTTTACAAAAAAACATTCACAAATCAATTACCTATTCCATGAACTGTTTTTAGAAACCATTTCCCAACTGCTGTTTATTATTTCACATTCCCCAAAGAATGTTTTTATAAACCATTCCAAGTTTATTATTAATACATTTCCCAGTGCAAGTTTAACACATCCTATTTTAATTCATTCCCCCACATTCCAACAGTTTACTACACACTCCCTAAACAGGTTCTCTTTACACAATCACCAACTGTTCTTCACATTACCAGTTTATGTGGGTGTTTTTAATCACATTCCAAGTTATTTACCTATTTCTCACACATGCCCATTTGTGTTTACTGCACATTCCCTTCTTTAATTACAAATTCCCTCAATGGTTTTTCAAACCACATTTCCTAAAACTTTACATGCTCCCAACAGCTTGTGTTCATTATGCACTCCAAACAGTTTGTATTTTTATTAAAGTATTCCCCAGTTTGTCTATTTATTAACTAATTTCCCCCACACTTTAAAATGTTTAGGAAATGTACAATGAAAAGTGTTTTTGGGCAATGTTCCCAGAAACAGTTTTTGCATATTCTAATAGTTTGTTCATTATTCACACATTTCCTAAACAGTCTGTTTATTAACACATTTCCCAACAATTCATTCAACTTCACACTTTCCCTTATTTCCTACACATTCCCCAACGGTTCTTTAAAACATTACCCAGTTTGGGCACGAACATTCCCCAAACAGTGGGGTTTTCTAACAAACATCCCCCAAACACAGCATGTATATTTACACATTCCCCAAACTGTCTTTCTAAAATGTGACAATTTCCCCCTCATGAGTTTATTCCCCACCACAATTTACTACACAATCCCCAGACATTTTATTACACATTCCCAACAGTTTGCATTCCTATATGGACATCCCAAACAGCTTTTATTAACACATTCCCCAAACACAGCACATTGTACATTCCCAGTTCATTTATTGTTCACATTCCTGTTTATATTTTACCAGTTTTCATTACTTTCCCCAAACAGCACCAATTATAAATGAATCCCTATCGAGCACCTCCAAAAATCATACATCCCCAGTTTTTATTCACACATTCCCCACACAACAGCAACTTTTCTTCTAAATCACATTCCCAAAACAACTTTATTACATGTTGCCAGAACATTTTAAACTATATTCCTGCAAATTTTGCATTACTAGTTTAATAAATCACTTCCCAGTTATATTTTTATTAACACATTCCCCAACAGTTTATTCGTTAATTCCCCACACACATTCCCTAGTGCATTTTGTTACACATGTCAAAATATTGTTTACAATTACACATTCTCCAATCTCCAGTTTTGAATTCTGTACACATTGCAAGAACAGGTTTAATGTTTATTACAACAGTTCTTTAACACCTTCCACAAACATTACCCAAGCAGTATGTGCACTTTTCATTAACATATTCCAAGTTTCTTTAAATATAATTTTGAACAATTTCCACAAATTAGCATCCTCAAAAATATTCATTGAGTCTTTGTGATCAGCGACTCAGGATAAACACCATGTTGAGGAGACTGAATACTCCCCTAGGTCTACAGCAGATGCCATCTCCCTGGCCCAACACTCAGTTCTGGAGCATCTGGACAGTGAAGACACCTACATTAGACTATTGTTTATTGACTACAGCTGTCTTCAATACTATAATCCCAAGCAAACTCATCACCAAACTCCAAGACCTAGGACTCAACACCTCCCTTCTAACTGGATCCTTGACTTCCTGACCAACAGACAGCAATCAGTGAGGATAGGCAGCAATACCTCCAGCACAATTATTCTCAACACTGGTGCCCCACAAGGCTGCGTCCTCAGCCCTCTACTCCATATATACTCATGACTGTGGCCAGATTCTGCTCTAATTCCATCAACAAGTCTGTAGGTGATACCACCATTGTAGGCCGTATCTCAAATAATGAGTCGGAGTACAGGAAGGAGATAGAGAGCTGTGGAATGGTGTCATGACAACAACCTTTCCCTCAATGTCAACAAAGCAAAAGAGCTGGACATTGACTTCAGGAAAGGGGATGGTGTACATGCACCTGTTTACGTCAACAGTGCTGAGGTCAAAAAGGTTGAGAGCTTCAAGTTCCTAGGAGTGAACATCACCAATAGCCTGTCCTGGTCCAATCATGTAGATGCCACAGCCAAGAAAGCTCACCAGTATCTCTACTTCCTCAGGAGGCTAAAGATATTTGATGTCCCCTTTGACACTCACCAACTTTGCACTCTGTACTACCTCAATGTAACTGCACTGTGTAATGAATTGACCTGTATGATCAGTATGCAAGACAAGTTTTTCCATTGTACCTTGGTACAAGTGACAATAATAAACCAATACCAGCTGAAGAATGGCAAATGGCCATTCAGATAATTGAGGTATTGCATTTTATGAAGTTGAACCAGGGTGAATGCCAACCAAGGCCTTAGGGAGTGTTTTAGAACAGCAGGACCTACAAGTACAGGTAAATAGTTCCCTGAAAATGGCATCACAAGTAGACAGGGTGGTGAAGGCAGCATCTGGCATGCTGCCCTTCAGTGAGGGCATTGATTATGGGAGTTGTTGCATTATGTTACAGTTGTACAAGATGTTCGTTAGTCTGCATTGTATAGTTTTGGTTACCCCATAAGGATGTCATCCAAGAGGAGTGCAAAGACTTATGAGAATGTTACGTAGAACATAACAGCACAGTGCAGGCCCTTCAGCCCACAATGTAGTGCCAATGTTTTATCCTGCTCCAATATCTCACCCTTCCCTCCCACAGAAAAATGGAGGGCTATTATTCATGTGGCTAAGAGTCTCTTAAATGTCCTCAATCTATCTGCCCTCAAGCTCTGCCAGCAGTGTTCCACACACCCACAACTAAAAACTTACCTCTGACATCCCCTTATACCTTCATCCAAATGCCTTAAAATTATGCCCCCTCATATTAGCTATTTTCACCCTGGGAAAAGTCTGACTGCCCATCTGGTATTGGTATTGGTTTATTCTTGTCACTTGTACCAAGGTACAGTGAAAAGCTTGTCTTACAGACTGATCATACAGGTTAACTCATTACACAGGGCAGTTACATTGAGTTAGTACAAAGTGCATTGATGTATTACAGGTAAAAACAGGAACAATACAGAGTAAAGTGTCACAGCTACAAAGAAAGTGCAGTGCAATAAGGTGCAAGGTCACAACAAGGTAGATCATGAGGTCATAGTCCAACCTATTGTATAAGGGAACCGTTCAATAGTCTTATCACAGTGGGGTAGAAGCTGTCCTTAAGTCTGGTGGTATATGCCCTCAGGCACCTGTATCTTATACCTGATGGAAGAGGAGAGAAGAGAGAATACCCTGGGTGGGTGGGGTCCTTGATTATGCTGGCTGCTTCACCAAGAAAACGAGAGGTAAAGACAGAGTCCAAAGAGGGGAGGCTGGTGTCCGTGATGCACTGGGCTGTCCACAGCTCTGTCAGTTTCTTGCAGTCCTGGGCAGAGCAGTTGCCGTACCAAGCTGTGATGCGTCCAGATAGGATGCTTTCTATGGTGCATCAGTAAAAGATGGTGAGATTCAAAAGGAGAAAAACTAAATTTCTTTAGACTCCCGAGGAAGTAGAGGTGCTAGTGAGCTTTCTTGGCCGTGGATCTACGTGATTTGACCAGGACAGGCTGTCGGTGATGTTCACTCCCAGGAACTTGAAGCTGTCAACCCTCGACCTCAGCACCATTGACGTAGACATCTGATCTGCCTTTTATCTTGTTCACCTCTATCAGGTCACCTCCTGTCCTCCACTCCGAAGAAAAGCCCCAGCTCACTCAACCTGTCCTCATAAGACACGATCTCCAATCCAGGACCATCCTGTTAAATCTCTTAACTCTAAAGCTTCCACATCCTTTCTATAAGGAAATGACCAGAACTGAACACAATACTCCAAGTGTGGTCTAACCAGAATTCTATAGAGCTGCAACATTACCTTGGCTTGAACTCAATACCCCTTCTACTGAAGGCCAACACCATATGCCTTAACAAACCTATTGACCTGCGTGGCAACCTTGAGGGATCTATGGATGTGGACCCCAAGATCCCTCTGTTCCTCCACACTGCTAAGAGTCCTGCCATTCACCTTGTATTCTGCCTTCAAATTTGATCTTCTGAAGTGTACCAATTCACACTTCCAGGTTGAATGCCATCTACCACTTCAGCCCAGGTCTGCATTCTATCAATGTCCTATTATAATCTACAACCTTCTACACTATCCACAACCTTTGTGTCATCAGCAAACTTAACTGACCCTTCCACATCCTCATCCAAGTCATCTATAAAAATCACAAGTAGCATGGGTCCCAGAACAGATCCCTGCAGAACACCACTGGTCACTAACCTCCAGGTAGAATACACTCCATCTACCACCATCCTTTGTCTTCTATGGGTGAGCCAATTCTGAATCCACACAGCTAAGTTTTCATGGATCCCATGCCTCTTGACTTTCTGAATGAGTCTTCTGTGAGGAAGCTCAAATGCTTTACTAAAATCCATGTACACCACATCCACTGATCTCCCTTCAATGTGCTTTGTCACATCCTCAAAATTCAATTAGGCTTGTGAAGTATGACTTGCCCCTCAAAGCCATGCTGACTGTCCCTAATCAGTCTTCACTTCTCCAAATGCCCATAAATCCTGTTTAAGAACCATCTCCAGTAATATGCCCACCACTGAACAAAGACTCACTGGTCTATAATTCTGAGGGTTATCCCTACTCCCTTTCTTAATAGGAACAACATTTCCCACCCTCCAATCATCTGGCACTACCCCTGTGGCCAGTGAGGATGCAAAGATCATTGCCAAAGGTGCAGCAATCTCTTCTCTTGCTTCCCATAATAACCTCAGATATATCCCATCCGGCCCTGGTTATTTATCCATCCTAATGCTTTTCAGAATTTCCAGCCCATCCTTTTCCCTCACATCAACATAGTCTTGTATGTCAGCCTATTGTACACCATTCTCAACCATCAAGGTCTCACTGGTACCCCATGCAAGTACTCCCTAAACATCCACATTTGTGGTGCACTTACCAGAGAACATCTGTTCCCAATTTACACCCCCAAGTTCCTGCCTAATAGCATAATTCCCCCTCCCCCAGTGAATACTTTCCCATATCGTCTGCATGCCCACTTTAACAAATGGGCTCAGGGTCCTGTTTCTCGGTTGTATCACATGACAATATTTCCATTTGTTAAATGTTTCATGACCTTACAAAATACCAATCAGGACAGCCCCAAGCCAAGTTTGGCATCCTCCCTGTTGTACAGTACTGGGAGAATACCATAGGGAGAGCTGTTGTGCCAGCCTGGTAACAAGTCCTGTTTGACCCCTTCCTTAATCTGCTTTAACAGATATCACTGTCAACTTCAACTGTTGCTGTATTCAATGGACATTAAAAGTCTGCAGAAAGACAAGCTGCTGAGAACTTCAAATACCAACAGCCGAGACCAAATGACGATATACTTCAGTTACTGTACATCAGCAAATTCAAGACAGACAAGGGCAAGAATTTTCTGGCATTTGGGCTGCTGCAGTCATCCAGTGTAAATGCTAAGCTGAATAAGATTTGGAGACAGGAATTCATAAGATAATGCAGCACAGGAACAGGCCCTTCAGCTCATGTCTATTCTGTCTATGATGCCAATTTAAATTGCACATCTGCCTGCTCATGGTCTATCCCTCCATTCCATCTTTTTGTGTGCCTAAATGCCTCTTAAACAAGTCCTGGGGCCCCTGAACAGTAGAGTTGCTGATGTGAAGTCAAGGGGTAATACTGTAGCCAATGAGAGCAAATTTAGCCATCAGGATAGACATGATCACAGCTTGAGGAATAGCCATTGGTTTGAACTGCATTTATTTCAAAGCAAGAGGCTTGACAGGCAAAGTAGATAAACTCAGTGTGGATTAGCTCTGGGAAACTAGTATCAGTCATAACAGACATGGCTAAGGGAAGGGCAGGACTGAGAGCTCAGTGTTCCAGGATACATATGCTGCAAGTGTGACAAAGATGCAGGTGAAAGGGAGTTGGCTTCTTGATGAAAGGACAATAGTCATTGGAGAAATATTCTTGGGTGAATCATCCAGTGAGAAAATATGGGTAGCACTTGTAAACAAGGGGATGGTCACTGATGGGATTGTATTATAGACCCCCAATAGTCAACAAGAATTGGAGCAGAGATGTAGAGAATTGCTGTGAGTTGTAAACATTATAAGTAGCATAAGTGGGATTTCAACTTCCCCAAAATTGGGCCAACCATAGTGAAAGGTTTTGATAGTGGAATTTGTCAAAGCCTTTGACAAATTTATGTCAACTTGGGAAAAAGTCCTGTAGGGCAGTGCATTGACTCCTTCCTCAATCTGCTTTAACAGATCACTTTCAGTCAACTTCAACTGTTGCTGTATGCAATGGACATTGAAAATCTATTGCATACAGCAATAGACTATGTGCCCAAGAAAGCTTGAGGGACAAACTAGAGTGGGTGCAACACTGGACCTCCTCCCAGGGAATGAGGTAGGGCAAGTGTCTGGTGTCTGTCAGCAAGCATTTTGAGCCCAGTGACCACATTCTATTAGTTTTGTAATAGTTAAGGGTATAACTGGTTCACAAGCCAAAGTCCTGAACTGAGACAGCAAATTTTGGAGCCATTAGGCAGGATCTTGCCAAAGTTGATTGGGTGATATTGTTTGCAGAGGATGAGAGGGACTTGAGAGGTGTACGAGATAAGAAGCATAGATCGACTAGACAGTGAGATATTTTCCCAGTGAGATATTTTCCCAGTGAGATAATGGCTAACATGAGGACATTAAGGTGATTGGAGGAAGGCATAAGGGGGATGTCAGAAGGTCCCCCCCTCCCCCCCCAGAGTGGTGCTTGGAATGCACTGCCTTCAGAGGTTGTGGGGCCAGATACATTAGGGACATTTAAGAGACTCTTAGATAGACATGAATGATAGAGAAATGGGGGGCTATGTGGGAGGCAAGGGTTAGACAGATCTTGAGCAGGATAAAATGTCAGCACAACATTGTGAGCTGAATAGCCTCCATCTAGCCTCAGAGTGCCTGTCAAATGGGAGGCTTTAAATGTGTGACATCAAGAGTTCAGGGTCTACATATTCCCATTAGAGTGAAGGGCAAGACTGGCGAGTTTCAAGAACCCTGGTTGACAAGATATTGAGGCTCTGGTGAAAATGAGGGATGCATACAATGTGCAAAAGCAGTTAGGAATTAATGAATCTCTTGACTACAGGGCCCTGCTCAGAAGGGTCCAGTACTGAACCTTGAGAGAACAAGGCAGGGCAATTAACTGAAGTGGCAATCAGGGAAAACTTTGGCTCTAGCAACCATAATCCTATTAGTTTTGAGATACTGATGGAAAAGGATAGGACAGGTCCACAGGTTAGGGTCCTAAACTGAGGGGTAATTTGAGGAACTGGGCAGGATCTAGCAGGGGTCAATTTGGAGAACCTGTTTGAAAGGAAAAGGAATTAATAGCAAGTGGGAGGCTTTTAAGAGTGGCATAAAGAGTTCAGGAACAGCATGTTACTTTTAGGGTGAAGGGTAAACCTGGAAGTTCAGGGAACCTTTGCTGATGAGAGATTGAGGCTCCAGTCAAGAAAAAGCTACATTGGGTTTAGGAGGTCAGGGATGAGCGAAGCCCTCGATGACTAAAATCAGGAGCACAAAGATACTATGAGATGGATCTGGCAGGCAAGGTTAGGGAAGTGCCGGTTAGGTTCTATAGCTGTATTAACAGTAAAGAGGTGGCTATAGAGAGTAGGATCCCTTAGATCAGCAAGACTACCCATGTCTTGAGTTGCAGGTGTTTACTGAGGAAATCATGGTTGCACAAGAGATAACAGAAACAAGTGGAGATATTTTGGAGGACATTTGTATTACCAGGGAGGTTTCTGCAGCCTTGCAGTGCATTAAGGTGGGTAAATCCCCAGGGCCTGACTGTGTGGAGCAGCCATTGGAGGGGCTATGTTTCAGCTCTAAGTTCTGTGGCTGAGCTTTGGTGAGGAGGTTGAGCAGACAAGAACAGGAAGGTGCAGGCAAGGTTTGCCTTGGACTTACTGTTACTATTAAAGTAGCTGGGATGGCAGCAAGGACAGTGGCACTCTCCTCCTGCAGGATGTGGGACATCAGGGAGAGTACCAGTGTCCTTGGTGAGTTCACCTGTAGAAACTGCTCCCAGCTGCAGCTGACTGGCCACATGTCATGGAACTGGAGCTGGAGATGGATGTGTTTTGGATTGTCCAGGATGCTGAGAGCATCATAGACAAGAGTTTTAGTGAAGTGATCAAATTTAAGGGGCATACTGCAGGTAGTTGGTGACAACTGGGAGAGGTAAGGGAAGAGAAACAGTGCAGGGTCCTCCTGTGGCCATTCCTCTCAGCAACAAGTATACCCCTTTGGATCCTGCTGGAGGATGGTGGGGGCACAGCAGCAGTAGGCAGGTCAGTGGCACTGAGACCATTTCTGAGGCTCAACAGGCAAGGGATATGTCAGGCAGGGCAGTAGTGAAAGGAGACTCGATAGTTGCAGGAACAGACAGGAGATTCTGTGGCTGCAAAAGAGATGCCAGGATGATGTTGCTTCCTGGGTGCCAGGGACCTCAGCAGCTGCAGAACATTCTCAAAGGGGAGGGTGATCATCTAGAGTCTGTGGTACACGTTAGTACTATATTACATAGGTAAAAAAGGGATGAGATCTTGCACAGTGAATACAAGGAGTTAGGAGAGAACCTAGAATCAGGACCTCAAGGCTAGTAATCTGATTTACAGTTCCATATGCTAGTGAGGGTAGAAATAAAGATAGCTCAATGAATGTATGGCTGAGGAGCTGCTGCAGGGATTCAAGTTCTTGAATGATTGGGATTTCTTCTGGGGTAGGTGTGACCTATACAAGAGAAACAGGTTGCATCTGACCTGGAGGGGGCAGAAAACATTTCCTGGCTGGGAGATTTGCAAGTGCTACTTGGGATGGTTTAAACTAGAGGTGGGGGCCTGATCAGTAGTGGCTGATTAGAAATCAGGGGATTAAATTATAGCCAATGAGAACAAGTTTAGTTATCAGGATAGACAGGAGCACAGTAGAGGGAGAGGAAAGACCATTGGTTTACATTATTTATTTCAATGCAAGAGGCTTGACAGGCAAAGTGGATGAAATCAGGATGTGGATTGGCTCTGGGGACTGGGATAGTATAGTTATAACAGAAACAGTTGAGGGAAGGACCAGACTGGTAGTTCAATGTTCCAGGAGTGGGAGGAGGGGAGAGTTTCCTTATTGAAAGATCAAACAATAGTAATTAGAGGATATTCTTGAGATCATCAAGTGAGGCCATATAGGTCAAACTTAGAAAGGGGATGGTCACTGATGGGGTTGTATTATAGCTACCACCCCCCCCCCCAGTAGTCAGCAGGAATTGGGGTGGACATGGAGATATTGCAGCTAGTTGTAAGCACAAGGTTGCATTAGGAGGAATTTTTGACTTTGGAAATTGTTTATTATTGTCACTTGTACTGAGATAGTGTAAAACTTGTTTCACATACTGTTCATATAGATCAACTTGTTTACATAGTGCATTGTAGTACAAGGTAAAACAATGCAAAGTGCAGAGGAAAGTGTCACAGCTACAGAGAAAATGCAGTGCAAGTAGACAATAAGGTGTAAGGTCATGAGGTAGATTGTGAGGTCAAGAGTACATGTTATCATACTAGGGAACTGTTCAATAATCTTAACAGTGGGATAGAAGCTGTCCTCAAACCTGGTGGTATGCACTTTCAGGCTTTTGTATCATCGGCCCAGTGGGAGGGGAGAAGAAACAATCTGGGTTGGGTGGGGTCTTTGATCATGCTGGCTCCTTTACTGAGGCAGTGTGAAGTATAGACATGGAGGGGGAGGCTAGTTTCTTTGATGTGCTGAGCTGCATCCACAACTCTGCAGTTTGTGATCAAGGGCAGAGGAGCTGCCATACCAAGTTGTGACACATCCAGATAGGATGCTTTCTGTGGTGCATCAATACAAATTGGTGAGGATCAAAGGGGACATGCCAAATTTCTTTAGCCTCCTGAGGAAGTAGAAGTACTATTGAGCTTTCTTGGCCATGACATCTTCATGGTTGGACCAGACAGACTATTGGCAATGTTCACTCCTAGAAACTTGAAGCTCTCAACCCTCAACCTCAGCATCATTGTTGTAGGCAGGAGCATGTGCACCACCCCCTGCCTGAAGTCAATGACCAGATCTTTTGTTTTGATGACATTGAGGGAAAGGTTGTCATCATGACACCTTGTCATTAAGCTTTCCTTCCTGTACTCCAACTCATTGTTATTTGAGATGGCCCACTACAGTGGTATCATCTGCCAATTGGTAAATGGGGATAGGGCAGAATATGGCCACAGTCATTTTTAGGTGGAGTAGAGAGCTGAGAACAGCCTTGTGGGGCACCAGTGATGAGAATAATCATGCTGGAGGTGTTGTTGCCTATCCTTACTGATTGTGGTCTGTTGGTCAGGAAGGCAAGGATCCAGTTGCAAAGGGAGATCTTGAGTCCCAGGTCTTGGAGTTTTGTGATGAGTTTGCTTGGAATTATAGTACTGAACAATAGTCTTATGTAGGTGTCTTTACTGTCCAGATGCTCCAGAGATGAGTGTCAGGCCAGGGAGATGGCATCCACTGTCAGCCTGCCCTAAGATTAACTGGGCCAACCATAGTGCAAAAAGCTTGGACAGTGTAATTTGTGAAATGTAGGCAAGTAAGCTTGCTTGATCAATATAGAGGGATCTACTAGAGAATGTGCAGCACTGGACCTCCTCCTGGGAAATATGGTAGGTCAAGTGGTGGAAGTGTCTGTTGGTGAGCACTTTGGGTACAGTGACCATAATTAGTTTTCAAATAGTTGTGGGGAAGTATACAGTCAGTTCACAGGTTCAGGTCCTGAACTGTGGCAGAGCAGATTGGATCCATTAGGTGGGATCTTGTAGTGGTTGATTGGGTGAGATTGTTTGCAGGGAAAGTGATGTATGCCAAGCAGAAGGCCTTAAAAGTGTGATGTCAAGAGTTCAAGGCCTGCATGTTCCTGTTGGAGTGAAGGGCAAGGCTGGCAGATACAAGGAAACCTAGATAAGAGATAAAGGCTCTGGTTCAGAAAAGTGGGAGGCATACACTGCATGCAAACAATTGGGAACTAGTGAATTTCATGATGACTACAATTGTAGGAGGGCACCTGAGATATGAAGGCAAGAGGATATAGTAAGCAAGGTGAAGTAAAATCCTGAGATTCTTACAAGGTCAAAAGGGTGGCTAGGAAGAGTAGGTCCCCTTAAACATCAGCATGGCTACCTGTCTGAGGAACCAAATCAAATGGGAGAAATTTAATGAACATCCCTTCAGTTTTTACTGCAGAGAAAATGATAGAAGCAAAGGAAATGTGGGAAATGACTAGTGTTGTCTTGGACCACTTGAATTAGCAGAGGTCCTAGGGGCCTTAAAGTGCATTAAGGTGGATAAATCTCCAGGGTCTGACCTATTGCAATCTCAAGCCTCGTGGGAATCTAAATAAATTGTGGAGGCCTGCAGAGATTTTTGCTTCATCTCTGGCCACAGTTCAAGTTATGGAGGACTGGAGAGTGCCTAATTTGGCAACATTGTTTAAAAAGGGTAGCAAAAACCAGGACACCACAGACTGGTGCATTTGACATCAGTGGTGGGTAAATTGCTGGAGGGGATTCTGATGGACATGATCTACCAATATTTGGAGAGGGGGTCTGATTTGGGACATACAGTACAACTTTATGTGGAAAGTCATGTCTGACAATCTCTTGGAGTTTGACTGTAGTAACCAAGAGGGTAGGGCAGTTGTGTACACAGACCTTAGCAAGGCCTTTAACAAAGTCCCTCATGGCAGGCTGATCTGAAAGGTTAGATCACAAGGGATCCAGGGAGATAGAGGACTGGATTCATAATTGGCTCAGTGGTAGGAAGCAGAGTGATGGTTGAGGGTTGTTTCTTCAACTGGAGGAGAGTGTCTAGTGGTGTGCCACAGGGGGGTCAGCACTGGGACCTTTGCAATTATAAATGATTTGGATGTGAATGTACAAGGCATGTTTAGCAAGTTTGCAGATGATACTAAAATAGGTGGTGTAGATAGTGTGGAAGGTTATGAAAAATTACAGGGGGATCATGATCAACTTGGTGTGTGGGCTGATGACTGGCAAATGTCTTTTGATCCAGATAAAAGGTATTACATTTTGGGAGATCAAACCAGGGTATGAGTTCTACAATGAATGGTATGGCCCTGGGGAGTGTTATGGAACAGAGGGACCAAGGAGTGCAAGTGCATAGTTTGCTGAAAGAGGCACAGGTAGATTGGTGTGATGTTGTTTGGCATGTTGGCCTTCATTCAGGGCACTGAGTACGGGAGTTGGGAAGTTATAAAGCAGTTATACAAGATGTTTACGGGGCCATACTTGGGGTATTGGTCACCCTTTAAATGGGAAAGGCTGCAGAGAAGATTTACCAGGATGTTGCCTAGAGCTAGGGGCCTGAGTTGCAAGGTGAGGTAGTGTAGACCAGGACTTTATTCCCTGAATTTGAGATTGAGGGGTGACCTGGAGGTATACATTTCATGTACAGGGCAAAAGCAGTCCTTCCCAGGGAGGGGGATGCTAAAAACTAAAGGGCCTATGTTTAAGATCAGAGACAGGAGATTTAAAAGGGACATCAGGGTCAGCCTCTTCACACAATGTGTGGTGCATATTTGGATGAGCTGCCAGAAATGGAGATTCAGGCAGGCATATCAGTAACATTTAAAAGCCATCTAAATGTACATTGATAGGAGCAATTTAGGGCAGATGAGCTTAGCTTGCTGGGCAACAGTTGGTATGGGTGAATTCTGCCAAAGGACCCGTTTCCATGCTGTACAACTATTACAGTATCTGCTTCTGCCACCTTCACTGGCAGGATGTTCCAGGCACCTATTACTCAACTTACCTTAAAAAATCTTTAGGCATCACAATCCTTCCACTAAACTTGTGCTGCAGCACTCAACTTGCTTGACACTGCCATCTTCAAAGTGGGATGGGAAAACCTAGTCACAAACTGGCAACCAAGATCTTTCAAAGTGACTGATATGCACACTTGCTCGCCAAAAGTCACCTTCAAGGGATTATGTCACAACTGATGTGCTACCACTGCTAATGCAGTGGATTGGAAGATTTCAATGATGAAACAATTCAACATGTTAGATCAAAGTCCCCACCCACTCTTCCCCCCCTCAGGCAAAAGATGCAAAAGCCTTAAAGCATATCACCAGCCTCAAGGTGAGATTCTGTCCTGTTATAAGACTATTGAATAGTTACCTAGTATGATAGACTCAACCTTAATCTCTTAAGACATTGCACCTTTATCTGCACTGCACTTTCTGCAAGTGTAACACTTTTCTGCATTCTGTTGTTTTGCCTTGTACTACCTCAATGCACCATTGTAATAAATTGACCTGTATAAATGGTATGCAATACATGTTTCACTGTACCTTGGTACAGAGTCAGAACTATAGCACAGAAACAGGCCCTTCAGCCCATGAAGTCCATGCCAGCCTGGTTTTGAGCTTAGGCCCAGCTACCTGCACCTGGACCATAGCCCTCCATACCCCTCTCATCCATGCACCTATCCAAACCTCGAGACAACTGAACCCACATCTACTACTGCCACTGGCAGCTTGTTCCACACTTGCACCACTGAGTGAAGTAGTTCCCCCCAGATTCCACTTAAATATTTCACCCTAAACTTATGACCTCTAGTCTCATCCAACCTGAAGGGGAAAGCCTGGATGTATTCACCCCATCTATACCCCTCAATTTTGTATATACAAGATGCCCCCTCATTCTCCTGCACTCCAGGAAATAAAGTCCTAACCTATTCAACCTACCCCTGGAACTCAGGTCCTCAAGTCCTGGCAACGTCCTTGTAAATTTTCTCTGCACTCTTTCAAGCTTATTGCTCTTTCCTGGAGGTAGGTGACCAGAACTGCATACAATACTCCAAACTGAGCCTCACCAACATCTTGTACAACTTCAACATCCCAACTCCTGTACTCAATGCCCTTAAGGCGGCCGATGTGCCAAAAGCTCTTTACAATCCTACATAGTGCCACTCAAGGGATTATGGATCTGTATTTCCAGGTCCCTTTGTTCTACTGCACACCTCAGTGCCCTACCATTCACTGTGCAAGTCTTACCCTGGTTTGTCCTCCCAAAGTGCATCACGTCACATTTGTCTCCATTAAATACCATCAGCTTTTGTTCCCAGCAGGCCTAGATAACTTGGCAATCCCAAGTCTTCCTCACTGTCCATCAGGCTCCCAATCTTGGTGTCATCCACAAATTTTCTGATCCAGTTTAACACATTATCCAATTCATTAATATAGATGGGAAACAATGGACCCAGCACTGATCCCTGTGGCACACAACTAGTCACAAGCCTCCAGTCCATCTGCTACCACTCTGGCTTCTCCTGCTAAGCCAACATTGAAGTCAATTGACTACATCATGCTGAATGCCAAGCAGCTTTACCTTCTGGAGCAGCCTCCCATCCAGGACTTTGTCAAAGGCCTTGCTAAGTGTAGACAACATCCACCACCTTGTTAGTCAACCTTCCTGGTAACCTCAAAAACTAAGATTGGTTAGACATAACCTGCCACACACACAGGCATGTTGACTATCCCTAATCAAGCCCTATCTATCCAGATACTTGTGTATCCTATCCCTCGATACCTTCCAATAATTTACCCACAACTGACATCAGGCTCACTGGCCTATAATTTCCCAGCTTATTTTTAGAGCCTTAAGCAATGGAACAACTTTAGCTATCCTCCAGCACCTCACCCATGACTAAGTACACCTCACCCTGCAATTTCTGCACTATCCCTCAATGAGGTCTGGCCCTGGGGTTTTATCCACCCTAATTCACTTCAAGTCAGCAAGCACCTCTTCTGTAATCCAGATGCAGTCCATGACCTCAGTACTCTCCCCTCAGTTCTATAGACTGCCTCATGAGCAACTACAAAAGCAAAAAATTCATGATTTACCCATCTTTCAGCTCCACAGATGTCCACGCTGATCTTTAAGAGGACCAATTTTGTCCCTTGCTATCCTTTTGTTCTTGATATAGCTATACAAGCCCTTGCGATTCCACTCTTTCACTTTGTCTACCAGAGCAAGGTCATGTCCTCTTTTAGCCCTCCTGATCTCTTATGTTCTCCTGCATTTCTTATATTCCAGGTGCCTCATTTGATCCTAACTGCCTATACTGATGTGCTTCCTTTTTCTTTACTAGTACCTCTATCCCTTGAGGACCAATTTTCCCTAAACCTGTTAGGTTTGCCTTTTATTCCAACATGGATACAGATTCTGCACTAAATATTTCACTTTTGAAGACATAGAACATAGAATAATTACAGCACAATTCAGGCCCTTTGGCCCACAAAGCTATGCCAAACATGTCCCTACCCTAGAAATTACTAGGCTTACCCATAGCCCTCTATTTTACTCAGCTTCATATACCTATCTAACAGTCTCTTGAAAGACCCCAACATATCAGCCTCCACCAGCCCATTCCACACACTCACCACTGAGTAAGAAACTTACCCCTGACATCTCTATATCTACTCCCCAGCACCTTAAACCCATGTCCTCTTGTGGCCATCAATTCAAGCATCTTTACCAGAAAACCACTTATCTGAATCCACACCTGCCAGGTCTCTTCTGATGCCATCAAAATTGGCCTTCCTCCAGTTTAGAATCTTAACCCTAGGACCAATACATGTGACAATAATAAACCAATTTACCATTTAAAAACATGTTGATAAACATGTTAGCACAATTTAGTCCATGCAATCCAATTAAGTGCCACAAATTGTATAGGGGACTAAGATATGGCATTAGAACACAATTAGGGCAAACCATCTCCAGCATGAGTTTTAATTCCTGGAAATTGTAAACCCTGAAAGTTAAGTGGTTTAGTCATCTCAGGGAAGGGAAGAAAAATTGGATTTAAAGATAAATCCAGTCACCAAATGGTTGGAAGAAAATGCAATTTAGGTAGAGATTCCCAGCAAATTTGGCCAGTTCTCTGAACAAAGATTGAAAAAATTATGGAGCAATATCAAGGACCTGAACTGGATATAGTTTGTATAGTTTTAGTGGACTTAAATTTAGACCTCTAATTTGGCTAGGCAGTCAGACAATGAAACCAGCGCTGGAGATGCAAGGCCATAGTATGTAGCAGTGTAAGATTAAATGTGCCTAAAGCTAACCACATATAGTCAACCATAGAACTACATGGCACAATACAGGCCCTTCAGCCCACCATGTTGTGCCACCCTTCAAACCACACCCAAGATTATCTAACCCCTTTCTTTCATATCCCTCTAACTTAAATTCCTCCATATGCTTATCTAACAATCTCTTGAACTTGCCCAATGTATCAGCCTCCACCACCACCACCCCAGGCAGTGCATTCCATGCACCAACCACCCTCTGACATCACCCTTGAACTTCCCACCCAATACCTTAAAGCCACGTCCTCTTGTTTTGACCATTGGCACCCTTGGAAAGAGGCACTGGCTGTCCACTATCTATTCCTCTCAATATTTTGTATACCTCTATGTCTCCCCTCATCCTCCTCCTCTCCAATGAGAAGGGACCTAGCTCCTTTAGTCTCTCCTCAATCTATACTCTAATCCAGGCAGCATCCTGGTAAATCTCCTCTGGACCCTTTCCAACGCCTCCACATCCTTCCTATAATGAGGCAACCAGAACTGGACACAGTACTCTTAGTGTGGTCTAACCAGAGTTTTGTAGAGCTGCATCATTACTTCATGGCTCTTAAACTCGATCCCACGACTTATGAAAGCTAACATCCTATAAGCTTTCTGAACTACCCTATCCACCTGCGAGGCAACTTTCAGTGATCTGTGGATATGAACCCCCAGATCCCTCTGCTCCTCCACATTGCCCAGAATCCTGCCATTTACCTTGTATGCCACCTTGGAGTTTGTCCTTCCAAGGTGTACTACCTTACACTTTAACTCAGAGTTAAACACAAGCCAGAGCATAATTTGACATCCTCCAAAGCCAGGATGCCCAATTAGTATTGCTCCTTCAAACATCTGTACTCTTTAAGAAACTGGATATTTAGCCTAACTTCTCCAGTATAACTCAAATCTGAGCGCAAATAGAATTTGACAAAGGGAATAAAAGTGTGGCCTAGAGCAAGAGGCTTTTACTAGCAAGGTAAATAATTTCAGGTGCCAAGAATGCAAAATCAGACAATTGCCCCACTGTCCACAAACATTAAACCTAACCCTAATGAGGGTCAATCCTCACCATAAACAAGTTGCAAAAAAGGCAACCTCAATAAACCAAGCTAATCTGTGAACAGCAAAAGTTACGTAATTCAGTGAACAGTGCCACATCTTATAGTGAAGACAGGGAAAAATGTTTAAAAATTAACTATTGGATACTTCAGTAGAACAAGAACAGAAAATGAACACATTGCACAGGGCATCTCATGACCTCTTCAGGCTGAAAATTCTAGGTCTTGAAACCCATATATTAACCACTTTAAAATTAGAGGCAAAGAGAAATTGGAATAAAAGATGACAAATCTAATCACTAAATAGTTTGTACCAAGTACAATTTGGATCATGGACTTAACAGGAGACACCAACTAGGCCAGTTACATAGTAATTACTCCAATTCCCAGTAAGACATAGCTATTAAAACAGGGACTATATTAATGGCCTTTAAACTTAATCATTCCAATCCAAAATACCAGATATCACAGTATTGTGATAAGACCTGCAATCCCTTAAACGTCAGCTATTCAAACTTGAACAGTAAAATAACATTGAAACTGGTATCTCCATCTAAAACATGACCCATACCAAACCCAACTTAGACAATATTACAAGTTTAAAATCAAAGCCTCCAAAATAGGGTGACCTGATGTCCTCTGAATATATCAGAAACAAACCCCTAATCCTTAGGGCACCCATTCCTAAGTCCACCAGTTGAGGAAAGTGTAGCCCAGCCCCTATAGTTAATCACAACTGCTGCTTCAGCCTTAAAAATTGTATTTAAAGAGTTTTTCGCTATAACCCATCTGGCCAAATGCTAATGGACCCAAGGCAAATATATAGGTCAAGTGGCAGTTTCTAGACCAGTTAATCTTGGTGATTAGCAACAATTGAGGTTCAAACTGATACCCATATAGGACACCAACACCTTGATGCTGTATAAAATTCTCAACATTGTCAATGGATTTTAACACTACATCCATAGTCCAAGAGTTAAATGTCAAGATGTACCATAACTCTGATGGAAGCAAGAAAGTGATAGGAAACCAGGTCACCAACTCTGCACCACAAGATACCCACTGTAAGATAACCAGCCCTGTCCAAATAAACATACCCATAAATCATGACAACATCCCAACCATTTCACCAAATGGCAAAACCAGACTATAGGAAGTACATTAAAACTTCTCAGGAGCTGGCTGACTAAACAAGCCCAAAAAGAAAAACTATAAAGCCAGCAAGCATAAGCAAGAATCCAGGCACAGAAGCCCCTACTTACTCCAGATTAGCCAAGGAAACCAAGCCCAAAAATCACATAGCTCCCAAACAATGACAAACAAGGAGCCAAACCAGGTAGTAAGGCAAGTGAACTCAGTCAGACAGACCAGGATCAGGTGAAGAACTTAAGAGCAACAAGACACCCAACACCAAAAGCTAAACAAAGTTACACCACCCAAAACAGCTCTGATAGTCCCAGATTAAACACTGATTAACACTTTCCCCAGAGGTTGAAGTCACCACATGACTACTATCTAAAAGATCATGCAGTGTATTGCATCACTTACAATCACCCTCTCCTTTCCACAATTTCTGACTAAATCAGAAGACCCTTTCTTATGTTGTGTGAAAGGTTCTTGGTACAAACCATCTAGCTAACTTCCCCACTCTCTTCCTGATGTGCTGGACTGCCTACAGTTCAGTAACTCCAGATTAAAGCTCCTCAATCATTGGATATTTATTCCAAAATGCATTTGCCCTCAGTGGTATCCAGGAAATGTTGTGCACCACATCTAGAACATGTTCTTCCATCGTTAATTAACATTCATGCAGTTATATACATTTTGCTCCCAGTTCACAATTATCTTTAAGAATAGGATGGATTTCAAAACAGCTAGTTTCTTTCCCCAACAGGGAGTAGCCTATTGAAAGCAACACTCACCTTTACTGATAGCTTATAAAGTAGAAATATCATAAAATACTCACCAGTCAGCACCTTCACTTAGACCAACATCACATTCTCAAAGTAATGGCAGCATTCCATTGTCCTGTATAACTAACAATCTCACCTCCAAATCTAAGACTTCAAGGTCTACACACTATAAGAGCTATATTGGAATGGTATGCTTTAGGGGCCTTGCTTTTAAACACCTAAGCTCAATCACCTGGCTTTCATTGATTGGTCTGTGAGCAAAAGGCTTCCCAATTCTAATTCCAATTCCAATCAGAGCCCCTCCCAAAGTTGCTTGTTTATTACCTCACTTGAAACTATAGTTCAAATCTACCAATCAGATCATGGCCTCTGATGGGATTGGTGTATTTTCTAAAGATATTTTCCACTGACTATATTTTTCTATGTCTCTAAATTTGTGGAGTGAGCCTTAATGCCCAATGTGAAATTTGTACCATTGTGGGGTACAATTTGTACCATTTGTATCATCAGTGATTTTGCATTCACTTCAAACTGGTCTGTGATCTTGATGTAACTTGAGTGTTTTTGTGCTGGGGGTTTAGAGATAGAATCACAGAGATACACCATGGAAACAGGCCCTTTGGTCCAGCAAGCCCATGCTGACCAGCAAGCACCTATTGTAACACTAATCCTATGTTGACCCATTCTATTCGCTCCACATTCCTAACAACTTTCCTGCAGATTCTACCACTTGCCTACATGCTAGGGGCACTTGGCAAAAGCCAAGTAACCAACCAATCTGCACATTTTTGGGATGTGGGAGGAAACCAGAGCACTAATGGGAAACCTATGTCGTCACAGGGGAAACCGACATGGTGACAGGAAAAACACTCAAACTCCACACAGACAGCACCAAAGGTCAGGTTTGAACCTGGGTCACCAGAGCCCTGAGGCCGTAGCTCCACAAGCTGCACCATTGTACCATCCAATTGAGTAAATATATTTTGATGCACTCCAGGACTGGCTTTCACACCTGACACTATGGGTCTTCCTGCTGGTACATTGCCTATGACATGTTTGCATTTAGGGCAGGATTTAGAATTTCCTAGGTAATGGTTTTTCCCCTTTCCAAGTATTTTACATCTTTTGTTCCAGTATAACATCATTTTGTTTTTGCTTTTCCCCAGGGGTTTGGTTATTTCCTAATGATGTGTTTAATGATCTGTGTTAATTAGATGTCTTTTGTTGCTTGTCCGTTATGGTGATCTGCTGGTCTTATGATGATGTCTTGGTTGCTTTATAGTTCCCATTCTTTTCTAGAGATTATACTTGGTTCAAATTGTTCCATGTTTGAGGAGATTTGGTGTGTCACCAAAGACTCTTGCAAATTTCTACGGATGTACAGTGGAGAGCATTCCGACTGGTTGCATCAGCGCCTGGTATGAAAGCTCCAATATGCAGGATCGAAAGAGGTTGCAGAGGGTTATAGACTCAGCCAGTTCCATCACGTCGTAACCACCTCTCCCCCCTCTCTCACCATCAAGGACATCTTCAAGAGGCAGTGCCTCAAGGCGGCAGCATCCATCACTAAGGGCCCTCAGCATCCACAACATGCTCTCTTCGTCAGAGAGAAGGTACAGGAGCCTGAAGACCCACATTCAACGTTTCAGGGACAGCTTCTTCCCCTCCACCGTCAGAATCAGAATCAGGTTTATTATCACTGACATATGTCATGAAATTTGTTGTTTTGTGTATCATATGGTGTATTGTCCTTCATCAATTGTGGAATTGAATCTAGGAGCCGAGAGGTAATGTTGCAGCTATATAGGACCCTGGTCAGACTCCACTTGGAGTACTGTGCTCATTTCTGGTCACCTCACTACAGGAAGGATGTGGAAGCCATAGAAAGGGTGCAGAAGAGATTTACAAGGACGTTGCCTGGATTGGGAAGCATGCCTTATGAAAACAGGTTGAGTGAACTCGACCATTTCTCCTTGGAGCAACGGAGGATGAGGGGTGACCTGATAGAGGTGTATAAGATGATGAGAGGCATTGATCGTGTGGATAGTCAGAGGCTTTTTCCCAGGGCTGAAATGGTTGCCACAAGAGGACACAGGTTTAAGGTGCTGGGGAGTAGGTACAGAGGAGATATCAGGGGTAAGTTTTTACTCAGAGTGGTGAGTGCGTGGAATGGGCTGCCGGCAACGGTGGTGGAGGCAGATACGATAGGGTCTTTTAAGAGACTTTTGGATAGGTACACGGAGCTTAGAAAAATAGACGGCTATGGGTAAGCCTAATAATTTCTAAGGTAGGGACATGTTTGGCACAACTTTGTGGGGCAAAGGGCCTGTATTGTGCTGTAGGTTTTCTATGTTTCTATGTTTTGTGGCAGGAGTACAGTGCAAGACTTAAGGATATAAAATTTACTACAAGTCGCAAAAAATAAATAAATAGTGTTAAAGAGGAATAACAAAGTAGTGTTCACGGGTTCATGGACTGTTCAGAAATCTGATGGTGGAGGGAAGAAGCTGTTCCTGAAACACTGAGTGTAGATCTTCAGGCTCCTGTATCTCCAGATTTCTGAACAGTCCATGAACCCATGAACACTACCTCATTATTCCTCTTTTGCACTATTTACTTATTTTTGTGACTTATAGCAATTTTTATGTCTTGCACTGTCTTGAACTGTGCTGCTGCCACAAAACAACAAACTTCAGGACATATGTCAGTGATAATAAACCTGATTTTGATTCTGACTAGGGCTGTAATGGGGTCAGGAGCTGGGTGACTTTGGCAGAACCCAAAATGAGCTGCTATAAGCAGGTCATTGCTAATCAAGTGCCACTTGAGAGCACTATTGATAATCTCTTCCATCACTTTGCTGATGATGGAGAGTAGACTGATGGTTCACTAATTGGATGGGTTGTATTTGTCCTGCTTCTTATGGACAGGACATCCCCAGGAAATTTTCAACATTGTTGGGTGGATGCCAGTGTTGTAGCTACACTGGAACAGCTTGGCCAAGAATGCGGCAAGTTTTGGAGCACAACTCTTCAGTACCACTGCCAGAATGTTATCAGGGCCTCTAGCCCTTACTGTATCCAATGCCTTTAGTCACAAAGAGTGGATCAAATTGGCTGAAGACTGGCATCCACCATGTTGGGGACCACTAGAGGAGGCTGAGGTGGATAATCCACTCCACATTTCTGCCTGAAGATTCTTGAAAGTGCTTCAGTTTTCTATTTCACACTGATGTGCTGGGTTCCCCCATCATTGAGGACGGGTATATTTGTGGAGCATCCTCCTTCAGTGAGTTGTTCAATTGTTCACCATCATTCACAAATGGATGTGGCAGCACTGTAGGGTTTAGAACTGATCTGTTGGTTGTGGGATCATTTAGCTCCATCTATTGCATGCTGTTCTTGTTGTTTGGCAGGCAAGTAGTCCTGTCTTGTAGCTTCACCAGGTTGATTCCTCATTCTGAGGTGTGCCTGGTGCTGCTCCTGGCATGCCCTCCTGCACTCTTCATTGAACCAGGATTGATCCCCTGGTTTGATGGTGATGGTAGAGTGGGGGATATGCCAGCCATGATCTTGCAGATAGTGGTTGAGTACAATTCTGCTTCTAATTATGGCCTAAAGTACCTCATAGATCTCCAGTCCTGAGCTGCTAGATCTGATCGTAGTCTGCTCCATTTACTACGGTAATAGTGCCACACCACAAGATGGAGTGTATCTTCACTGTCAAGACAGGATTTTACTCCACAAGGACCATGCAGTGGTCGCTCCCACCGATACTGTTGTGGGAAGATACGTCTGTGACAGGTAGGTGGTGAGGAATGAACCATGTAGGTTTTTCTTTCTTGTTGGATTTCCTCATCAGTTGCTGCAAACCTAGTCTAGTACTAATGTCCTTCAGCATTCAGTCAGCTCAGTCCATAGTGGTGCTACAAGGTGGTGATGGACTTTTAAGTACCCCACCCAGGGCACATTCTGTGCCTTTGCCACTCTCAGTCCTTCTTTCAAATGGTGTTCTACATGGAGAATATTGATTCCATGGGATCCGAGGGACAAAAATGTAGGTGGGCTGATTCGGTCACCCCCTCAGTCTCCAACACTCCAGGTAAAAAAGGCTCAGCTTATCCAGCCTCTCCTTATAACTCAAGCCTTCCAGTCCCAGTAACATCCTTGTGAATCTTTTCTGCGTCCTTTCCAACTAAGTGACATTCTTCCTAGACCTCAGCAACCAGAACTGCACACAATTCTCCAAGTGTGGTCTCACTAACATCTTGTACAGCTGTAACATGAAGTACCAATTCCTACATTCAGTGCCCTGACCCATGAAGGCAAAAATGCCAATTGCCTTCTTCACCAACCTATCCACCTGTGTTGCCATTTTCAGAAACTATGTGCTTGCACCCCTAGGTGTGTCTGTTGTACAACACTCTCCAGAGCCCAGCCGTTTACCTGATTTAACTTCCCAAATTGCAACACTTTGCACTTCATCATGTTAAATTCCATCTGCTTGGCCCATTTTCTCAGTTGTTCTAGAACCTGTTGTAACCTCGAAACATAGAACACAGAACAGTACAGCACAGGATGTGCTGGAACTTTTGAAAAACATTAGGATAGGTAAGTCACCGGGGCTGGATGGGATATATCCAAGGTTATTACAGGAAGCGAGGGGAGAGATTGCTGCGCCTTTGGTGATGATCTTTTCATCCTCACTGACCATGGGAGTAGTGCCAGATGATTGGAGGGTGGCAAATGCTGTTTCTTTGTTTAAGAAAGGAAATAGGGATAACCCTAGCAATTATAGACCAGTGAGTCTTTTTTCAGTGGTGGGCAAATTATTGGAGAAGACTCTTAGAGACAGGATTTATGGGCATTTAGAGAAGCATAGGCTGATTAGGGACAGTCAGTATGGCTTTGTGAGGGGCAGGTCGTGCCTCATGAGCTTGATTGAATTCTTTGAGGATGTGACAAAGCACATTGATGAAGGGAGAGCTGTGGATGTGGTGTACATGGATTTTAGAAAGACGTTTGATAACGGTTCCTCATGAAAGGCTTATTCAGAAAGTCAGGAGGCATGGGATCCAGGGAAACTTGGCTGTGTTGGTTCAGAATTGGCTCATCCATAGAAGACAAGAGGGTGGTGGTAGATGGAGCATATTCTGCCTGGAGGTCGGTGACCAGCGGTATTCCATAGGGATCAGTTCTGGGACCCCTGCTCTTTGTGATTTTTATAAATGACTTGGATGAGGATGTGGAAGGGTGGGTTAGTAAGTTTGCTGATGATACAAGGGTTGGCAGTGGTGTGGATAATGTAGAAGTTTGCTGTAGGTTACAACAGGATATTGATATAATGCAGAGCTGGGCTGAGAAGTGGCAGATGGAGTTCAACCTGGATAAGTGTGAAGTGATATACTTCAGGAGATCGAATTTGAAGACAGAATACAAGATTAATGGCAGGATGCTTAGCAATGTGGAGGAACAGAGGGATCTTGGGGTCCACATCCATAGATCCCTCAATAGGATTGTTAAGAAGGTGTATGGTGTGTTGGCCTTCATTAGTCGGGGTATTGAGTTCAAGAGCCATGAGGTGATGTTGCAGCTCCATTGAACTCTGGTTAGACCACACCTGGAGTATTGTGTTCAGTTCTGGTTGCCTCATTATAGGAAGGATGTGGAAGCTTTAGAGATGGTGCAGAGGAGATTTACCAGGATGTTTCCTGGATTGGAGAGTATGTCTTATGAGGATAGGTTGAGTGAGCTGGAGCTTTTCTCTTTGGAGAGGAGGAGGATGAGAGGTGACTTGATAGAGGTGTACAAGATGATAAGAGGCATAGATCGAGTGGACAGTCAGAAACTTTTTCCCAGTGTGACCATGGCTAACACAAGGGGACATCATTTTAAGGTGATTGGAGGAAGGGGTAAGGCAGGGGTACGTTTTTTTTAAACACACAGAGAGTGGTGGGTGTGTGGAACGCACTGCCTGAAGAGGTTGTGGGGGCAGATACATGAGGGACATTTAAGAAACTCTTAGATAGACACATGAATGATAGAAAAATAGGGGGCTATGTAGTAGGGAAGGTTAGATAGATCCTAGAGCAGGATAAAATGTTGGCACAAGATAAGATCTTTATTAGTCACATGTACATCAAAACACAGTGAAATACATCTTTTGCGTAGTGATTTTGGAGGGGCAGCCCACAAATATCGCCATGCTTCTGGCGCCAACATAGCATGCCCATAACTTCCTAACCTGTACGTCTTTGGAATATGGGAGGAAACTGGAGCACCCAGAGGAAACCCACAAAGACATGGAGAGAACATACAAACTCCTTACAGACAGTGGCCAGATTTGAACCCGGGTCTCTGGCACTGTAAAGCATTATGCTAACCACTATGCTACCGTGCCTGCCTGTGGTACATCATGGGCTGAAGGGCCTGTACTGTGCTGTAGTGTTCTATGTTCTATCTTAATCTTCTGGATGAGCCTCCCATGAGGGGCCTTGTCAAATGTCTTACTAAAATCCATGTAGACAACATCCACAGCTCTACCTTCATCAATCGCCTTAGTCACCTCCTCGAAAAACTCAATCAAGTTAGTAAGGCATGACTTGCCCTGCATAAAGCCATGCTGACTGTCCCTAATTAGCCCATGGTTTTGCAAATGCTCATAAATCCTATTGTAAGAATCCTCTCCAATAACTTCCCTAACACTGACATGAAACTCACCCTTCCATAGTTTCCAGGATTAACCATGTACTCTGCATTCAGGTTTGATCTTCCAAAGTGTATCGCTTGTTATGACCTTGCACATTATTGTCTACTTGCAATGCACTTCCCTGTAGCTGTGACATTTTACTCTGTATTCTGTTATTGTTTTTACCCTGTACTACCTCAATGCACTGTGTAATGAATTGATCTGTATGAACGGTATGCAAGACAAGTTTTTCAATGTACCATGGTGCAAGTGAAAATAATAAACCAATACTTCTCACTTTTCTGGATTGAACTCCATCTGCCACTTCTCTGCCCTGCTCTGCATCCTGTCTAAATCCCACTGTAACCTACAACAAATTTCTGCATGATCTACTACACCGCCAACCTTCGTGTCATCTACAAACTTACCATAGAACCATAGAACAATACAGCACAATACAGGGCCTTCAGCCCACCATGTTGTGCTGACCTTCAAACCACTCCTAAGACTATCTAACCCCTTCCTCCCACATATCCCTCTATCTTAAATTCCTCCATATGCTTATCTAACAATCTCTTGAACTTGACCAACGTATCAGCCTCCACCACCACCCCAGGGAGCGCAATCCATGCACCAACCACTCTCTGGGGGAGAAACCTCCCTCTGACGTCTCCTTTGAACTCCCCCCCCCCCCCCATTACCTTAAAGCCATGCCCTCTTGTATTGAGCATTGGTGCCCTGGGAAAGAGGCACTGGCTGTCCACTCTATCTATTCCTCTTAATGTTTTGTATACCTCTATCATGTCTCCCCTCATCCTCCTTCTCTCCAAAGAGTAAAGCCCTAGCTCTTTTAGTCTCTCCTCATAATCCATACTCTCTAATCCAGGCAGCATCCTGGTAAATCTCCTCTGCACCCTTTCCAATGCCTCCACATCCTTCCCGTAATGAGACGATCAGAACTGGACACAGTACTCGAAGTGTGGTCTAACCAGAGTTTTGTAAAGCTGCATCATTACTTTACGGCTCTTAAACTCGATCCCACGACTTATGAAAGCTAACATCCCATAAGCTTTCTTAACTACCCTATCCATCTGTGTGGCAACTTTCAGTGATCTGCGATATGAACCCCCAGATCCCTCTGCTCATCTACACTGCCCAGAACCCTGCCATTTACCTTGTATTCCACCTTGGAGTTTCCTTCCAAAGTGTATCACCTCACACTTCTCCGGATTGAATTCCATCTGCCATTTGTCAGCCCAGCTCTGCATCCTATCAATATCCCTCTGTAAGCTTCGACAGCCCTCCACACTATCCACAACACCACCGATCTTTGTGTCATCTGCAAACTTGTTAACCCACCCTTCCACCCCCTCATCTAAGTCAGTAATAAATATCACAAAAAGTAGAGGTGACAGAACTGATCCTTGTGGGACACCACCAGTCACAGCCCTCCAATCCGAATGCAGTCCCTCTACCACAACCCTGTGCTTCCTACAGACAAGCCAATTCTGAATCCACACGGCCAAGCCTCCCTGGATCCCTTGGCCTCTGACCTTCTGAAGAAGCCTACCATGCGTAACTCTGTCAAACGCCTTACTAAAATCCATGCAGACCACATCTACTGCACTACCCTCATAAATCTTCATGGTCACCTCCTCAAAGAACCCTATCAGGCCAAAGAGGCAAGATCTTCCCTTCATAAATCCATGCTGACTGTCCCTAATCAGTCCTTGATTCTCTAGATGATCATAGATCCTATCTCTTAGAATCCTTTCCAGCAGCTTACCCACCACAGACGCAAGGCTCACTGGTCTGTAATTCCCTGGACTATCCCTATTACTTTTTTGAATAAGGGGGCAACATTCGCCACCCTCCAATCCTCTGGTACCATTTCCATGGAAAATGAGGACTCAAAGATCCTAGCCAACGGTTCAGCAATCTCCTCCCTTGCATCGCAGAGCAGCCTGGGGAATATTCCGTCAGGCACCAGGGTCTTATCTGTCCTAATATTTTCTAACAGCTTCAACACATCCCCTCTCTTGATATCTACATACTCTAGAACATTACCCTTACCAACACTGTCCTCAGCGTCATCAAGACCCTTCTTCTTGGTGAATACCAAAGAGAAGTATTCATTGAGAACCTCACCCACTTCCACAGCTTCCAGGCACATCTTCCTACCTTTGTCTTAATCGGACCTACCTTTACTCTCGCCATCCTTCTGCTCTTCACGTACGAGTAAAAAGCCTTGGGATTCTCCTTAACCCTACTCGCCAAAGCCTTTTCATGTCCCCTTCTCGCTCTCCTCAGCCCTTTCTTAAGTTCCCTTCTTGCTACTCTATATTCCTCACGAGCCCTGTCTGATCCTTGCTGCTTACACCTCATGTATGCTGCCTTCTTCTTCCTAACTAGTTTTTCCACCTCTCTTGTCACCCACAGTTCCTTCACCCTGCCATTCCTTCTCTGCCTCACCGGGACAAATTTATCCCTAACATCCTGCAAGAGATACCTGAACATTGACCACATCTCCATGGTACATTTTCCTTCAAAAATGTCATCCCAATTCACACTCAATTTCTTACCTTATAGCCTCATAATTCACCCTTCCCCAATTAAATATCTTCCCGTCCTCTTTGCTCCTATCCCTGTCCATGACAATTCTAAAGGTTATGGAGCAATGGTCACTGTCCCCCAAATGCTCACCCACCGATAGATCTGTCACCTGACCCAGTTCATTACCTAATACTAGATCTAATATGGCATCCCCTCTAGTCGGCCTGTCAACATACTGTGACAGGAATCCGTCCTGGACACACTTAACAAACTCCGCCCCATCTAAACCTTTGGCACTAAGCAGGTGCCAATCAATATTTGGGAAGTTGAAGTCTCCCACTATAATAACCCTGTTAGTTTTGCATCTTTCCAAAATCTGCCTCCCAACCTGCTCCTCAGTATCCCTGCTGCTACCGGGGGGGGGGGGGGGGGGGGGGTGCCTATAGAATACTCCCAGTAGAGTAACTGCTCCTTTCTTGTTCCTAACTTCCACCCATATTGACTCTAGAGAGGATCCTTCCACATTATTCACCCTTTCTGCAGCTGTAATATTGTCCCTGACCAGTATTGCCACCCCTCCTCCTCTTCTCCCCCCTCCCTCCCTATCCCTTTTAAAACACTGAAAACCAGGAATATTCAATATCCATTCCTGCCCTGATGTCAGCCATGTCTCTGTGATAGCCACAATATCGTAGTCCCATGTACTTATCCAAGCTCTCAGTTCATCTCCCTTACTCCTGATGCTTCTTGCATTTAAGTAAATGCACTTTAGCCCATCCACCTTATTACTTTTATAGCCTGAACTCTGCTTCTCCTTCCTCAAAGCCTCTCTACCTGTTAGATCTGACTTTTCCCTATCCCCTTCTTCCTCTGACCTACTCCTCCGGTTCCCATCCCTCTCACAAACTAGTTTAAGCCTCCACTTTACCATCCATTCCTTGTCTCAGTGGGACAAACCTATCGAGAACCCCATGTAAGTGGTCCCGAAACAACCTCTACATATCTGTGGTGCATTTACCAGAGAACATCTGTTCCCAATTTACGGTCCCAAGTTCCTGCCTAATATCTTCATAATTTGCCCTCCCCCAATTAAATACTTAACCATAATGTCTGCTCCTATCTTTGTCCATGGCTATGCTGAAGATCAGGGAGTTGTGGTCACTATCCCCAAAATGCTCACCCACTGAGAGGTCTGTCACCTGACCAGGTTCATTGCCTAGTACCAGATCCAGCATGGCCTCTCCTCTTGTCGGCCTATCTATATACTGTGTCAGGAATCCTTCTTGTACACACCTAACAAGTTCTGCCCCATCTAAATCTTTTGCACTAAGGAGGTGCCAATCAATTAGGGAAATTGAAGTCACCCATGACAACAACCCTGTTATTTTTGCACCTTTCCAAAATCTGCCTACTTATCTGCTCCTCAGTGTTCCAAGTGGCTATTTGGGGTCCTATAGAATACTCTCAATAGAGTGATCACTCCCTTCCTGTTTCTGACTTCCACCCACACTGACTCAATAGACGATTCTTCTGTGATGTCCTCCCTTCCTACAGCTGTGATAGTATCCTTGATTAGCAATGTCAGCCCCCCACCCCTTATACCCCCTTCCCTATCCCTTTTGAAACATCTAAACCCCGGAACCTCAAGCAGCCACTCCTGCCCTTGTGACAGGCAAGTCTCTATAATGGACACAACATCTTAATTCCACATACTGATCCATGTTCTAAGTTCATCACCTTTATTCTTAACACTTCTTGCATTAAAGTAAACACATTTCAACCCATCTAACTGATTGCATTTATGCCCTGTCCCCTGCCTATCCCTCCTCACCTTCTCTGCACACATCGCATCTACTTGTACACCAACTCATCCATCAACTAGTCTAACACTCCTGTTCCCATTCGCCTGCCAACGTAGTTTAAACCCAACCCAACAGCTCTAGCAAACCTGCCTGCAAAGACATTGGTTCATCTCCAGTTCAGGTGTAACCCATCACTTTTGTACAGGTCATATCTACCCCAGAAGAGATCCCAATGATCCACAAATCTGAACCACTGCCCCCAGCACCAATTCTTCAGCCACTCATTAGTCTGCTGTATCTTCTTTCCCTCCCTGGCGCGTGGCACAGGCGGTAATCCAGAGATTACTACACTTCAGGTCCTGTTTTTCAGCTTCCTTCCTAACTCCCAATACTTGCTCTTCAGGACCTCTTCCCTTATCTTACCCACATTGTTGGTACCATTGTGCACCACCAATTCTGGCTCCTCATCATCCCCCTTAAGAATCCGAGATGTCCCTGACCTTGACATCTGAGAGGCAATGTACCATCCAGGAGTCTTGTTCTTGTCCACAGAATCTCCTATCTGTCCCCCTAACCAATGAATCCCCAATCACTATCGCACTCCTCTTCCCACTACCTTCCTTTCTGAGCCACAGAGCCAGACTCCATGCCAGAGACCTGGCTGCGATGGCTCTCCATCAGTGATTCATCCACCCCAACAGCATCCAAAACTATATACTTGTTATCAAGGGAAACGGTCACTGGAGTATCCTGTACCAACTGCCGATTCCTTTTCCCTCTTCTAACAGTCACCCAACTACCTCCATCCTGTACCCAAGATATAAATGCCTCTTGGTAACTCCTATCTTCTCAGTTTCCGTAATGATCCAGAACAGAGGGATCTGGGGGTTCCTATCCAGAGATCCCTGAAAGTTGTCTCACAGGTGGATAGGGTAGTTAAGAAATCTTATGGGATGTCATAAGTCGTGGGATTGAGTTTAAGAGCCGTGAGGTAATGATGCAGCTCTACAAAACTTTGCTTAGACCACACTTAGAGTACTGTGTCCAGTTCTGGTCGCCTCATTATAGGAAGGATGTGGAAGCGTTGGAAAGGGTTGCAGAGGAGATTTACCAGGATGCTGCCTGGTTTAGAGAGTATGCATTATGAGGAGAGACCAAAGGAGCTAGGGCTTTACTCTTTGGAGAGGAGGATGAGAGGAGACATGATAGAGGTATACAAAATATTGAGAGGAACAGATAGAGTAGACAGCCAGCGCCTCTTTCCCAGGGCACCAATGCTCAATACAAGAGGGCATGGCTTTAAAGTAATGGGGGGGAAGTTCAAGGGAGACGTCAGAGGAAAGTTTTTTATCCAGAGAGTGGTTGGGGCATGGAATGCGCTGACTGGAGCGGTGGTGGAGGCAGGTACGTTGGTCAAATTCAAGAGATTGCCAGATAAGCATATGGAGGAAGTTAAATTAGAGGGATATGTTGGGGGAAGGGTTTAGCTAGTTTTTAGGCAAGGTTTAAAGGTCAGCACAACATTGTGGGCCAAAGGGCATGTATTGTGCTGTACTTTCTATGATTTAACCAGCTGCAGCTCCAGCTCCCTAACGTGGTCTATAAGAAGCTGCAGCTGGACGCACTTCCTGAAGGTGTAGTCCTCAGGGACACTGGAAGTCTCCCTGACTTCCCACATCCTACAGAAGGAGCATACTTTTGCACTGACTGCCATTCCCATTGTTCTGTACAAAGAAAATTACAAATAACAAAGAAAGAAAGAGAACCTACCAGAAGCCTCCGCTCACCTACTCTGCCACTTTATGCCAAAGCCTCGGCTTCCCACTCTATCACTGGCACACTCCCACGATGGCCACTCCACAATGGGCACTCAACTTGACTCTAACATCTTTTTATTGGCAGCTGCTGCCTAATTGTCCAATTAACTAATCAACAGGCCTATCATTCACCAGAGCAACAAGATCAACAACAACGGGCCTACCTTTTTAAACTGCTTCCTGCTCTCGTTCTCCTCTCAATTTTTGAAGAGAGCTGAATTATTCCGAGACTGATTAGATTCCCAGACTGATTAGAAATGAGGTACTCATGATGAATAAAGAAAAGTCTGGGCCTTGGGGAAAAGTGCTAAACTGGGGGAAGGCAGATTACAACTTTATTAGACAGGAGCTGGGGAGAGTAGATTGGGAGCTGCTGTTATTGGGCAAGTCCACATGTGACATGTGGGACAACAAACAATCTGCTGGAGGAACTCAGTGGGTCGAGCAGCATCTGTTGGGAGGGGGGGGGGGGGGAGAAATTGTTAACCCTGCTTCAGAAATCAGTTCCCTTTCCCTGCAGATGCTGCTCCACCTGCTGAATTCCTCCAGCAGATTGTTTGTTGCTCCAGATTCCATAATCTGCAGTCTCTTGTGTCTCTGACATATGGGAGTCATAGAACATAGAACGTAGAACATAGAACAATTACAGCACAATTCAGGCCCTTCGACCCACAAAGCTGTGCCGAACATGTCCCTACCCTAGAAATTACTAGGCTTACCCATAGCCCTCTATTTTACTCAGCTTCATATACCTATCTAACAGTCTCTTGAAAGACCCTATCGTATCCGCCTCCACCACCGTTTCCGGCAGCCCATTCCCCGCACTCACCACTCTCTGAGTAAAAAACTTACCCCTGACATCTCCTCTATATCTACTCCCCAGCACCTTAAACCTATGTCCTCTTGTGGCCACCAATTCAGCCCTGGGGAAAAGCCTCTGACTATTTACCCTATCAATACCTCTCATCATCTTATACACCTCTATCAAGTCCCCTCTAATCCTCCGTCTCACCAAGGAGAAAAGGCCGAGTTCCCTCAACCTGCTTTCAAAAGGCATGCTCCGCATCCCAGGCAGCATCCTTGTAAATCTCCTCTGCACCCTCTCTATGGCTTCAACATCTTTCCTGTAGTGAGGCGACCAGAACTGAGCACAGGGAGTACAGTGGGGTCTGACCAGGGACCTATATGGCTGCAACAATACCTCACGGCTCCTAAATTCAATTCCCTGATTGATGAAAGACAATACACCATATACCTTCTTAACCACAGAGTCAACATACGCTGCCACTTTGAGCGTCCTATGGACTCAGACCCCAAGATCCCTCTGATCCTCCACACTGCCAAGGGTCCAACTATTAAGACTATATTCCGCCAACATATTTGACCTACCAAAATGAACCATTTCACACTTATCTGGGTTGAACTGCATCTGCCACTTCTCAGACCAACTCTGCATCCTATCTATGTCCCTCTGTAACCTCTGACAGCCCTCCAAACTATCCACAACACCCCCAACCTTTGTGTCATCCGCAAACTTACTAACCCACCCCTCCACTTCCTCATCCAGGTCATTTATAAAAATCACAAAGAGTAAGGGTCCCAGTACAGATCCCTGAGGTACACCACTGGTCACTGACCTCCACTCAGAATATGACCCCTCAACAACCACTCTTTGCCTTCCGTGGGCCAGCCAGTTCTGGATCCACACTGCAATGTCCCCTTGGATCTCATGTCTCCTCACCTGCTCCATAAGCCTTACATGGGGTACCTTATCAAATACCTTGCTGAAATCCATATACACTACATCTACTGCTCTCTCTTCATCAATGTGCTTAGTCACATCCACAAAAAATTCAATTAGGCTCGTAAGGCAGGACCTGCCCTTAACAAAGTCATGCTGACTATTCCTAATCATATTATACCTCTCCAAATGTTCATAAATCCTGCCTCTCATCTTCTCCATCAGCTTACCAACCACTGAGGTAAGACTCACTGGTCTATAATTTCCTGAGCTATCCCTACTCCCCTTCTTGAATAAGGGAACAACATCCGCAACCCTCCAATCTTCTGGAACCTCTCCCATCTCTATGGACAACACAAAGACCATCGTCAGAGGTTCCGCAATCTCCTCCCTCGTCTCCCACAGCAACCTGGGGTACATCTCATCCGGTCCCGGCGACTTATCTAACTTGATGCTTTCCAAAAGTTTCAGCACCACCTCTTTTCTAATATCTACATGCTCAAGCTTTTCAGGCCACTGCAAGTCCCCACCACAATCCCCCAGATCTTTTCTGTGGTGAATACTGACGTAAAGTATTCATTAAGTACCTCTGCTATTTCTTCCGGATCCATACACACTTTCCCACTGCTGCACTTGATAGGCCCTACCCTTTCACATTTCATCCTCTTACTCTTCACATACTTGTAGAACGCCTTGGGGTTTTCCTTGATCCTGCCCGCCAAGGCCTTCTCATGTCCCCTTCTGGCTCTCCTAATCTCTTTCTTAAGTTCCTTCCTTTTAGTCTTGTACTCCTCCAGATCTCTATCATTACCTAGCTCTCTGTACCTTTTGTATGCTTTGTAGCGGTCGCTACCGTGGAATGAACACAAGACACTAGTCGTAGAGTTTCAGAACAGAACTGTTTTTTTTCCCGCCTTGCACCGGCCGTTTAAGAGGGCCTGTTCCTGCCCACTCAAAACGACAATGACGTATACGCCACGTCATCAAACCTTTGCCGCGCGCGGGTTCTCCCAGTCGCTCGGGGAAGACGAAGGCCCACCGGCATCTTGGGCCTCGCCGCTTCAACGACGTGCGACCCGACTGCCGAGCCAGTTCGCTTGCTCGGACAGTAAGTCGCTACAGCTTTTCTTTTCCTTTTGACTAGATTTATTATAGCCTTCATACACCATGGTTCCTGTATCCTATCATGACTCCCCTGTCTCATTGAAACATGTCTGTTCAGAGCTCCACACAAATATCCCCTGAATATTTGCCACATATCTTCTGTACTTTTCCCAGAGAACATCTGTTCCCAATTTGATCTTCGAATTTCCTGCCTGAGAGCCTCATAATTCCCTTTACTCCAAGTAAACACCTTTCTAGCCTGTCTGTTCCTATCCCTCTCTAGTGCTAACGTAAAGGAGATAGAATTATGATCACTATCACCAAAATGTTCACCCACTGAGAGATCTGACACCTGACCATATCAAATCAAGCACAGCCTCTTGTAGGTTGATCTACATACTGTGTCAAGAACCCTTCCTGAACACACCTAACAAACTCCACCCCATCTATACCCCTCACTGTCTGGAGATGCCAATCGATGTTTGGGAAATTAAAATCCCCCATCACAACAACTCTGTTATTCTCACACTTTTCCAGGATCTGCTTCCCTATCTGCTCCTCAATAACCCTGTCACTATTGGGTGGCCTATAAAAAACACCCAGCAGTGTTATCGACCTCTTCCTGTTCCTAACCTCCACCCACAGAGTCATTTAAGGAGCAGCCAATCAGAATTCAAGACCGGCATGTTCCAGTAAGGAGGAAAGACAAGGATGGCAAGGTTCAGGAACCTTGGACCACAAGAGATGTTGTAAAAACATGTTGTGTAAAAAAAAGGAAAAGGAAGCATATGTAAGATTTAGGAAGCAAAAATCATACAAGCCCCTTAAGGATTATACAGGAAAGAGCTCAGGCAGGGTAAAAGGAGGACCAAAAGGGGCCATGAAATGTCTTTGGGTGAGTAGGATTAAGGAAAATCCTAGGTAGCTAGCAAGAGAGTAGGATCACTCCAGAATAAAGGAGGGAATTTATGCCTGGAGTCAGAGGATGTGGGCAAGGTCTAAACAAGTACCTGGATTGGTATTCACCAAAGAAAAGGACGTGGAGGATAGTGATATTAGTGTGGGATTTGCTAACAATCTAAGGCATGTTGAGATCAAGAAGGAGAAGGTGTTGGGTCTATTGAAGAATTATCCCAAGTTATTGAGAAAGGCAAAAGAGAAGATTGCTGGGGCCTTGTCAAAGTTTTATATCCTCTCTAGCTACATGTGAGGTTCCAGAGAACTGGAAATAATGTTGTTCCTTTGTATAAGAAGGGCTATAGGGATAATCCATGAGCCTCACATCAGTAGTAGGGAAGCTACTGGAGAGAATTCTTACGGATTCTTAGGCACGATTATTCTCAACACTGGTGCCCTACAAGGCTGCGTCCTCAGCCCTCTACTCTACTCCCTATACACTCATGACTGTGTGACCAGATTCTGCTCTAACTCCATCTGCAAGTTTCCAGATGATACCACCATTGTAGGCTGTATCTCAAACAGCGATGAGTCGGAGTACAGGAAGGAAATAGAGAGTTAGTGGAATGGTGTCATGACAACAACCTTTCCCTCAATGTCAACAAAACTAAAGAGCTGGTCATTGACTTCAGGAAAGGGGGCGGTGTACATGCACCTGTCTACATCAATGGTGCTGAGGTCAAGAGGGTTGACAGCTTCAAGTTCCTGGGAGTGAACATCATCAACAGCCTGTCCTGGTCAAATCACATAGATGCCATGGCCAAGAAAGCTCACCAGTGCCTCTACTTCCTCAGGAGGCTAAAGAAATTTGGTTTGTCCCCTTTGACTCTCACCATCTTTTACAGATGCACCATAGAAATCATCCTACCTGGATGTATCACGGTTTGGTACAGCAACTGCTCTGCCCAAGACCGCAAGAAGCTGCAGAGAGTTGTGGACACAGGCCAGCGCATCACGGACACCAGCCTCCCCTCCTTGGACACTGTCTTTACCTCTCATTGTCTTGGTGTAGCAGCCAAAATAATCAAAGACCCCACCCACCCGGCACATTCTCTCTTCTCTCCTCTTCCATCAGGTAGAAGACACAGGATCCTGAGGGCACGTACCACCAGACTGAAGGACAGCTTCTACCCCACTGTGATAAGACTATTGAACGATTCCCTTACACAATGAGATGGACTATGACCTCACAATCTACCTTGTTGTGACCTTGCACCTTATTGCACTGCACTTTCTCTGTAGCTGTGACACTTTACTCTACTGTTATTGATTTTTTTACCTGTACTACATCAACGCACTCTGTACTATCTCAATGTAACTGCACTGTGTAATGAATTGACCTGTACAATTGGTTTGTAAGACAAGCTTCTCACTGTACCTCGGTACAAGTGACAATAATAAACCAATACCAATACCAAGGATAGGATTTACTCACATTTGGAAAAGCATGGGCTTATTTGGGATAGTCAGCATGTCTTTGTATAGGGCAGATCATGTCTTACAAACCTAATTAAGTTTTTGGAGGAAGTGATGAAGGTGATTGATGAGGGTAGGCCAGTAGATGTTGTTTACATGTTTTCTCTCTCTCTCTGTCTGTCTCTCATTCTATCTCTTTCACTCTCATGCAGTCTGTCAGAGAACTTTTCAGAGTTCACATCATAATATTGCAAGACTGCACACATAATAACAGAGAACTTGAAACCAGTTAATACTTGTGTAAACATTATGTACTTAATGTAGTCCCTTTGGTGCACACATGGTTGATAATATTCTAGCCCCTGGGTGATAAATTATGTGAGTGTGAATGACCAATTTCTGGCCCAGTTTTCTTCTCAGAATATGAGGGACCATTTGACGATTCCTTTTTAAACATCTTGATTATTTTTTAATAAGGTTTGTCTCAGTAATCATGAAATCCCATTTGGTTCACTAATGTTCTTCAGAGGAGAAACTCTCATGGCATTTAAAGAGGAAGTAGATAAATTTTTGAAAAATAAGGGAATTGGGGGCAATGGGGAACTGGCACTGAAGAGGAGATGAGGCCTGGGCCAGATTCTAGCATCTGTAGGGCAAGCTTGAGAGGGCGAGTGACCTATTCCTGCTCCTGTTTTCTTCTGTTATGTTCCTACACATCTGGCCCATGTGTGGCTTCAGAGACACATTTCAGCCTGATGGTTAAGGGAATAAATTTAGTTCACAGAACGTAGCCGTGATGCCAATCCAAACTAATCCCAACTACCTGCACATGGCTTATATCCCTTCATTCCTTGTCTGTTCATGTGTCTATCTAAATGCTTCTTAAACATTAAACGTATCTGCTTCCACCATCTCCCGTGGCAGCACGTTCCAGGCAGTTACCACTCTCTGTTTAAAACAATTACCTCGTAAATCCCCTTTAAACTTTCACCCTGTCAACTTAAACCTATGTGCCCTCTAGTATTTGACATTTCCACCCTGGGAAAAAGACTCCATCTACCCTATCTATGCCTCTCATAATTTTCTAAACTTCTATCTGTTTAAGGTGAGTGGAGGAAAGTTCAGGGGAGGTGTCAGAGGTTTGTTTTTTACACAGAGAGTGGTGGGTGCCTGGAACGCACTGCCGGGGGTGGTGGTAGAGGCTGATGCAATAGGGACATTTAAGATACTCTTAGATAGGCACATTGATGTAAGAAAAATGGAGGGTTATGGGCTGCTTAGGAGGGAAGGGTTAGACTGATCATGGAGTAGGTTTATAGAGGTCAGCACAAGATTATGGGCCAAAGGGCCTGTACAGTGATGTACTGTTCTATGTTCTATGTCCTATGACATCTCCCCTCAGCCTCCAACACTCCAGAGAAAACAACCCAAGTTTGTTCAACCTCTCCTTATAGCTCATGCCCTGTAATCCAGGCAACATCCTGGTGAACCTCTTCTGTACACTCTCCAAAGCCTTCACATCCTTCCTGTAATGTTACGACCAAAAATGTATGAATATTTCCACAACATTCAATTTATACTTCACAGTTATTGTTGAATTTAGCTTTTATGCTTCTTCTTTATTACCTTTTGCTTTCCATGTTCAAGTGCTGAGATTGGGACAAGGTTGATAAGCAGCAGATGCAAGTGACAGGTCCATTTGTAAATCAGCATTCAAAAAAGTGAGGCTATGTCATGTTAATTGTGGTTCGACAGCACTCAGTGTCAAAAGCAACTGATCAGCAGCTTTCAGCTGGCGTGGAATGAATAGCTGAGACCTTAATATACTTCAGGTAGGTATGGTTATTGAAATAAAATGAAATTAACAAGCAACATTTTCTCTTCATTCTGCTCTAGCCACAGTCAGCTCGGCTTATCCTGAAGCTAAGGAGGGGAGATTTAGTGCAATGAGCCATGTCTACAAATTCTAGAGATCAGGAATTCAATGGCACTATCACAGGAGTGTCAGAGCTGAAATACTTCCATGGGTTGGTTTCTCTAACGCAAAGTTCAGTGGGTAGAAAATAGGCTTGGATGAGGGTGAAATTAGGTGAAGATCAGCAGTGGTACTTGGATACACCCTGTCTTCCCACTCACCCACCCTCCCACTGCCCATAGACATCCTTTCCTCCCTCCAACACCCTACACCCCACCCTCCTTCTACCCCTCCCTCACCCCACTTTCCCTCTACCCCTCCTGCATCTCACCTCCCTCTACCCCTCTCACACCCCACCCTCCCACTGCCCCTCACACACCACACCTTCCCTCTACCCCCCACCCCACCTTCCGTCTACCCCTCCCACATCCCACCCTCCCTCTAACCACCCCCACACCCCACCCTCCCTCTACCTCTCCCATACCCCACCCTCCTTCTCCCTGTCGCACACCCCACCTACTTAGTTCCCATATGCATCATCTTCCCTGTTCTCATACACTCTGCACTCTAGTGACTACCCCTAACCGATGTCATCACTGCCTACCGTCCCACTCACCCATACACCCTGCAGTCCCAAGGTTGCCATACACTCCAAACTGTTAAAGGTTGTTAGAACACAGAAAAGTCCAGCACAGGAACAGGCCCTTCAGCCCACTATGTCTGTGCCGATGATGATGCCAAATTAAATGAACCAGATCTGCTTCCATGTGGTCCATATCCCTCCATTCCCTGTGTGTTCATGTGCCTGTCCAAATGCCTCTTGAACTCATTATCATGTCTGCTTCCACCAACACTTCTGGCAGTGCGTTCCAGGCACCTACCACTCTCTGTGTGAAAAGCTTACCCCGCACATCCTCTTTAAACTGTCCCCCTTTCACCTTAAAGCCATGTCCTCCTGCATTTGACATTTCTATCCCGGGAAAAAGACTCTATCTACCCTATCTATGCCTCTTATAATTTAGAGTCATAGAGTCATAGTGCAATACAGCTACTTCTATCATCTCTCCTCCTCTGGCAGCATGTTCCATATACCCACCACCCTCCGTGTGAAAATCTTGCCTCTTATATTCCCTTTAAACGTTCCCTTAAACCTATGCCCTAGTTTTAAACTCCCCTACCCTAGGGAAAAGACTGTGACAATCCATCTTATTAATGCCCCTTTTGATTTTATAAGCCTCTCTAATATCTCCTCTCAGCCTCTGTTGCTCCAGTGAAAACAGTCCCAGTCTATCCAGTCTCTCCTTATATCTCAAGCCCTCCAATCCCAGCAACATCCTTGTGAAAGTTTTCTGCATCCCTCGTTATCTTATTCAATCCTTCCAACACACAATATTCCAGGAAATGTCCCAGCTCTGTACTCAGTGCCACATCTGATGAAGGCAAGTGTGCCATATACCTTCTTCACCACCTTGTCTACCTGTCATCATTCTCAAGGAACTTTGTACGTACCCCTCAGTTTCTCTGTTTACAACACTCCCCAGGGCCCTGTCATTCACTGTGTATGTTCTCCCCAGGTTTAACTTCCCATAATGCATAACTTCACACTTTACCAAGTTAAATTCCATCTGCCATTCCCTTGTCCACTTTCCTAGTTGATCTAGATCCTGTTGTAACCTTAGACAAACTTCTTCAATATCCTCCAGTCCTGGTTACAACCTCATAAATCTTTTTGCACCCTCTCCAGTTTAACAACATCCTTCTTCTAGCAGGGTGACCAGAACTGTACACTGTTACGGACTCAGTGAAAGTCCCTTTAAGATAGAGAGTGTGTGTGTATGTGTGTGTGGGGCGTGCTTATGTCAACAGAAGATAAAGGACGTAATGACGTTGTTGAAGAAGTTAGAAGAAGGAGAGAGAGAGAGAGAAGGGAGAGACACCAGCCTGCTAGTTTTCTCTATCGATGGATGAGAAACAATAACTGTGTCTGCCACTGAAATCCATGTATGGAAGTTGGAAGTAATCCGGTGGAGTTCACTTTGTTGCTGACCTGTAGAAGGAAACAGGTATTTGTGTGTGGACGACCACGATTCGGATGCTTTTCGGGGTGAGGAAGTCACTACCGAGTAAACACTGAAGTATCGTTTGGGTTCCATCGTGGAACATTTGGATTTCGTATTTACTCTCTCTATGTTTCTCTACGTCTACGTCTTATCTTCAGACAACGGTGGTTGTTGAAGAAGCCCTTGTTCATGTTTCACGTTATGGCTTGCAGAACTGAACTTTAAGAACCATTCCAGAACTTGGAGTTTGGGACTTTGTCACACACACACGAAGAGTTTAGTTTTGGGGTTAACGTTCGAGGTTTAACATTTTTGAATTCTAACATACTAACATCTTTACTTTTATTTTACGTATTATCATAAGTAGTGATTAATAAAATAGTTTTTAACACTGAATCATGCTCAGTGTGTTTCTTTTGTTGCTGGTTCGTGACAAAATTGGGGGCTCGTCCGGGATCCAATCCAAAGATTAACAAGTGTCGTCTGGGATCGTTCCCCAGATTGACGAGATTTGTTCAGGATTCAATCCAAAGATTTTTGAGGGAGGTTTGATAAATTCTTTTTAATTGGCTTGTGTGTGTGGAAACCAGCAGCAATGGATATTAAGGCATTTTTGGAGTCACCAACCCAAAAGGGATTGGAGGTGGCGAAAAAGGATGATTTGATAAAGATTGCTACAAAGCTAAACCTTACAGAAGTAAAGCAGTCTATGAGAAAAGCAGTTATTCATAGAATGATAGTTGACTATTATTTGGAGAAGGAAGTGTTTGAGTTGAGTGAGGTAGCTGAGTTTCCTGAGAGTAAACCAATGATTTCTGATGTGACTTTTCAACCAGTGGAGTTGGAGGATCTGGAGGAGGAAGAATTAAAACAGTTAGAAGAGTTTTCTGGGAGTGAGTCAGAGAGACCTGTTAGACAGGTGCAGATAGCAAAAATGGAGTTAGAACAAACACGACTGAAGGTGGAGTTGGGACAAAAAAAAAGATAGAGGCCGAGCAAAAGAGATTAGAGGCCGAACGAGAGCAAACCCAGTTAAAGATAGAGGCTGAACAAAAGAAATTAGAGACTGAACGAGAGATAACTCGGATGAAGATAGAGGCTGATCTAGCAATGAAGCAGATGGAATTGAGGAGGATGGAGCTGGATAGCGAGGAGAAAAAGAGGCAGCATGAGTTACAAATGAAGCGAAAGAGTTCGGAATCTGATTCTGATGATGGTTTTTCAGCCAGCAGGGAGGTTTGATTAGTCCCTCCTTTTGAGGAAGATCAGGTTGATCAGTATTTCCAACATTTTGAAAAGGTTGCTGTGAGTTCAAACTAGCCAAGGAAAGGATGGGCTCTTATGGTACAGAGTGTGATTAAAGATAAAGTTCAAAAAGCTTATTCTGCTTTGTCTGCTGAGGATGCAGCTGATTATACCAAGGTAAAACAAGCTATATTGAAGGCCTATGAATTGGTACCTGAAGCTTATAGACAAAAATTTAGAGACTTGAGGAAATCTGCAGATCAGACTTATATGGAATTTGCCAATGGAAAGAGAATATGTTTTGAACGATGGTACATGGCTAAAAATGTAGATGGGGATTTTGATAAATTGAAAGAATTGATATTAGTGGAAGACTTTAAAAGATGTGTTCCAGCTGAATTAACAACATATTTAAATGAAAAGGCAGTGGAAACTTTACAAGAAACTGCTAGGTTGGCAGATGATTATGCTTTAACCCATAAATCCAAATGGGGACAACCTAACACCATTCAAAAGAGTTACAAAGACAATCCATGTAAACCAGAGATTAAATTGGGAGGTAATCAAAAAGGAAAGGATGAAAAGAAGCCAGGGCTGGAGAAACCTGTTGAGCGTACTTGTTATTACTGGAGGAAACCTGGCCATGTGATATCTAATTGTGCCCTTTTGAAGAAAAGGAAGGAAGCTGTGCCCAAAGCTTGCTTTCAGGCAATTAAAAATCAAAAAGGTTTAGGAGACATTGTTAAAGATCAGTCCTTGCAAGAGGTAAAAGCGGAAAAGTTGGAGGAGGTGAGAAAGGAATTCCGTTCTTATGTATCAGAGGGTTTTGTTTCACTGAATGATGAGTCACCCCAGGTGCCAGTGAAAATTCTTAGAGATACTGGGGCTTGTCAATCTCTCTTCCTGGACAGTGTTTTAAATTTTGGTGAAGAAACTGACACTGGTGAGGTAAATCTAATACGAGGCGTTACAGATGACACCATATCTGTCCCTTTACACGGGGTGATTTTAAAGTCAAAGTTCGTAGAAGGACCAGTCGAGATAGGGATAAGACCTAGTTTGCCAGTGGAAGGAGTTTCTTTGTTATTGGGAAATGACCTTGCAGATGGAGAAAGTGTTCCTGTGGTACGATTAACGACCAAACCAAGGATTGATGAGTCTGAGAATGATCCAGATGTTTACCCATCATGTGCGGTGACTCGAGCTAGAGCTAAGGAATTAGCCAAGACAGACAGTCCGGTGCAGTCTGATGTGGTTCCTTGTGACAGTCCTAAACAGGAAGAAAATTATGATGCCTTATCTGAGACCTGTCTTCACTGGAGGATCAACATCCTTATAGTGAGCCTGAATTTAAAGAATTGTCTTTGTCGAGGAAGGATTTTATGGTGGAACAGACAAAGGACCCTGAGTTGACAGAATTGAAAGAAAAAGCACTCTCATGTGAGGAGATTGAAAAAGTGCCAATTGGATATTATGTCAAAAATGGAGTGTTAATGAGGAAATGGAGACCTCCTCATGTTCCTGTTACTGAGGAATGGGAAGTTATTCATCAGGTTGTTGTTCCAAAAGTTTATAGGGATGAAATTTTAAACCTGGCCCAAAGTATGCCTTTGGGTGGTCATTTTGGGGTGAATAAAACTGTAGGGAAGATCTTGAAACAATTCTATTGGCCTGGTTTGAGAAAAGATGTGGTGATGTTTTGTCGAACCTGTCACACATGTCAGATGGTAGGTAAACCAAATCAAAAACCCCCTGTGGCTCCGTTGAAACCAATTCCTGCTTTTGGTGAACCCTTTTTGAAGGTGATTGTGGACTGTGTTGGTCCATTACCAAAGTCTAAGACTGGAAATCAGTGTTTGTTAACCATCATGTGTGCCACTTCTAGATTTCCAGAGGCAATACCCCTTAGAAATATTAAGGCCAAGACGGTGTCAAAAGCTCTTTTAAAATGTTTTACCTTGTTTGGTTTGCCAAAAGAAATCCAATCTGATCAAGGTGGTAATTTTATGTCAAAAATTTTTCAACAACTAGTCTATGAGCTGGGAGCAAAGCAGATTGTATCATATGCATATCACCCAGAATCTCAAGGAGCTCTGGAGAGATTTCATTCTACTCTCAAAAATATGCTGAAGACTTATTGCTTTGAAAACACAAAGGATTGGGACGAAGGTATTCATTTACTTTTGTTTGCTGTTAGAGATTCAATCCAAGAGTCAATAGGATTTAGTCCGTTTGAGCTTGTATTTGGACATAGGGTGAGAGGACCTTTGGAGTTGTTGAGAGAGCAATGGGTTAATGAAGAAGTGCACTTGAGTCTGTTGGACTATGTCCAAAAATTTAAAACTCGTTTGGAGAGAGTCTGCCAGCTAGCGAGAGAGAATTTGAAAACCAGCCAGATAAGAATGAAGACATATTTTGATAGACATGCTCGGCCTAGGACATTTGCAGTGGGGCAAAAGGTGTTGGTATTTTTCCCTAGCCAAAATAATCCATTGCAATCTCGTTTTTCTGGACCCTATGTTATTGAATCTCGAGTGACTGATTTAACATATATAATCAAAACACCAGATAGACGCAAGAAAACACAACTCTGTCATGTAAATATGCTAAAGCCTTATTATGAGAGGGATTCAGTGGTGGCCTTGGTGGATGATGTAAAGGTTGTTTCTAGAATGCCTGATGTTGATGTTGAGGAAGGCCCATTTAGACCAAGTATTGTTCCATCAAAACTAAAAAACCAAAATATCATGGAGAACATTGAAACAAAGTTGGACCATTTACAAGTTTCACAAAAACAACAGATGAGAGAATTAATTTTAAAATTTAAAAATCTGTTCCCAGATGTTCCAAACAGAACATCGATAATTACCCATGATGTTGATGTTGGGGATGCAAAACCAATCAAACAACACCCATATCGAATGAATGTGGACAAAAGTAAACTTGTTGATCAGGAAATAAAATACATGTTGGAAAATGATATTATTAGACATTCTACTTCGAATTGGAGTTCGCCCTGTGTTATTGTACCTAAACCTGATGGAACTGTTAGATCTTGCACAGATTACAGGAAAGTGAATGCTGTAACAAAGTCAGATGCTTACCCTATTCCTAGGGTGGATGATTGCATAGATAGAGTGGGAAAGGCAAAATTTCTTACAAAGATTGACCTATTAAAAGGGTACTGGTGTGTTCCATTAACAGATAGAGGAAGGGAGATTTCAGCCTTTGTAACCCCTTCTGGATTGTATGAATACAATGTTTTGCCATTTGGAATGAAAAATGCTCTGGCAACATTTCAAAGAATGATTAATTCAGTGATTCGTGGGTTAAAACATACAGATGCCTACATTGACGACTTAGTGACTGGGAATGATACTTGGGAAGATCACATCTCTGCGTTAGAAAGGTTGTTTGAAAGACTTTCCAAGGCTAACCTTACAGTTAACTTGGCTAAAAGTGAATTTGGCCATGCCACTGTGACGTATCTTGGTTATGTTGTAGGTCAAGGCAAGCAAGCTCCTGTTCAGGCAAAAGTTCAAGCAATGTCTGAGTTCCCTATTCCCACAGGTACGAGGACTGTTAGAAGATTTTTGGGAATGGTTGGATATTATCAAAAATTTTGTAAAAATTTTGCTGATATTGCTCTTCCCCTAACTAATCTTCTGAAGAAGGGAGTAAAGTTTGTTTGGACAGATTCTTGTCAAGAAGCATTTGAGAAGCTGAAAGCCATTTTATGCTACCATCCTGTGCTCAAAACACCTGACTTTGAAAAGCCATTTTCATTAGCAGTAGATGCCAGTGATGAAGCTGCAGGAGCTGTGTTGTTGCAGAAGGGTGACCTTGATGATATTGACCATCCTGTAGCTTACTTTTCAAAGAAATTTAATGAGCATCAAAAGAATTATTCCACCATAGAGAAAGAATTACTGTCGCTTGTTTTAGCCTTGCAATATTTCAGTGTATATGTTTGCACCGCTCAGAAACCATTGACTGTGTATACAGATCATAACCCATTGGTGTTTCTGAGCCGAGTCAAAAACAAGAACAGAAGGCTGTTAAACTGGAGTTTAATTTTGCAAGAGTTTGATCTCATGATAACTCAGATTAAAGGCAAAGATAATGTGATTGCTGATTGTCTTTCCCGATGTTAAATGGGAAACATGTATCTGTACTAATCTGATAGTCTGTAGTTGTGTAGAATGATAATTATTAACATTACTAACTGTATGCGCGGTTAAATTTTTCTTGGGAAAAATTTTTTTTTAGGTGGGAGGTGTTACGGACTCAGTGAAAGTCCCTTCAAGATAGAGAGTGTGTGTGTATGTGTGTGTGGGGCGTGCTTACGTCAATAGAAGATAAAGGACATAATGACGTTGTTGAAGAAGAAGAAGGAGAGAGAGAGAGAAGGGAGAGACACCAGCCTGCTAGTTTTCTCTATCGATGGATGAGAAACAATAACTGTGTCTGCCACTGAAATCCATGTATGGAAGTTGGAAGTAATCCGGTGGAGTTCACTTTGTTGCTGACCTGTAGAAGGAAACAGGTATTTGTGTGTGGACGACCACAATTCGGATGCTTTTCGGGGTGAGGAAGTCACTACCGAGTAAACACTGAAGTATCGTCTGGGTTCCATCGTGGAACATTTGGATTTCGTATTTACTCTCTCTATGTTTCTCTACGTCTACGTCTTATCTTCAGACAACGGTGCTTGTTGAAGAAGCCCTTGCTCATGTTTCACCTTATGGCTTGTGGAACTGAACTTTAAGAACCATTCCGGAACTTGGAGTTTGGGACTTTGTCACACGCACACGAAGAGTTTAGTTTTGGGGTTAACATTCGAGGTTTAACATTTTTGAAATCTAACATAATAACATTTTTACTTTTATTTTACGTATTATCATAAGTAATGATTAATAAAATAGTTTTTAACACTGAATCATGCTCAGTGTGTTTCTTTTGTTGCTGGTTCATGACAAAATAGTACTCCAAATATGGCCTTACCAATGTCTCGTACTGCTGTAACATGACATCCCAAGTCCTGTACTCAATACTCTGGCCAATAAAGGCAAACATGCAAAACATCTTTTTCACCACCCTGTCTACTTGTGTCACCTTTCAAAGAACTATGTACCTGAACCCCGAGATCTCTCTTTTTGACAACACTCTCTATGACCCTACTATTTACTGTGTGAGTCCTGACCTGGTATGTCTTACCAAAATGCCTCACATTTATCTGAATTAAATTCCATTTGCCATTCCTCAGCACACTGGCCCAGTTCATCAAGATCCCATTGTAATCTAAGATATCTTTCTTCACTGTCGACTATGTCACCAATTTTACTGTCATCCTCAAACTTACTAACCATGCCACCAACATTCTCATCCACATTGTTGATATAAATGATAAACAACCATGAACTCAACACCAGTCTCTGTGACACACCACTGGTCACAAGCCTCCAGTCAGAAAAACAACCCTCCACCAAACCCTCTGTCTCCTAATGTCAAGTTAACTTTGTATCAAATTGGCTCCCTTGCCCTGGATTGCCTGTTATCTAACTTTCTGGAGTAGACTAGCATGCGGGATCTTGTCAAGGGCCTTGCTAAGTCCATGTAGATGTCTTCCACACTTCCCTCATCTATCTTTTTGATCAAAAACTCAACCAAATTTGTGAGACACGATTTCCCACACACAAAACCATGCTGACTATCCCTAATCAGTTATTGCCTTTCCAAATGCATGTAGATCCTGTCTCTCAGAACCCCCTCCAACAACTTATCCACCATTGACATTAGGTTCATGCTGTTTGTGATGTACATAAATGACCTGGATGAGTATGTTGATGGATAGGTTAGTAAGTTTGCAGACGATACCAAGATTGGTGGAGTTGTGAATAGTGTAGAAGACTGGCAATGGATAAAGCGTGATATAGATCAGTTGCAGATGTGGGCAGAGAAATGGCAGATGGAGTTTAACCCCGATAAATGTGAGGTGTTGTACCTTGGTATGACTAATGTCAAGAGGCAGTACGCTCTGAAGTGCAAGACCCTTAACAGTGTTGAAGTGCAGAGAGACCTTGGGGTGCAAGTCCATGGCTCATTGAAAGTTGCTACACAGGTAGATAAGGTGGTTAAGAAGGCTTATGGAATGCTTGTTTTCATTAAGCAAGGTATTGAGTATAGGAGTCAAGTTATGATACATCTGTATAGAACATTGGTTTGGCCGCATTTAGAGTATTGCGTGCATTTCTGGTCACCTCACTATAGGAAGAATGTCGAGGCTTTAGAGAGGGTGCAGAGGAGGTTTACCAGGATGATGCCTGGATTAGAGGGCATGCTATCAGGAGAGACTGGACAAACTTGGGCTCCTTTATATGGAGGGGCCTAGACTGTGGGGTGATCTGTTGGAAGTAAATAACATTATGAGGGGGATAGATAGGGTGGACAGGCAATATCTTTTTCCCATTATTGGGCAATCCAATACCAGAGGGCATGAATTTAAGGTGAGAGGAGGTATGTTCAGAACAGACATGAGGGGTATGTTTTATACTGAGAGAGTGGTGGATGCCTGGAATGCATTGCCTGATAGGGTGGTGGAGGCAAATTCATTGGGGGCTTTTGAGAGGGGCTTGGATGGGCACATGAATGAGAGGAAAATGGAGGGATATGGGCAATCTGTAGGTAGGAGCGATTAGCTACGTCGGATCAACATTGTGGGCCGAAGGGCCTGTTCTGTGCTCTACTGTTCTGTGTTCTATGTTCTAACTCTCCCAATCTCACTTTTAAAACTCTCCCACTTGCCAGATGTCCCTTTACCTGCAAACAGCCTTCTCCAATCAACTTCTGAAAGTTCCTGTCTCATACCATCGAAAGTGCCCTTGTCCCAGTTTTGAACTTTAAATTGTGGACCAGTCCTATCCTTTTACCTAACTATTTTAAAACTGATCTCTGGTCCCAAGGCGCTCCCCCGTTAACACTTCTGTTCAGTTCACACCAACACTTCAGTTGCTGTGTTGCTTTCCAAGAATTTGGGTTGAGGATGTCTCTGAGGAGTTACTGAACATTAACAAGGCGGAGGGTGAACAGCCAGAGGTTGTTGCACACATTGGAACCAACAACGTAGGTTGAAAAAAGGATGAGGTCCTGCAGAGTGAATATAGGGAGATAGGTAGAAGATTAAAAAGCACATCCTCAAGCATTGTAATCTCTGGAATACAACAGTGCCATGTGCTAGTGAGGGTAGGAATAGTAGTTAGGGCAGATGAATTCGTGGCTGAGGAGCTGGTGCAGAAGAGGGATTCAGGTTCCTGGACCAGTTGGATCTCTCCTGAGGCAGAGGTGATCTGTAGAAGAGAGACATGTTGCACCTGATCTGAGCGGGACTAATAGCCTGGTGGTGCTACTTGCAAGGATTTAAACAAGGCTGACAGGAGGGTGGCACCCAAACAAGAAAGATGAGGCAAATAAAGAAGTTAAAACAAGTATGTTCAGTAGGCAGGACAGGCAGGAGCAGGACAGGGAGTGAGGAAGGTCTGACTATTTTAATGCAAGGAGCCTGACAGGTCAGGCAAATGAACTCAGGGCATAGATGGATACATAGGACTGGAATATTATAGCTGTTACAAAAACGTGGTTGAGGGAGGGACAGGTCTGGCTGTTCAATGTTCCAGGGTACGGAAGCCACAGGTGTGATAGAGGTGGAGCCAAGAGAGGAGGGGAGTTGCGTTTCTGATTAGAGAGAACATCACAGCAGTACTTCGAGACTATGTTCCTGGGAGACCACCTTGTGAGGCTAAATGGGTAGAACTCAGAAATAAGAAAGGGGTGATCACTTTGATGGAATTGTACTATAGGCCCCCTCCAATAGTCAGCAGGAATTTGAGGAGCAAGGATGGGCGGATACAAAGAACCTACTAAAGATTTCAGTCAGGTTAAAGCAGTGGTCAGAAAGCTGGCAGATGTAGTATAATGTGGAGAAATACCATACTATCAACTTTACTGTGAGTAACAGAAAAAGATTATTTAAATGGTGGTGATAATTAAATACTAGTTTTCAGAAACCAAGTTAGCATGTGGATACAGCAAGTAATTGGGAGGTAATTTGATAAGTGTGTCAAGGAAAGTTTTCACAAGCAATATGCAGATGGACCTATTAGAAAAGAGGCAACAAAGAACCTCCTACTGGGAAATTAGGTGGGGCAAGTGACTAAAAGTGTCAACGGGAGAGTATTTAGGGACCAGTGATAATAACTCTATTGGTTTTAAAATAGATATGGAAAAAGATAATACTGGTTAGAGTTCAGGTTAGGACTGGTCCATGTCTGACATGTGAATGGTGCAGTTGGTTTTAAAAGTGTGTTTAAAGACCAACTGCACAGAGTACAGGACAGGTATGTTCCAGTTAGAAAGAAGAACAAGGACGGTAAGGTAAAGGAACCTTGGATTGTGAGAGAGGTGGTGAATTAAATCAAGAAGATAAAGGAAGTATATGTAAGATTTAGGAAACTAAAATCAAACAGAGCCCTTGAGGATTATAAAGAAGTTAGAAGAGAAGTAAAGAAGGGAATTAGGAGGGGCCACAAAAAGTCCTTGGCAAGTAGGATTAAAGAGAATCCCAAGGCATTCTACACATAAGAACATAAGAAATAGGAGCAGGAGTCGGTCATCTAGCCCATCAAGCCTGTTCCCCATATCAATAAGATCATGGCTGATCTGGCCGTGGACTCAGATCCACCTACCTGCCTTTTCCCCATAACCGTTAATTCCTCCACTATTCAAAATTCTATTTAACTGTGTCTTAGCCGTGATAGAGAGCTTAGTGGAATGGTGTCATGACAACAACCTTTCCCTCAATGTCAACAAAACAAAAGAGCTGGTCATTGACTTCAGGAAAGGGGGCGGTGTACATGCACCTGTCTACATCAATGGTGCTGAGGTCGAGAGAGTTGAGAGCTTCAAGTTCCTGGGAGTGAACATCACCAACAGCTTGTCCTGGTCAAATCACGTAGATGCCATGGCCAAGAAAGCTCACCAGTGCCTCTACTTCCTCAGGAGGCTAAAGAAATTCAGTTTGTCCCCTTTGACTCTCATCATCTTTTACAGATGCACCATAGAAAGCATCCTATCTGGATGTATCACGGCTTGGTACGGCAACTGCTCTGCCCAGGACCGCAAGAAACTGCAGAGAGTTGTGGACACAGCCCAGCACATTACGGACACCAGCCTCCCCTCCTCGGACTGTCTTTACCTCTCATTGTCTTGGTGAAGCAGCCAGCATAATCAAAGACCCCACCCACCTGGGACATTCTCTTTTCTCTCCTCTTCCATTGGGTAGAAGATACAGGAGCCTGAAGGCACGAACCACCAGACTTAAGGACAGCTTCTACCCCACAGTGATAAGACTATTGAACGATTCCCTTACACAATGAAATGGACTATGACCTCACGATCTACCTTGTTGTGACCTTGCACCTTATTGCACTGCACTTTCTCTGTAGCTGTGACACTTTACTCTGTACTGTTACTGTTTTTACCTGTACTACATCAATGTACTCTGTACTAACTCAATGTAACTGCACTGTGTAATGAATTGACCTGTACGGTTCATTTGTAAGACAAGCTTTTCACTGTACCTCGGTACAAGTGGCAATAATAAACCAATACCAATACCAATATCAATACTTAAATAGATTAATGAGGAACTTTCTGCTGCTTCCTTTTGCAACCCTTTTCTGCTTCCTTTTGCAACCAACCTTTTGTGATTCATGCCCAAGCACTCCCAGGTCCCTCTGCACAACAGCAGGCCGCAATCTTTCATCATTTAAATAATTATCTGATCTTCTATTTTTCCTTCCAAAGCAGATGACTTCGCATTTACCAACATTGTACTCCATCTGCCAGACCCTTGCCCACACACTTAACCAATCTATATCTGTCTGCAGACTCTCCACATCCTCTGCACAACTTGCTTTGTCGCTCAATTTAGTGTTATCAGCAAACTTAGATACTCTACACTCAGTCTCCTCTTCCAAATCATTAATATATACTGTAAACAGTTGCAGGCCCAGCACCGACCCCTGTGGCACGCCGCTCACTACTAATTGCCAACCACAGAAACACCCATTTATCCCAACTCTCTGCCTTCTATTGGTTAACCAATCCTCTATCCATGCTAATATATTACCCCCAACTCTGTGCATCCTTATCTTATGGATAAGTCTTTTATGCAGCACCTTATCAAACACCTTCTGGAAATCCATGTACAGTATACAACATCCACCTGTTCCCCTCTATCCACTGTGCTCATTATATCCTCAAAGAACTCCACTAAGTTTGTCAAACAGGACCTGCCCTTCCTGAATCCATGCTGTGTCTGCCTGATGGGACCACTTCTATCCAGATGTCTTGCTATTTCTTCCATAATGGTAGCTTCAAGTATTTTCCCAACAACAGACATTAAGCTAACTGGCTTATAGTTACCTGCCTTTTGCCTACATCCTTTTTTAAACAGTGGCATGACATTCACTGTCTTTGAATCTGCCGGGACCTGCCCAGAGTCCAGAGAATTTTGGTAAGTTGTCACAAATGCCTCGACTATAACTTCTGCCATTTCTTTCAGTACCCTGGGATGCATCCCATCAGGACCAGAGGACTTGTCTACCTTTGGGCCCACTAGTTTGCTCATCACTATCTCTCTAGTGACAGCAATTGTATCGAGGTCCTCACCTCCCATCACATGCATAACATCTCTCTTTGGCATATTAGATGTGTCCTCCACCATGAAAACTGACACAAAATAGTTGTTTAAGCCTCAGCCATTTCCACATTATCCAATATTAATTCACTCTTCTCATCTTCCAAGGGACCTACGTTCACTTTAGCCACCCTTTTCCACTTTAAATAATTAAAACTTTTACCATCTGTTTTCATATTGTGATAATTTACTTCCGTAATCTATCTGCCCTTTCCTCACTGCTTGCTCAGTGGTTCTTTGTTGCTTTTTAAAGTTTTCCCAATCTTCCAGTTTCCCACTACTCTTGGTGACTTTGTATGCATGAGCTTTTAGCTTGATACGTTTTATTTCCTTAGTTATCCAAGGCTGGCTCTCCCTACCCTTACTGTCCTTGCTTTTAACCGGAATATACTTTCGTTGAGCACTGTGAAAAATCTCTTTGAAAGTCTTCCACTGTTCCTCAACTGTCCCACCATATAGCCTGTGTTTCCAGTCTATGCTGGCCATCTCCTCCCTCATCCCATTATAGTATCCTTTGTTTAGGCATAATACACTGGTTTTAGGTCGAACTATTGCACCCTCCATTTGTATGAGAAATTCAATCATACTAGGATCACTCTTCCAAGAGGATCTCTAACTACAAGATCATTAATTTTACTTGTCTTATTGCACAGGACCAGATCTAAGATTGCATTTTCCCTAGTAGGTTCACTAACATGTTGTTCAAGAAAGCTATCACAGATGCCTTCTGGAAGTCCTCCTCAAGACTGCCTTGACCAACTTGATTCGACCAATCTATGTGGAAGTTAAAGTCCCCCATGACAACTGGTGTTCCATTCTTACATGCATCAAATATTTCTTGGTTTATTGCCTGTGCCACTGTAATGCTATTATTCAGTGGCCTATAGACAACTTCCACCAGTGATTTTATTCATGCATCAAGAGTAAGAAGATAACTAGACAGAGGGTAGGACTGCTCAAGGATAAAGGAGAGAACATGTGCTTGGAAGTGGAGGATGTGGGTGAGGTCCTAAATGAGTACTTCACATCAGTATTTGACAAGGAGAAGGAGGTGGAGGATAGAGAGATCAGTGTGGAGCATTCTAATATGCTAGGGCATTTTGAAATAAAGAAAGAGGTAGTGATGGGTCTCTTGAAGAACATGAAGGTGGATAAGTCCCCAGGGCTGGATGGGATATACCCATGTTATTGAGAGAGGCAAGAGATGAGATTGACCAAGATCTCTGTGCCCTCTCTAACCTCAGGCAAGGTTCTGTAGGACTGTGAGTACTAACGTTGTTCAAGAAGGGAAATAGGGATAATCCTGGAAACTATAGACTGGTGAAGGAAGCTATTGGAGAGGAATCTTAGGGATTGGATGTATGAGCATTTGGAAATCCATGGCCTAATTAGGGACAGTCAGCATGGCTTTGTGTGGAGCACGTCATGTCTTACTAACATGATTGAGTTTTTTGAGGAGATGATGAAGGTGATTGATGAAGGCAGAGCTGTGGATGTCATCTACATGGACTTTAGTAAGGCTTTTGACAAGGTCCTTCATGGTAGGTGGCTGCAATGGTTGATAAGGTGATAAAGAAGGCACATGGCATGCTTGCCTTTATTAGTCAAGGCATTGAGTTCAAGAGTCAGGAAGTTATGTTGCAGCTTTACAAAACTCTAGTTAGGCCACATCTGGAATATTGCATTCAACGCTGGTCACCCTATTATAGAAAGGATGTGGAGGCTTTGGAGAAGGTGCAGAAGAGGTTCACCAGGATGCTGCTTAGATTAGAGGGCATGTGCTATAAGGACAGGTTGGACAAACTTGGGTTGTTTTCTCTGAAGCAGCAGAGGCTGAGGCGAGACCTGAAAGATGTTTATAAGATTATGAATGGCATATACAGAGGGTATACAGCCAGTATCTTTATCCCAAGGTCAAAATGTTTAATACTGGAGGGAATGTATTTAAGGTGAGAGGAGGTAAGTTCAAAGGAGATGTGCAGGGCAAGTTTTTTTTACACAGAGAGCAGTGGGTGCCTGGAATGCACTGCCGGGGTGGTGGTGGAGGCAGATACGTTAGAGGGTTTAAAAGGCCTCCAGAATGGAAGGATATGGACATTGTATGGACAGAAGGAATCAATTTAGTTAGGTCTTTAGCGATGAGTTTTATTAGTTCAGCACAACATCTTGGGCCGAAGAGCCTGTTCCTGTGCCATTCTATTCTATGTTTTATGGTCCACAAGTTGAAGTCCTAAGTTAGAGCAGGCTGACTTTGATGACATTAGACAGGAACTTGCAAGGGTTGATTGGCAAAGTCTGTTTGTAGGTAAAGGGACATCTGGCTAGTGGGAAGTTTTCAAAGGTGAGATAGTGAGAGCTCAGGGACAGCCTGAGCCTGTTAGAGTGAAGGGCAAGGCTGGCAGGACTATAAATATAAGGGTGGTAGTAGAGAATTATCTTTCAGACTGGAAGTCTATGACCAGTAGTGTGCATTAGAAAGACAAGGACTGATTAGAGATAGTTAGCATGGCTTTGTGTGTGTGGAATTTGACACGGTACTGCATGGTAGGCTGGTCTGGAAGGTTAGATCACATGGCATCCAGGATGAGCTAACAAATTGGATACAAAATTGGCTTGACGGTAGGAGACAGAGAGTGGTGGCAGTGTGCTGCAGGGATCGCTGACTGTCATTGTTTCTTATCGTATCTAGTACGAGAAGATGAACTCTTAATCTCACAGTCTACCTCGTTATGACCTTGCACCTTATTGTCTGCCTGCACTGCACTTTTTCTGTTGCTGTGACACTTTACTCTGCATTCTATATTGTTTTATCTTGTACTACTTCAAAGCGCGGTGTAATGAATTGATCTGTATGAACAGTATGCAAGATAAGTTTTTCACTGAACCTCAGTACAAGCGACAATAATAAACCAATTTCAATTCTTGTTGTTCATTATTTAAATTAACAACTTGGATGAGAATGTAAGGGTGTGGTTAGTAAATTTGCAATGACACTAAAATTGGTGGTACAGTGGATAGTGAAGAATGTTATCTAAGATTACAATGTGATATTGATCAGAAGAATGGCAAACAGAGTATGATTCAGGTAAATGCAAGGTATTGCATTTTGGGAAGACAAACCAGAGCAGGACTTAGACAGCAAATGGTAGGGCCCTGGGGAGTGTTGTAGACCAGAGAGATCTGGAGGTGCAGGTACATAGTTCTCTGAAAGTAGCAACAGAGGTTGACGGGGTGGTGAAGAAGTTGTTCGGTATGCTTTCCTTCATCAGTCAGAATACTGAGTACAGGAGTTGAGATATCATGTTACAACCATACAAGATGTTCATAAAGCCACATCTTTAGTCTGCAAATAGTTCTGGGGCCCTGCTATAGGAAGGATGTCATTAAATTGGAGAGGTGTAGAAAAGATTTATGGGGTGCTACCAGGACTGGAGAGCTTGGGTTATAAGGAGAGACTTGACAGGCTAGGACTTTCTTTCCCTGGAGTGTAGGAGGCTGAGGTTTCTAAAATCATGAGGAGCATAGGTAATACCATAAGATATAGGAGCAGAATTAGGCCATTGAGTCTGCTCCACCATTCAATCACAGCTGATTTTTCTTTTGTCTCAATTCCATTCTTCCGCCTTTTCCCCATATCCGTTAATTCCCTTTCCAATCAGGAACCTATCAATTTTTGCCTTAAATACACCCAATGACTTGACCTCCATAGCTCTCTGCAGCAACGACTTCCACAGATTCACCACCCTCTGGCTGAAGAAATTCCTCGTCACATTTTATTAACGTCCTTTATTCTGAGGCTGTGCCCTCAGATCCTAGACTCCAACTGATGGAAACATCCTCTCCATGTCCACTCTATCTAGGCCTTTCAGTATCTGGTAGGGTTCAATGATATCCCTCCCTCATCCATCTGAATTCCATCAAGTACAGGCCCAGAGTCATCAAACACACTTCAATAAGGTGGATAGCTAAAGTCTTTTCCCCAGGGTAGGGAAGTCCAAAACTAGGAGGGATATACTTAGGGTGAGAGGGGAAAGATTTAGAAAGGACCTGAGGTACATAGATAGGAAAGGTTAAGAGGGATATGGGCCAAATGCAGGCAAATGGGAATAACTCAGCGACTTTGGCAACTTTATCAGCACAGATCACATAAATAGAGTGGCTATGAGAGCAGGTCAAAGGCTGGGTCTCCAGCTCACCTTCACTTTCTCAAGGCAAACAGGGATGGAAAATAAATGCTGGCCATGCCAGACATAAAGGGAATGGCTCAGTCCGAAGGGTTGGAAGGAACAGCTCAGCCCCACAGTGACATAGGAGAGAAAGGCTCTGTTTCATAGGAAGATGTTTTCTGAGTGTTTGGTTGGACAGGAAGGAGGAAGCTTACTCTGCATCTCACTGGTACCATCTCTGCTCTGGGAGCATTAGATGTGACAATGCAGAAAGAGCTTTACTCCATTTAACCCATGCTGCATCTATCCTGGGAGTGTATGATGTGTGCAGTCAATATTTCCAGTTTTAGGTTCTTCATGGCTTCTTAGAATTAGTAACCCTACTGTGACCGTCCTCAGCATGGTTTTCTCTTTAGTTCAGGGGCTGTGAGAAGACTGGGTCAACTTAATCCCACTGATTGTCTCTAACTTCCAATAAATTCCTTTCAAAATACCTTTCAAATTGTGGTAATTATAGAATTTAAGACCAGATGCTTCTGTCTCTTCTCTGTGTTGCTATGGAGATCCTGAGTGCCTAGAGACAAGAGCTGTACACTATGCAAAACAATTAGGCGGGTGGGTAGCTGTGTGTGAGGAAGGAGCAGGGCAGAGTGAGCAGTGGGGAGTGTGTACCTGAGATTAAACACTGATCTACAAAGGAGTCTGAGAGTCCGATTCTCCACCAGCTCGGTGTCAGTGCAATGGGATCTGCATCCTCTGCTTACCAACCCAGAGCCATCTTCCTGGACATCGAGGGACGTACACAAAAGGTAGAGACACTGGTCACTGGTCAGAATGTACACTCAGTGCTGATGGGATTAATCCTTAGGGATCCTTCCGTTTTTCATCAGAAGATCATTGGTTCCCATTGTAAGACCATAAGATATAGGAGCAGAATTAGGCCATTCCACCCATCGAGGCTGCTCCACCATTCAATCGTGGCTGATTGTTGAAAATAGGTACAAACTGTATCAGATTATTTAAAGAATGTGGATGAGTGAAACATCAAGTAGCATTTGTTTGTTGCAAACCAGTGTTTCAGGGCTCTGTAATGGTTTAACTACATGTGACATTGGCTCCACAGAGACCTGCAAATATCAGGCTTCCAACAAAGAACTGAGTTAATGATCCAATTACCCAGTTATCCTCTTGCTCTTGATGTATGTATAGAATGCCTTGGGATTCTCTTTAATCCTACTTACCAAAGACATTTCATGGCCCCTCCTGGCTCTCCTAATTCCCTTCTTGAGTTCTTTTCCGGCTTCTTTATAATCTTCAAGGGCTCTATTTGATTATAGCTTCCTAAACCTTACATACACTTCCTTTTTCTTGTTGACAAAATTTACCACCTCTCTCGACATCCAAGGTTCCCTTCCCCTGCCATCTTTATCCTTCCTTCTTACTGGAACATCCCTGTCCTGTACTCTGTGCAGTTGGTCTTTAACACCCTCCACATGTCAAATATGGACTTGCCCAAAAACAGGTGTTCTCACTTAACTCTCCCTAGTTCCTGTCTAATACTCTGGTAATTAACACTGCTCCAATTTAATATTCTCCTGTAAAGTCCATTCTTATCCTTACCTATAGCTATCTTAAAACTGAAGTTGTGATCACTGTTCCCTTACTGTTCTCCCACAGAAGGGTCAGGTATCTAGCCAGGCTCATTACCCAGCACAAGGTCCAGTATAGCCCCTCCTCTAGTTGGGCTATCTACATACCGTCATATAGTACTACAGCACAGAAACATGCCCTTCAGCCCATCTAATCCATGACAACCTGATCTTCTGCCTAGTCCCATCTACCTGCACCTGGAGCATATCCCTCCAAACCCCTCCCATTCATGTATCTATCCAAACGTCTCTTAAATGTTACAATTGAACCCGCATCTACCATTTCCACTGGCAGCACGTTCCATACTTGCACCACCTTCTGAGTGAAGTAGTTTCCCTTCAGATTCCCCTCATTTATTTCACTTTTCACCCTAAACCTATGACCTCTAGTTCTAGTCTCACCCAACCTGAGGGGTAAAAGCCTGCATGCATTCACCCTATCTATACACCTCATGATTTTGTATATCTCTATAAGATCTCCCCTCATTCGCTTGTGCTCCTTCTACCCCACACCTCAGAGCCCTACCATTCACTGTGTCAGTCTACCCTGGTTTGTCCTCCCAAAGTGCAACACCTCACATTTGACTGCATTAAATTCCATCAGCCATTTTTCAGCCCATTTTCCTAGCTGGTCAAAGTCATGCTGCAAGCTCTGATAGCCTTTCTTGCTGTCCACTACTCCCACTACAAAACTGGTTTCAGAAAACGTCCTGGATACACCTAACAAATTCTGCCCCATCTAAACTTCTTGAACTAAGGAGGTCCCAGTCTATACTGGGGAAGTTGAAGTCACCCACAGCAACAACCCTATTGTTTTACACCTTTCCCTAATCTGCCTGTATATCTGTTTCTCAATGTTCTGATGGCTGTTTGGAGGGTGGGGGGTCTGTAGTATAATCCCATCAGTGTGATTGCAACTTTCTTATTTTTGATTTCTACCCATACAGACTCAGTGGATTAGCCCTCCATTATATCCCCTCTGAGTGCAACTCCCTGATTACCAGTGCAGCTCTATGCCTCCCCCCACCCTGCCTCTTTGACCTCCCTCTCTATCTTTTAACATTGAAAGCCTGGAACATTAGACATCCAGTCCTGTCCCTCTCTCAACCAAGTCTTGTTAATGGCCACAACATCATAGTTCCATGTACTTATCCATGCTCTAAGTTCATCACCCTTACCCTTAATACACCTAGCATTAAAATAAACACACTTCAATCCACCTGTCCCATTGTGTCTATTACCTTGCTTCTGCCTTCTACCTTGATTACAGTAAGTCTGTAATCCTTCCTTACAGACTTACTGGTCATGTCATCTACCTTCCACTCAATCCCTCCACTTTCCAAAGGATAGAACAGGATATAGATCAGTTGCAGATATGAGCAGAGAAATGGCAGATGGAGTTTAATCCATGCAAATGTGAGGTGTTGAACTTTGGGAGATCAAATATAAAGGGAAAGAACACAGGTACACAGATAATGGCAGCACCCTTAATAGTGTTGATGTACAGACGGATCTTGGGGTTCGTCCCAGTCAACATCAGGGAAGTTAAAATCACCTATTACAACTCTATTATACTTGCAGCCATCTGTGATCTCCCTACATATTTGCTCCTCTAATTTCTGTTGACTACTGGGGGGTCTGTAGTACAATCCCATCACAGTGATTATCCCCTTCTCATTTCTGAGTTCCACCCATATAGCCTCAGTGGGCGATTCCCCCAGGAATATCCTTTCTAACTACTGCTGTGATGTTCTCCCTAATCAAAAATACAACTCCCCCTCCTTGCTTACATCTACCTCTATGACGTCTGTAGCATCTGTATCCTGGAACATTGATCTGCCTGTCCTGCCCTTCCCTCAACCATGTTTCTGTCAGAGCTATAATATCCCAGTCTCATGTACCAATCCATGCCCTGAGTTCCTCTGTCTTACCCGTCAGGCTTCTTAGATTAAAATAAATGCAGTTTAGTATGTCAGACCTTCCTCGCTCCCTGTCCTGGCCCTGCCCATCCTGCCTACTGAGCTTAATAGGTACTGTTTAGTGGAATAAGGTCCGTGCAAAATTAGTGCTCTAAATTATAGGGAGTAACATGGGAGTTTAATGTAAGGCTAATTCATAGTATAAGAGCTCAGCACCATGGCATGCTCTTGGAGTAATGATGTCATACAGCACAGAAACAGGCCTTTCAGCCATTGCGTTCATGGTGACCGCCAAGTAGCCATTTGAATTAATCCCATTTGCTATCACTTAGTTCATAGCCTTCTATATCTTGGCAATTCAAGTGTTTACCTGAGTACATCTTAAATGGATATGGAGGATAGTGAGAGCAGTGTTGGGTATGCTAATACGCTGGGGGATTTTGGGATCAGGAAGGAGGTGGTGTTGGGTCTTTTGAAGAACATCAAGGTGGATAATTTCCCAGGGCCTGATGGGATCTACCCCAGGTTATTGAAAGAAGGAAGAGAGGAGATTGCTGGGGCCTTGACGAAGATCTTTGCGTCCTCAGGCGAGGTCTCAGAGGACTGGAGAGTAACCAATATTGTTGCTTTGTTCAAGAAGAGAAGTAGGATACTATAGGCTGGTGAGCCTCACATCAATGGTAGGGAAGCTATTGGAGACGATTCTTAGGGATAGCATTTACATGTATTTCAAAAACCATGGCCTGATTAGAGACAGTCAACATGGCTTTGTGTGGGGCAGGTCGTATCTTACTAACTTGATTGAGGAGCTGACCAAGGTGATTGATGAGGGGAGGCCAGTGAATGTTGTCTACATGGATTTTAGTAAGGCATTTTACAAGGTCCCTCTGCCAAAAGGCATGTGTCATCCATAGTGACTTGGTAAACTGGATTCAAAATTGGCTTGGACGTAGAAGACAGAGGGTAGTAGTCAAGGGATGTTATTCGTGTTAGACGTCTGTGACCAATGGTATTCTACAGGGATCAGTGCTGGGACCTCTGTTGTTTGTGATGTACTAAATAACTTAGATGACAATGTAGATGGCCTGATTAGTAAGCTTGCAGACAACACAAAGATTGGTGGAGTTGTGGACAATGTAGAGGGCTCTCAAAGGATATAAAGGATATATATCAGTCAGAAGTTTGGGCAGAGAAATGGCAGATGGAGTTTAATCCATGCAACTGTGAGCTGTCACACTTTGGGAGGTCAAATGTAAGGGGAAAGTACACAGTTAATGTCAGGACCCTTGGGAGCGGTGATGTATAAAGGGATCTTGGGGTCCAAGTCCATAGACCCCTGAAAGTGGCAACACAAATGGACAGAGTAGTAAAGAAGGATTTTGGCACACGTGCCTTCATCATTCGGGGTGTTGAGCATAAGGCTCAGGAAGTCATGTTGCAGCTGGATAAAACTTTGGTTAGGCCACGTTTGGACCACTGTGTGCAGTTCTGGGCGGCATACACAGGTAGATAGAATCTTTTTCCCTGGTTTTCAATGTCAAATACAATTTTGATATGTCAAATACAAATACATTTGACTTAGCTTTAATGTGAGAGGGGAAAAGTTTAAAGGAGATATGCACGGAGGGTGGTGGAAGCCTGGAACATGCTGCCATGTGAGGTGCTGAAATTAGATACAGTAGTGGTGTTTGAGAAATATTTGGACAGGTACATGAATATGCAGGGAACATATGCAGTCAGATAGGTTTAGGTTACTTTGGCATCATGGTCAGCACGGAAATCATGGGCTGAATGGCCTGTTCCTGTGCTGTGCTGTTCTGTGTTAACATAGAACATAGGACACTACTGCACAGTACAGGCCCTTCAGCCCACAATGTTGTGCTGACATTTTATCCTGCTCTAAGATCTATCTAACCCTTCCCTCCCACATAGCCCCCTATTTTTCTATCATTCATGTGTCTATCTAAGAGTCTCTTAAAAGTCCCTAATGTATCTGCCCCCACAACCTCTGCCATCAGTGCGTTCCACACTCTCACCACTCTCTGTGTCTAAAAAAAAATTACCCCTGACATCTCCCTTATATCTTCCTCCAATCACCTTAAAATTATGCCCCTCATTTTCGTCCTGGGAAAAAATATCTGACTGTCCACTCGATCTATGCCTCTTATCATCTTGTACACCTCTATCAAGTCACCTCTCATCCTCCTTTGCTCCAAAGAGAAAAGCCCTAGCTCACTCAACCTATCCTCATAAAACATGCTCTCCAATCCAGGTAGCATCCTGGTAGATCTCCTCTGCACCCTCTCTAAAGCTTCCACATCCTTCGTCTAATGAGGTGTCCAGAACTGAACACAATACTCCAAGTGTGGTCTGACCAGAGTTCTATAGAGCTGCAACATTACCTCATGGCTCTTGAACTCAATACCCCAACTAATGAAGGCCAACACACTATACACCTTCTTAACAACCCTTTCAACCGGTGTGGCAACCTTAAGGGATCTATGGATGTGGACCCTAAACTCCATCTGTTCCTCCACACTGCTAAGAGCCCTGCCATTAACCTTTTATTCTGCCTTCAAATTCGATCTTCCAAAGTGTATCACTTCACGCTGTTCCGGGTTGAACTCCATCTGCCACTTCTCAGCCCAGCTCTGCATCCTATCAATGTCCTGTTATAACCTACATCAACTTTCTACACTGCCCACAACACCACCAACCTTCATGTCATCAGCAAACTTACTAACCCACCCTTCCACATCCTCATCCAAGTCATTTATAAAAATCACAAAGAGCAGGGGTCCCAGAACAGATTCCTGTGGAACACCACTGGTCACCGACCTCCAGTCAGAATATGCTCCATCTACAACCATCTTTCTCTGCCTGTCAAAATTTTGCACACATCATTCAGGTTCCCCCTCAACCTCCTTCATGCCAAGAAAACAAACCCAGCACTTGAGTATGTCCTTGAGGACCCATGACCTGCAGGGCTGGTCACCTACACCTGCAGAGTCCCAGCACTGGAAGGTATGATTGCATTGAGCAGCAGCTTTTTGTCCGAGTTTGCAGTGATAGGCCAAATGACCTCCATCATTGGTGCACATATTCTGTGACTCTGTATTATTAGCTACTGCAGATACTGACATATGCCTTCTTCCCTTCTCTTCTGTTTCAACAGGTGCTTTTCAGCCGCTATTGCAGCCCAAGTGACATCAGGGAGCTGCTATGCAACACAGCTGGACTAGCTCGGTGAGACCTATCATGTACTTGTATTCAGAAACAAGAGCCACAGGCCCTTACCAAACTGTGGCACAATGCTCAAATATTTTAAATAATTCTGTCAATTTCTAGGGCCGAAAGACTTCCAGGTCAGGGACAACAGGGATTAAATTCTCAGTAAATCCCCTTCCACACAAACCCATCAGGCACTCTCAGGCCAGGGACAGAATGGATTAGAAATTGAATCAGAGAAAATTTACAACATAGAAGGAGGCCATTCAGACCGTCATTCCTACATGACAAAGCTGCTCAACCTAATCCCACTTTTCAGCACTGGACCTTTTTCCATTCTGGTTGAGCACTTCTGAATACTCTTTAAACATGATGAGAGTTTCTAACTCCACCTGTCTTTCAGGTAGTGATTTCCAGACCCCCTGAGAGAAAAATCTTTTCCTCATCTTCACTCTAGAACATATAAACATATGAATTAGGAGCCTGTTGAGCTGATTGTAAACTCAATTCCATTTTCCAGTCTAACTGGAGTAACCCCTTACACCCCTTATATAACAAAAGTCTATTCCAGCATGCCTTATTTTTATATTGTCCTTTGAGGAAGAAAGTTCCAAAGACCCAGAATCTTCTGAGAGAAAGAGTTTTGTTTTGAATGAAATGACTAATCCCTTATTTTGAATAATGACTGTAGTTTCAAATTCTCCCCCAGAAGGAATCATCCTCTCCACATCCACCACTCCAAACCCCTCAGGATCTTATATGTTTCAGTCTGGTCCTTTCTCTCTTCTAAACTCCAACAGATACAAGCCTAACCTTTGTCCAACCTTTGCTCAGAAGACAATTTACCCATTCCAGGCATTAGTCCAGTAAACCATCTCTGAACTATATTCAATATATAAGTATTCTTCATAAAGTCATAAAGCATGGATACAAGTCCTTCAACACAACTGGTGCATAAGATAAGGTAAGATAAGATATTTATTTAGAAGTCACATGTACATCGAAACACACAGTGAAATGCATCTTTGTGTAGAGTGTTCTGAGGGCAGCCCGCAAGTGTCGCTGCACTTCTGGTGCCAACATAGCATGCCCACAACTTCCTATCCCATACATCTTTGGAATGTGGGAGGAAACCGGAGCACCCGGAGGAAACCCACACAAATACGGGGAGAACGTACAAACTCCTTACAGACAGTGACCGGAATTGAACCCGGGTCACTGGTGCCAATAAAAATGCCCATTTACTTGCATTTGGCCTATATCCTTCTAAACCTTTCCAATCCATGTCCCTGTCGAACAAGCACAAGTTTAGTAATCAGGATAGCCAGGGGCACAGTAAAGGATGGGAAAGGAATACTCAGTTAAACTGCATTAATTTCAATGCACGAGGCTTTAACATGTGAGGTGGATGAACTCAGGGTGCAGATTGACTCTGGGGACTAGGATGTTATAGCCATAATGGAAATATGGCTGAGAGAAGGGCAGGACTGGAAACTCAGTGTTCCGGGATACAGATGCTACAGGTGTGACAGAGGTACAGGTAAACGAGGAGGGGGTGTAGCCCTTTTGAAAAGGGAGGATATAACAGAAAATGCTTAGAGACGACATTCTTGGGGGATTGTCCAGTGAGGCCACATGGGTAGAACTTAGAAATAAGAAGGGGCGGTTCACTCCAGTGGGTCTGTATTATAGATTCCCCCAACATTCAGCAGGAACTTGAGGAGCAACTGTGTAGAGAATTGCTCATAGTTGTAAGAATAATAGAATATAGAAGATAGAACAGGACATCACAGGAACAGGCCCTTCAGCCCACGATGTTGTGTCAAACTAATTAAATTAGTAATTAAATGCCCAACTAGACTAATCCCTTCTGCCTACTCAATGTTCATGTCCATCCATTTCCTGCACATTCATGTGCCTATCTAAGAGCCTCTTGAACGCTTCTGTCATATTTGCCTCCACCACCGCCCCTGGCAGCACATTTCAGGCACCCACCACTCTCTGTGTAAAAAATTTGCCCTGCACATCTCCTTTGAACTTACCCCTCTCACCTTAAATGCATGCCCTTTGGTATTAGACATTTCAATCCCGGGAAAAAGATACCGGCTGTCTCATCAATCTGTGCCTCTCATAATCTTATAAACATTTATCAGGTCTCCCTTCAGCCTCCACCATTCCAGAGAAGATAACCTAAGTTTGTCCAGCCTCTCCTTATAGCACATGTCCTCTAATCCAGTCAGCATTCTGATAAACACACACAAAATGCTGGAGGAACTCAGCAGGTCAGGCAGCAGCTATGGAGGGAAATGAACAGTTGATGTTTTGGGCCGAGATAGGCACATGGATGTAAAAGAAAATGGAGGATTATGGGCTGTGTCGGAGGGAAGGGTTAGATTGATTGTGGAGTAAGTTTATATAGGTTGGCACAACATCAAGGGCTGAAGCAACACTCACATTTGGCCAGGTTAAACTCCATCTGCTATTTCTCCACCCATATCTGCAACTGATCTATATCCCACTGTACCCTTTGGCAGTCTGCTATCCAAAACACCACCAATCTTCATATTGTCTGCAAACTTACTAACCCACCATCTACATTTTCATCCAGGTCATGTATATTTATTACAAATGACCTGGATGAATACCTTGGTGTTTACTGAGGAGAAAATCATAGTTGCTCAAGAGATAAGAGAAACAAGTGGAGATATTTCGGACTTCGTAGAAGGCTAGAAAATAAATTACGGAGTCTCTAGTGGAGATATTTGCTTCATCATTAGACACAGGTGACGTTCCTGAAGACTGGAAGGTGGCTAATGTCGTTCTGTTGTTTAAAAAGGATAGCAAGGATCGACAGAATCTGATTAGGAGGAGTCAGCATGTCTTTGTGAGTGGAAGGTTGTGCTTGATGATATTTTATAAAGTTGATCAAAAGGGTAGATGAGGGCAGGGCAGTGGATATTGTCTCTTTGGACTTTAGCAAGACCTTCCACAAGGTCCCACATGGTAGGCTGGTCTGAAAGGTTAGAACCCATGAAATATAGGGAGAGATAAGATAAGATTTCTTTATTAGTCACATGTACATCGAAACACACAGTGAAATGCATCTTTTTTGTGTAGAGTGTTCTGGGGGCAGCCCAAAAGTGTCGCCACGCTTCTGGCCCCAACATAGTATGCCCACAACTTCTTAACCCGTACGTCTTTGGAATGTGGGAGGAAACTGGAGCACCCGGAGGAAACCCACACAAACACAGGGAGAACATACAAACTCCTTACAGACAGTGGCTGGAATTGAACTCGGATCGTTGGCGCTGTAATAGCATTACGCTAACAGCTACTGGATTCAAAATGAGCTTGGAGGTAGAAAACAGAGGGTAGTGGTTGAAGGTTGTTTCTCAGAATGGAGGCCAGTGACCAGTGGTGGGCCTAGAGGTTGGTGTTGGGACCCTTGTTATTTGGTATAAATGATTTGCATGCAAAGGCACAAGGCTTGATCAGTAAGTTTGCTGAGGACACAAAATTAGGTATCGATAGTGAAGAAGGTTATTGTAGATTACAGGGGGATCTTGATCAGTTAGGTCAGTGGGCTGAGCAGTGGCAAATGGATTTCAATGCAGATAAGTGTGAGGTGATGCATTTTGGAAAGTCAAATTGATATTGATATTGGTATTGGTTTATTATTGTCACTTGTACCAAGGTATAGTGAAAAGCTTGTCTTGCATACTGATCGTACAAGTCAATTCATTACACAGTGCGGTTACCTTGGGTTAGTACAGATCGCATTGAGTTAGTACAGGTAAAAACAATAACAGGAACTGCTCAATAGTCTTATCACAGTGGGGTAGAAGCTGTCCTTCAGTCTGGTGGTATGTGCCCTCAGGCCCCTGTATCTTCTACCTGATGTGAGGATAGAGAATGACCTGGGTGGGTGGGGTCTTTGATTATGCTGGCTGCTACACCAAGGCAGCGAGAGGTAAACACAGAGTCCAAGGAGGGGATGCTGGTGTCCATGATACGCTGGGCTTTGTCCACAACCCTCTGCAGTTTCTTGAGGTCCTGAGCAGAGCAGTTGCTGTACCAAGCCGTGATGCATCCAGATAGGATGCTTTCTATGTATGGTTGCATTGATAAAAGTTGGTGAGTGTCAAAGGGGACAAACAGAATTTCTTTAGCCTCCTGAGGAAGTACAGGCGCTGGTGAGCTTTCTTGGCTCTGGCATCTACGTGATTTGACCAGGACAGGCTGTTGGTGATGTTCACTCCCAGGAACTTGAAACTCTCAACCCTCTCAACCTCAGCACCGTTGATGTAGACAGGTGCATATACACCACTCCCTTTCCTGAAGTCAATGACCAGCTCTTTAGTTTTGTTGACATTGAGGGAAAGGTTGTTGTCATGACACCATTCCACTAAGCTCTCTATCTCCTTCCTGTACTCCGACTCATCGCTGTTTGAGATACAGCCTACAATGGTGGTATCATCTGCAAACTTGTAGATGGAGTTAGAGCAGAATCTGGCCACACAGTCATGAGTGTATAGGGAGTAAAGTAGAGGGCTGAGGATGCAGCCTTGTGGGGCACCAGTGTTGAGAATAATCGTGCTGGAGGTATTGCTGCCTATCCTCACTGATTGTGGTCTGTTGGTTAGAAAGTCAAGGATCCAGTTAAAGAAGGAGGTGTTGAGTCCTAGATCTCGGAGTTTGGTGACAAGTTTGCTTGGGATTATTGTATTGAAGGCAGAGCTGTAGTCAATAAACAATAGTCTAACGTAGGTGTCTTTACTGTCCAGATGCTCCAGAGCTGAGTGTAGAGCCAGGGAGATGGCATCTGCTGTAGACCTGTTTTGGCGATGGGCAAATTCCAGTGGGTCATGCACTCTGTACTGACTCAATGTAACTGCGCTGTGTAATGAATTGATCTGTACGATCGGTTTGTAAGACAAGCTTTTCACTGTACCTCGGTACAAGTGACAGTAATAAACCAATACCAATACCAAGATTGTCTGGTAGGCTAGAGTTGATGCGTGCCATGACCAGCCTCTCAAGGCACTTCATGATGGTGGATATCAGAGCCACTGGTCAGTAGTCATTGAGGCATGTTACCTTGTTTTTCTTCAGTACCAGGATGACAGTGGTCTTCTTAAAACAGGTGGGAACCTGAGATTGAAGCAGGGAGAGGTTAAATATGTCCGCAACTACTTCTGCCAGTTGATCAGCACAAGATCTGAGCATGCGTCCACGGACACCATCTGGGCCAGATGCTTTCCTTGTGTTCGCTCTCTGGAAGACTGATTTTACATCCTCAACAGTGACCACAGGTTCAGTTGTATTGGAGGCTGTCAGGGTGGGTGGTGACAATCCACTTCCCTTGTGTTCAAAACGCACATAGAATGCGTTAAGTTCATCAGGTTGTTAACTACGCAGCCCGTCTTCGTCTTATAGCCTGTCATGGCATGTAAGCCCTGTCATAACTGACAGCTGGTCTGGGACTCTATTTTGAGTCGGTATTGCCTCTTGGCATCCCTGATAGCTTTCCGAAGGTCATATCTCAATTTCTTGTACAGATCAGGATCACCAGATTTGTGTGCAGCAGTCCTCAACTTCAGTAGGGAGTGGATCTCCTGGTTTATCCATGGTTTCCTGTTTGGGAACACCTGCATAGGGGTTCAGCGTAGGGGTTATACTATAAATGGTAGGGCACCAGGGAGTGCAATGGAACAGAGGGACCTAGGAGTACAAATGCATAATTCGTTGAAAGCAGCCACAGGTGGACAGGGTGGTGAAAAAGGTGTTTAGCACGCTGGCCTTCATCAGTCAGGGCACTGAGTACAGGAGTTGAGACATTATCTTGCAGATGTATAAGTCGTTGGTAAGGCGGCACTTGGAGTACTGTGTACAGTTTTGATCACCCTGTTATAAGAAAGATGTGGTTAGACTGGAAAGAGTGAAGAAAAGATTTACAAGGATGTTGCTAAGACTAGAGGGCCTGAGTTATAGAGAGAGGTTGGCCAGGCTAGTTCTTTATTCCTTGGAACGAAGGAGAATGAGGGATGACCTTATAGAAGTGTTTAAAATTATGAGAGGCATAGATAAGGTGGATGGTAGCAGTCTTTTCTCTAGAGTGGGGGAGTCCAAAACTAGGGGACATAGGTTAAGGGTGAGACAAGAAAGACTTAAAAGGGACCTTTGGGGCATCTTTTTCCACACAGAGGGTAGTGAGTATATGGAACGAGCTGCCAGGGGAAATTCACACCCATATCTCTGAAATTTCCTGCACCTCTGCTCTCACCCCCACCCCTCCCAGACCCAATAGGCATAAGGTTCCCCTTAGGCTCACATTTCATCCCACCAGCCCACGTATCCAACACATCATTCTCCACCATTTCTGCCATCTCCAACGGGACCCCACTACCAAGCATATCTTCCCCTCCCCCACCTTTCTGCCTTTCTCAGGGACTGCTCTCTCCACGACTCCCTAGTTCACTCCTCCCCCACCACCCATCCCACTCTCACCCCAGGAACTTTCCACTGCCCCCACCATGGGTGCAACACCTGCCCCTACACCACCTCTATCCAGGGACCCAAACAGTCCTTTCTGGTGATACAGTGATTCACCTGCACCTCCCTTAATATCGTCTACTGCATTCAGTGCTCCAAGTGTGGCCTCTTTGACATTGGTGAGACCAAATGCAGACTAGGTGATTGTTTCACAGAACACCTGCACTCCGTCCATAATTGCAATCTGCATCTCCCCTTTGCCAGTCACTTCAACTCCCCCTCCTACACTATCACTGATATGCCAGTCTTCAGCCTCCTCCACTACCAGGAGAATTCCAAGCGCAACTGGAGGAAGAGCACCTCATTTTCCATTTTGGAATCTTGCAGCCTAATGGCATGAACATTGAAATCTCCCACTTTAAGTAATCCCCACACTTCTCCCCCACCAAACCTCCCCCAACCATGCCTCTTCTTTTCTTCCCTTTCCTAGCCCCTCTCTCTTTTTCCTACCCACTTTTTTTATGTCTCCTTACCTTTGACCCCTCCCCCGGTGGATCTGCCCTCCCCTCCTCCCACCTGCCTATCACTACCTCTTACCTGCATCTACCTACTGTATCACCACTTCTGCCCACCCTGCCTCTCCTCTTTTGTCCACCTATCACTGCTCTGCTTTTGCCTCCTATACATTAGGCTTCCCCTTTTCCTATCTTCAGTCCTGAAGAAGGGTCCCAACCTGAAACGTTGACTGCCTGCTTTTCTCCATGGATGTTGCCTGGTCTGCTGAGTTCCTGCAGCATCACAGTGCTTTTCTTCTTCATCCCAGAGGAAGTTGTTGAGGCAGGTACAATAGTATCATCTAAGAGTCACTTAGGGTTAGGGTTAGGGTATATGGAGTGGTGTGGCTTAAGAGGGATATGGGCCAAATACAGGAAATTGGGCCTAACTGGGCAGGCACCATGGTCGGCATGGAATGGTTGGGCTGAAGGTCCATGCTGTCTTGCTCTATGACTCTTTTACTCTTTTAAATGTTATCAATGTACCTGCCTCAACCACTTCCTCCGGCAGCTCATTCCATATACTGACCACACTCTAGGTGAAAAAGTTGCCCCTCAGGTTCCTATTAAATCTTTCCCCTCTCATCTTAAGCCAATGCCCTCTAGTTATTGATTCACCAACCCTGGGAAAAAGACAATGCATTCACCCTATCTATGCCCCTCATGACTCTATACACCTCTATAAGATCACCCCTCAACCTCCTACACCCCAAAGAAAATAGTCTCAGCCTGTTCAACCTCTCCCTATAACTCTGTTCCTGAAGACCTGGCAACATCCTTGTTAATCTTTTCTGCGCTCTTTCCTATAACAGGATGACCAAAACTGAACACAATATTCCAAGTGCAGTCTCACCAGCATCTTGTACAACTGCAACATAACTTCCCAACTTATGAAGACCAGCGTGCCAAAAGCCTTCTTCACCACCATTTACCTGTGGTGCCACTTTCAGGGAACCATGTACTTGAGGTCCTAGGTCTCTCTGGTCTACAACACTCCCAAGACCACTACCGTTCACTGTGAAAGTTCTACCTTGAGTTGACCTCCCAAAATGCAACACCTCACACTTATCTGAATGAAACTCCATTTGCCACTTCTTGGCCCACTTACTTAGCTGATCAAGATACCCCTGTAATTTTTGATAAACTTCTACACTGTCAACAATACCACCTATTTTAGTGTCATCTGCAGACTTACCAACCACGCCTTGTACATTCTCATCCAAGTCATTCAGAAAGATGACAAACAACAATGGACCTCGCACCATGCCCTGGATGTCATCTTCCATAACTTCCCATACATCCAATGTGATGCCACCACCAGACCAGAGTGTATTGTAGGTAAAGTTATCTGCTTTGGTAGGAAGAGAAATGGGGAGCTATGTGGGAGGGAAGGGTTAGATAGATCTTTGAGCAGGCTAAAATGTTGGCACAACATTATGGGCCGAAGGGCCTGTACTGTGCTGTAGTGTTCTATGTTCTATGAAGTATAGAAAAGAAATATCAGAATGCTGTTGTACATAGGGATCTATGTGTCCATGTACATGAAACACAGTGAGCATGCAGGTGCAACAAGTATGAATGTAAATAGAATATTATAATTTATTGTAAAGGGGACAGTATATAAAATCAGGGAGTGAGGTGAAATTTTTTTACTCACAAAGCTGAGAGGCATTAGAATTCTCTATCCCGTTGTGCTGTGAGCTATTGAATATATTCCAACCTAATAGAGACAGATTTTGGTCTGCAGAAGAGTCAAAGACGATGCAAAACAGGCAACACAATATAGTTGGTTGCTGTTTCCTATTGGAAGTGGAGACAACCCACGATAATCCCTATCTTCAGTTTTGGCATGTTCCCATGGATTATTTTGTAAAATAGCCAAAGTTTATCAAACAGATTTAGTCTAAGTGTTCTAGGTTTGTTGCAGGAGTGCAGCTATTTCTCTGCTGGATCCAGACAATGCGATAATCTCCATTGATCCCACCATGCCTTCAAATACAGAAAGGTACAGAATTTACCATTCTAACTACACCTTCTTCAGCAACTGGTCATTAAACGAACAATAATATATTTAAACAGTTCTAGTAATGATAAGATACTACTTACATTTTCCAGTGACCAGCATTAATGTGTCCCAGCTTACCAGCCATTTTAAGCCATCTCTTTTCATCTGTTAATTCCAGCACTCCATATAGGGTCATCACTCTGCCTGGTGCACAATTATCAGGTAAGCTATTCTTTTCATATCAGGTGTATAACTACACTCATTTCCTAATTGTTAGCTTTGAGTGTTATTCAATGTGAATACAGAACATCTTCCTTTGGAAGATTGGAGGGTTGCAGATGCTGTTCCCTTATTCAAGAAGGGGAGTAGGGATAGCCCAGGAAATTATAGACCGGTGAGTCTTACCTCAGTGGTTGGTAAGCTGATGGAGAAGATCCTAAGAGGCAGGATTTATGAACATTTGGAGAGGTATAATATGATTAGGAATAGTCAGCATGGCTTTGTTAAGGGCAGGTCCTGCCTTACGAGCCTGATTGAATATTTTGAGGATGTGACTAAGCACATCGATGAAGGGAGAACAGTAGATGTAGTGTATATGGATTTCAGCAAGGCATTTGATAAGGTACACCATGCAAAGCTTATGGAGAAGGTGAGGAGACATGGGATCCAAGGGGACATTGCAGTGTGGATCCAGAACTGGCTGGCCTACAGAAGGCAAAGAGTGGTTGTTGAAGGGTCGTATTCTGAGTGGAGGTCAGTGACCAGTGGTGTACCTCAGGGATCTGTACTGGTAACCTTACTCTTTGTGATTTTTATAAATGACCTGGATGAGGAAGTGGAGGGGTGGGTTAGTAAGGTTGCAGATGACACGAAGGTTGGGGGTGTTGTGGATAGTTTGGAGGGCTGTCAGAGGTTACAGAGGGACATAGATAGGATGCAGAGTTAGGTTGAGAAGTGGCAGATGCAGTTCAACCCAGATAAGTGTGAAGTGGTTCATTTTGGTCAGTCAAATATGTTGGTGGAATATAGTATTAATGGTAGGACTCTTGGCAGTGTGGAGGATCAGAGGGATCTTGGGGTGTGAGTCCATAGGACGCTCAAAGCGTCTGCGCAGGTTGACTCTGTGGTTAAGAAGGCATATGGTGTATTGTCCTTCATCAATGGGGGAATTGAATTTAGGAGCTGTGAGGTATTGTTGCAGCTATATAGGTCCCTGGTCAGACCCCACATGGAGTATTGTGCTCAGTTCTGGTCACCTCACTACAGGAAGGATGTGGAATCCATAGAGAGGGTGAAGAAGAGATTTACAAGGATGCTGCCTGGAATGCAGAGCATGCCTTATGAAAGCAGGTTGAGGGAACTTGGCCTTTTCTCCTTGGAGAGATGGGGGATGAGGGGGGACCTGATTGAGGTGTATAAGATGATGAGAGGTATTGATAGGGTAGATAGTCAGAGGCTTTTCCCCAGGGCTGAATTGATGGCCACAAGAGGACATAGGTTTAAGGTGCTGGGGAGTAGATATAGAGGAGATGTCAGGGGTAAGTTTTTTACTCAGAGAGTGGTGGGTGCGTGGAATGGGCTGCCGGAAATGGTGGTGGAGGCTGATACGATAGGGTCTTCCAAGAGACTGCTAGAAAGGTATATGGAGCTGAGTAAAATAGAGGGCTATGGGTAAACCTAGTAATTTCTAGGGTAGGGACATGTTCGACACAGCTTTGTGGGCCGAAGGGCCTGAATTGTGCTGTAGTTTTTCTATGTTCTATGTTCTATGTTCTGGAACAGTACAGCACAATACAGGACCTTCAGCCCACAATGTCTTGCTGACCTTTAAACCTTGCCTAAGACTATCTAACCCCTTCCCCCCACATATCCCTCTATTTTAAATTCCTCCATATGATTATCTAGCAATCTCTTGAATTTGACCAATGTATCTGCCTCCACCACTGCCCCAGGCAGCACATTCCATGCCTCAACCATACTTTTGGTAAAAAACCTTCCTCTGATTTCTCCCTTGCACTTCCCACCCAATACTTTAAAGCCATGCACTCTTGTATTGAGCATTGGTGCCCTGGGAAAAGGGTGCTGGCTGTCCACTCTATCTATTCCTCTTAATATTTTGTACACCTCTATCATGTCTCCTCTCATCCTCCTTCTCTCCAAAGAGTAAAGCCCTAGCTCCATTAGTCTCTCCACATAATGCATACTCTCCAAACCAGGCAGCATCCTGGTAAATCTCCTATGCACCCTTTCCAATGTTTCCACATCCTTCCTATAATGAGGCAACCAGAACTGGACACAGTACTCCAAGTGTGGTCTAACCAGAGTTTTATAGAGCTGCATCATTACCCTGTGGCTCTTAAACTTGATCCCTCGACTTATGAAAGCTAACATCCTATAAGCTTTCTTAACTACCCTATCCACCTGTGAGGAAACTTTCAGGGATTTGTGGATATGGACCCCCAGATCCCTCTGCTCCTCCACTCTACCCAGAATCCTGTCATTAACTTTGTACTCCGCCTTGGAGTTTGTCCTTCCAGAGTGTACCACCTCACACTTCTCCGGATTGGACTCCATCTGCCACATCTCAGCCCAGCTCTGCATCCTATCAATGTCCCTCTGCAATCTTCAACAATCCTCTACACTATCCACAACACCACCAACCTTTGTGTCATCTGCAAGCTTGCCAACTCACCCTTCTATCCCCTCATCCAAGTCATTAATAAAAATCACGAAAAGTAGAGGTTCCAGAAACGATCCTTGTGGGACACCGCTAGTCATAGCCCTCCAATATGGATGCACTCCCTCCACCACAACCCTCTGCTTTCTACAGACAAGCCAATTCTGAATCCACATGGCCAAGCTTTCCTGGATCCCATGCCCCCGACCTTCTGAAGAAGCCTGCCATGTGGAACCTTGTCAACTTCCTTATTAAAATCCATGTAGATCACATCTACTACACTACCCTCATCAATCTGTCTGGTCACCTCCTCAAAGAACACTATCAGGCTTGTGAGACATGATCTGCCTTTCACAAAGCCATGCTGGCTGTCCCTGATCAGACCATGATTCTCTAAATGCCCATAGATCTTATCTCTAAGATTCCTTTCCAACAGCTTGCCCACCACAGATGTAAGGCTCACTGGTCAATAATTCCCTGGACTATCTCTACTACCTTTTTTGAATAAGGGGACAACATTTGCCACCCTCCAATCCTCCAGTACCGTTCCTGTGGACAACGAGGACTCAAAGATCCTAGCCAAAGGCTCAGCGATCTCCTCCCTTGCCTCGCGGAGCAGCCTGGAGAATATTGTGTCAGGCCCCGGGGACTTATCTGTCCTAATATTTTCTAACAGCTCCAACACATCCTCCCTCTTGATATCTATATGCTCTAGAACATTACCCTTACCAACACTGTCCTCAGCATCATCAAGGCCCCTCTCCTTGGTGAATACTGAAGAGAAGTATTCATTGAGGACCTCACCCACTTCCACAGCTTCCAGGCACATCTTCCCACCTTTACCCCTAATCGGTCCTCCCTTTAGTCCTGCCATCCTTCTACTCTTCACATAAGTGAAAAAATGCCTTGGGGTTTTTCCTTAACCCTACTCGCCAAGGACTTTTCATGTCCCCTTCTTGCTCTCCTCATCCCCTTCTTAAGTTCCTTCCTTTTTACCCTATATTCCTCAAGAGACCTATCTGATCCTTGCTGCCTAAACTTTATGTATGCTGCCTTCTTCTTCCTAACTAGATGTTCCATCTCTCTTGTCAACCATGGTTCCTTCACCCTGCCATTCTTTGTCTGCCTCACTGGGACAAATTTATCCCTAACATCCTGCAAGAGATCCCTGAACAATGACCACATCTCCATAGTACATTTCTCTTCAAATATGTTATCCCAATTCACACTCACAAGTTCTAGCCTTATCGCCTCATAATTTGCCCTTCCCCAATTAAATATTTTCCTGTCCTCTTTGCTCTGATCCTTGTCCATCACAATGCTGAAGGTTAGGGTGTGGTGGTCACTGTCCCCCAAATGCTCACCCACTGAGAGATCTGTCACCTGACCCGGTTCATTACCTAATACTAGATCTAATATGGCATTCCCTCTAGTCGGCCTGTCCACATACTGTGACAGGAATCCGTTCTGGACACACTTAACAAACTCTGCCCCATCTAAAGCTTTGGTACTAAGCGGGTGCCAATCAATATTTGGGAAGTTGAAGTCTCCCATGATAACAACCCCGTTATTTTTGCGCCTTTCCAAAATCTGCCTCCCAATCTGCTCCTCAGTATCCTTGCTGCTACCAGGGGGCCCATAGAATACTCCCAGTAGAGTAACTGCTCCTTTCTTGTTCCTAACTTCCACCCATACTGACTGTAGCGAGGATCCTGCTACATTATCCACCCTTTCTGCAGCTGTAATAGTATCTCTGACCAGTAACGCCACCTCTCCTCCTCTTCTCACCGCCTCCCTATCCCTTTTAAAACACTGAAATCCAGGAATATTCAGTATCCATTCCTGTCCTGGTGACAGCCAAGTCTCTGCAAGAACCACAATATCATAGTCCCATGTACTTATTCAAGCTCTCAGTTCATCACCCTTATTCCTGATGGTTCTTGCATTTAAGTAAATGCACTTCAGCCCATCCACCTTACTACTTTTATACCCTATACTCTGCTTCTCCTTCCTCAAAACCTCTCTATATGTTAGATCTGGCTTTACTCCATGCACTTCTTCCACTGACCTATCCCTCCGGTTCCCATCCCCCTTGAAAACGAGTTTAAACCTTCCCGAACCACACTAGCAAACCTGCCTGCAAGGATATTGCTCCCCCTCCAGTTCAGGTGTAACCCATCTAATCTATACATGTCCCACCTTCCCCAGAAGAGATCCCAATGATCCCAAAAATCTAAAACCTTCCCTCCTGCACCAACTCCTCAGCCACACATTCATCTGCCATCTCCTCCTATCCTTACCTTCACTGTCACGTGGCACTGGCAGCAATCCTGAGATTGCTACCCTTGAGGTCCTGTTCTTCAGCCTTATACTTAGCTCCCTAAACTCACTTTTCATGACCTTGTCCCTCTTCCTACCTATGTCATTGGTACCAACATGCACCACGACTTCTGGCTGCTTTCCCTCCCGCACAAGAATGCTGTGGATCTGATCAGAGACATCCTGGATCCTGGCACCTGGGAGGCAGCATAGCATCTGGGATTCTCGCTCATGTACACAGAACCTCCTGTCTGTTGCCCTGACTATCGAGGCCCCTATCACTATTGCCCTCCTCTTCTCCTCCCTTCCCTTCTGAGCAGCAGGACCAGTCCCAGTGCCAGAGACCTGGCTACTGCCACTTGATCCCTGTAGGTCATCCCCCTCAACAGCATCCAAAGCAGAAAACCTGCTTTTGAGGGGAATAGCCTCCAGGGTCCTCTGCTCTGTCTGCCTGTTACCTTTCTCTTTCTATCCCCTGACAGTCACCTATCTATCTGACCCCTGGACCCTAGAAGCACTTGCTCTTAAGGGGGGGTGACTGCCTCCCAATGCACAGCATCTACATAACTCTCTCCCTCCCTGATGCTTCACAGTGTTTGAAGCTGTGACTCCACCTCATCAATTCTGAGCTGAAGTTCCTCCAGCCTCAAGCACTTACTGCAGATGTGGTCACCGTGCACCACAGCAGGGTCCACTAGTTCCCACATCATGCAGCTGCAGCACATCGCCTTGCCCTCCATCTGAACTATAGTCTACTTAAAAGTTATAACAATAACAGTAACAGTAAACCTTACCTTTACTTACCAGCCACTCACCAGTGTTGTTGCAGATGGCCTCCACTTCTTGATGCCGAAGCCTCTTGTGCCAAAGCCACTCACTCTGACTCTGTCCACTCCGACAATGGCCGCTCTGCTTGACACGACAACCTTTTTATTGGCCCTTCTTAATTCTGCAAGAACAAAAAAGCTCGCGAAAACACACAAAACACACAAGCCTTTTAAATAGTTTGCCCGTACCTGTGAGGGACCCGCTGCTCCAACGTCTCTCCGGGCTGATTCTGTAAGAGAAAGCCCACGAAAACATACAAGCCTTTTAAATAATTTGCCCATATTTACTCCATGTATTACTCATCGTTTGCTAGCATCAGTGGATTACTCAAAGTGAGTGATTCTTCTGTCTGATTCACTTGTATGTTTTCTGAATTGAAGGACTTTAGTATTGGGAAGAGATTGGATTGGCTAGGCTTGTTTTCCCTGGAGCAAAGGAGGATGAGCGGTGACCTGATAGACGTAGACAGGATTATGAAAGGCACAGATAGAGTAGATGGTCAAAATCTTTTCCCCATGGTAGGAGTATCAAAAACAAGAGCGCACAGGTTTAAGGTGAGAGGAAAGAGTATCAAAGGGGACCTCAGGAGTAAGTTTTATACACAGACAGTGGTTGATAACTGGGATGTGCTGCCAGAGGAGGTAGTGGAATCAGATACAATTATTGCATTTTGAGAGGCAAGGCATAGAAGGATCAATGCTAAAGCAGAAAAGTGGCACTAGTGTTGATGGGCAAAGGCCGGCATGGATGTAATGGGCTGAAGGGCCCATTTCTGTGCTGTATAACTCTATGATTGTAAATTATTCTGCTTTGTCTTCAATGGTGTTGAGCTTCTGGAGAGTTATTGGAGCTACATTCATCCAGGAAAGTGAAGAGAGCTCCACGTTTGCGTTTTATAGGGATGTGGATTGGGGATGGTGATTGGGAGTGTCACGGAAGGAGATTTGGGTAATTAGAGAAGGCATATTGTGGAGATCAAAACTGGGATTAAGAGAGATTAGGGGATTTGGGTTTTGGATTAGAGTAGGAGATGAGAGAAATCAGCGGAGAGTGTCAAACCTGTAGTCCACATACTTTGAATGTCATGGGTAAGGATATGGTTTTTTGGGAGGTGGCAATTTAGCAACTCAGTTTAATAGTCCATGATGGAATAATCAACATCCTTCATTTAATCATTTGATTTCAGAGAAAGATGAAGTTTTCCAGAGTGTTCTCGCACAGGTTGCAGAACAATTTTCCAGGTAATTCCCACATTGTTACAGGTCTCTATCTCACTCCTGTTAACTCACGCATGAGGCTGAGACATTAAACACTTTCTCTCTCAATCAGGGCTTTCAAGATCACTGAACTGAAATCTGAAGTTACAAATCGATTGGCCATTTTGGAGAAGAGAGTGGAGCGTACGTATGCAGTAGTGAACACAGAAGAAGGTGTTGCATGAAGTACCCAGCACAGAACAGAAAGCGAGAGAAAATATATGTGTGTGTGTGTGTGTGTGTGTGTGTGTGTGTGTGTGTGTGTGTGTGTCTGGGTGGTAGAGAGAGAGAGATGGACAGATAAAAAGAGAAAGAGAGTGAGAGATGGAGAAAAGGAAGAAAGACAGAGTGACAGGAAGACAGCCGCACAGACTGAGAGAGAGGAGATATCATAAAGAGCAGGAGAGAAAGTAGAAACACAGTCAGTTACTGAAATTGTTCACAATTTTGTTGTGACCTTATTGGGACACTGCAATATTGGTCATGCTATCCAAAGAAAGATGCACTGGAGTCATCACAGATGACATTGACGCCTGCATTGAAAGGATTGTCAACAGAGGAGATTTACATAGATTTACCAACACTAACTGGAATTTAGAAGAATGAGAAGTGATCCCAGGGGGACCAACATACTGGCGGGGAGGTTTGCTAAGGCTACTGGGGAGAGTTTAAACTAGAACTGTTGGGGGGTGGGATCCGTACTGGAGAGATTGGGGAGGAGGTGTTTGGCTCTCGAGTGGAGGAGGCTAGGAGTGGGTGCCGTGGGCAGGTGATAGAGAAGGGACGTGTTCACACAGGCTTGAGATGTGTCTATTTTAATGCAAGGAGTGTTGTGAACAAGGCGGATGAGTTTAGAGCTTGGAGCTATGATGTGGTTGCCATTACGGAGACTTGGATGGCTCCGGGGCTGGAATGGTTGATTCAAGTGCCGGGTTTTAGATGTTTCAAGAAGGACAGGGAGGGAGGCAAGACAGGTGGGGGAGTGGCACTGTTGATCAGAGATAGTGTCACGGCTGCGGAAAAGGTGGACGCTGCGGAGGGATTGTCTACGGAGTTTCTGTGGGTGGAGGTTAGGAACAGGAAGGAGTCGATAACTGTGCTGGATGTTTTTTATAGGCCACCCAATAGTGACAGGGTTATTGAGGAGCAGATAGGGAAGCAGATCCTAGAAAGGTGTGAGAATAACAGAATTGTTGTGATGGGGGATTTTAATTTCCCAAACTTCGATTGGCATCTCCAGACAGTGAGGGGTTTAGATGGGGTGGAGTTTGTTAGGTGTGTTCAGGAAGGGTTCTTGATACAGCATGTAGATAGACCTACAAGGGGAGAGGCTGTGCTTGATTTGATATTGGGTAAGGAACCTGGTCAGGTGTCAGATCTCTCAGTGGGTGAACATTTTGGTGATAGTGATCATAATTCTATCTCCTTTACGTTAGCACTAGAGAGGGATAGGAACAGACAGGCTAGAAAGGTGTTTACTTGGAGTAAAGGGAATTATGAGGCTCTCAGGCAGGAAATTGGAAGATTAAATTGGGAACAGATGTTCTCTGGGAAAAGTACAGAAGATATGTGGCAAATATTCAGGGGGTATTTGTGTGGAGCTCTGCATAGACATGTTCCGATGAGACAGGGGAGTCATGATAGGATACAGGAACCGTGGTGTACGAAGGCTATAATAAATCTAGTCAAAAGGAAAAGAAAAGCATACAAAAGGTACAGAGAGCTAGGTAATGTTAGAGATCTGGAGGAGTACAAGGCTAAAAGGAAGGAACTTAAGAAAGAGATTAGGAGAGCCAGAAGGGGACATGAGAAGGCCTTGGCGGGCAGGATTAAGGAAAACCCCAAGGTGTTCTACAAGTATGTGCAGAGTAAGAGGATGAGATGCGAAAGGATAGGGCCTATCAAGTGCAGCAGTGGGAAAGTGTGTATGGATCCAGAAGAAATAGCGGAGGTACTTAATGAATACTTTACGTCAGTATTCACCACGGGAAAAGATCTGGGGGATTGTAGTAGGGACTTGCAGTGGCCTGAAAAGCTTGAGCATGTAGATATTAGAAAAGAAGTGGTGCTGAAACTTTTGGAAAGCATCAAGTTAGATAAGTCGCCAGGACCGGATGAGATGTGCCCCAGGTTGCTGTGGGAGGCGAGGGAGGAGATTGCGGAGCCTCTGACGATGATCTTTGTGTGGTCCGTGGAGATGGAAGAGGTTCCGGAAGATTGGAGGGTTGCGAATGTTGTTCCCTTATTCAAGAAAGGGAGTAGAGATAGTCCAGGAAATTATAGACCAGTGAGTCTTACCTCAGTGGTTGGTAAGCTGATGGATAAGATCCTGAGAGGCAGGATTTATAAACATTTGGAGAGGTATAATATGATTAGGAATAGTCAGCATGGCTTTGTTAAGGGCAGGTCCTGCCTTACGAGCCTGATTGAATTTTTTAAGGATGTGACTAAGCACATCGATGAAGAGAGAGCAGTAGATGTAGTGTATATGGATTTCAGCAAGGTATTTGATAAGGTACCCCATGCGAGGCTTATGGAAAAGGTGAGGAGACATGGGATCCAAGGGGACATTGCAGTGTGGATCCAGAACTGGCTGGCCTACAGAAGGCAAAGAGTGGTTGTTGAAGGGTCATATTCTGAGTGGAGGTCAGTGACCAGTGGTGTACCTCAGGGATCTGTACTGGGACCCTTACTCTCTGTGATTTTTATATATGACCTGGATGAGGAAGTGGAGGGGTGGATTAGTAAGTTTGCGGATGACATGAAGGTTGGGGGTGTTGTGGATAGTTTGGAGGGCAGTCAGAGGTTACAGAGGGATATAGATAGCATGCAGAGTTGGGTTGAGAAGTGGCAGATGCAGTTCAACCCAGATAAGTGTGAAGTGGTTCATTTTGGTCGGTCAAATATGTTGGTGGAATATAGTATTAATGGTAGGACTCTTGGCAGTGTGGAGGATCAGAGGGATCTTGGGGTGCAAGTCCATAGGACGCTCAAAGCGTCTGCGCAGGTTGACTCTGTGGTTAAGAAGGCATATGGTGTATTGTCCTTCATCAATGGGGGAATTGAATTTAGGAGCTGTGAGGTATTGTTGCAGCTATATAGGTCCCTGGTCAGACCCCACTTGGAGTATTGTGCTCAGTTCTGGTTGCCTCACTACAGGAAAGATGTGGAAGCCATAGAGAGGGTGCAGAGGAGATTTACAAGGATGCTGCCTGGAATGCAGAGCATGCCTTATGAAAGCAGGTTGAGGGAACTTGGCCTTTTCTCCTTGGAGAGATGGGGGATGAGGGGGGACCTGATTGAGGTGTATAAGATGATGAGAGGTGTTGATAGGGTAGATAGTCAGAGGCTTTTCCCCAGGGCTGAGTTGGTGGCCACAAGCGGACATAGGTTTAAAGTGCTGGGGAGTAGATATAGAGGAGATGTCAGGGGTAAGTTTTTTACTCAGAGAGTGGTGGGTGCGTGGAATGGTCTGCCGGCAACGGTGGTGGAGGCAGATACGATAGGGTCTCTCAAGAGACTGTTAGATAGGAATATGGAGCTGAGTAAAATAGAGGGCTATGGGTAAGCCTAGTAATTTCTAGGGTAGGGACATGTTCTGCTCAGCTTTGTGGGCCGAAGGCCCTGAATTGTGCTGTAATTGTTTTATGTTCTATGTTCTAAAGACAAAGCTTCTATGAGTCATTGACAGAGTAGATGCCGAGAAGCAGTATCTCCCAGATAAACAGTCTTGGACTAGGGAACAGAACAAAGGGTTGATGCCTGGGAAATGGAAAATAAATCCAGTAAGTATAGATCAGTCAGTTTAACCTCGTGGTGGGGACACATGACAGAACTATGGCTTACTTATTTGGACTTTCAAAAGGAATGTAATAAAGTGCTTCATAATTGGATTGTCATCAAGATTGAAGTCTCTGGAATAAAAGTGCTGGATAGAAAATTGGCTAAGTGACAGGAACCAGAAAGGAGTGTAAAAACAGCACCTCCTATTCCACCTGGGTAGCATGCTCCAGTTTCCAGTAACCTGCTCCCCCTCTGTCCCTTTCTCTCTCCTTCTGATCTACCCAGGTCCTCCCAAACCCTTCAGTTTCCAACCACCCCCAACCACCCCCCCACCCTCTCAGCTCCAGATCATCATTTCTTTCTCTTTCCTCACCTACCCCATCTGCCCATCACCCACATACTCCTCCCACTGGGCCCCCTATCCCCTCCCCCCACAGTCCCCATTTGCCCACTTTCCTCCATTAAATGGATCCATTTTTCACCTTCCTTTCTTATCAGATTCCATAATCTGCAGCCCTTCCCAGCCTCTGTCGCTATCTCCACCCCTCCCTTACCTGACTCCATCCGCCAATCAGCCCACCTCACCTGGAACCACTTATTGCTTGTCAACTCTTGCCCAACCCTTCTCCAAATTCTTTACATTGGCTACCTCCTCCCTTCTCCCCTCTACTCCTTCAGTCCAGGTCAAGGGTCTCGACCCAAAACATTGACTGTCTATTTCCCTCTACAGATACTGCCTGATCTCCTGAGTTCATCCAGCAGCTCCTGATCTCCTGAGTTCATCCAGCAGCTCATCTTTTTTGTTCCCAATTCCAACATCTCCAGTCTTTTGTGTCTCCAGAAGGAGAGAAAGGTTGTCTTCCAGACTGGAAAGAAGTGCACAGTGGAATTCCACAGAGGTCGATACTAGAACCACTGAATTTCCTAATATGTGACTTGGACGTGTGTATGTAGGGCACAATTTCTAAATTTGCAGGTGATACATTAACATAGAACAGTACAGCACAGGAACAGGCCCTTTGGCCGATGATATCTTTTGCTGACCAGGATGCCAAATTAAACTAATCCCTTCTGCCTGAACATGATCCATTTCTCTCCATTCCTGCCTGTCCGTGTGCCTGTCTAAATGCCATAATCATGTCTGCTTCCACCACCCACCCTGGCAGCATGTTCCAGGCACCCACCACTCTCAGTGTAAAGAAGAACTTAAGAAAGTTTAAAGATCTCCTTTAACTCTTCCCCTCTCACCTTAAAGCCATGTCCTCACAGTCATAGGGTCAGAGCAATACGGGATGGATACAGGCCCTTCAGCCCAACAAATCCATGCCAACCACAGTACCCATCCAATTAGTCCTAATTTCCCCCATTCGGCCCATATCCCTCTAAGCCCCGCCCCTCCAAGTACCTATCCAAGTGCTTCTTAAATAATACTATTGTACCTGCCTCAACCACTTCCTCTGGCAGCTCATTCCATCGACTCACCATACACCCTCTGGGTGAAAAAGTTGCCCCTCAGTTCCCTTCTCAATCTTTCCATCTCACCCTAAACCTATGCCCCTAGTTTTGGACTCCCCCACCCTGGTTAAAAAAACCTGTTACCATCCACCTTATCTATGCCTCAGCATGCTTAATGCCTTTTTCACCACCCTGTCTACCTGTGATGCAGCTTTCAATGAACTATATGCTTGTACTCCTAGGTTCCTCTGTTCCATTGTGCCCTACCATTCATAGTATGATCCCTACGCTGGTTTGACTTTCCAATTGCATCACCTCACACTTATCTGCATTGAAATCCATTTGCCACTCCTCGGCCCACTTCCCTAACTGATCAAGATCCCCCTAAAATCTACAATAACCTTCATCACTATCAACAACACTTCATAATTTCATGTCATCCGCAAACCTACTGATCAAGCTTTGTGCATTTGCATCCAAATCATTCATATAAATAACGAATAACAAAGATCCCAACACCGACCCCTGCAGCACACCACTAGTCACCAGCCTCCATTCCAAGAAACAACCTTCAACCACCACCCTCTGCTTCCTACCTCCGAGCCACTTTTGAATCCACCGAACTAGTTCTCCCTGGATTCCATGGGACCTAAGTTTCCAGACTAGCCTACCATGTGGGACCTTGTTAAAGGTCTTGCTAAAGTCAAAGTAGACAACATCCACTGCCCTACCCTCATCTTTAGAACATAGAACACTACAGCACAGTACAGGCCCTTCGGCCCACAATGTTGTGTCGACATTTTATCCTGCTCGAAGATCTATCTAACCCTTCACTCCTACATAGCCCCCTATTTTTCTATCATTCATGTCTCTATCTAAGAGTCTCTTAAATGTCCCTAATGTATCTGCCCCCACAACCTCTGCCAGCAGTTTGTTCTATGCACCCACCACTCTGTGTAAAAAAAACTTACCCCTGACATCCTCCTTATACCTTCCTCCAATCACCTTAAAATTATGTCCCTTCATGTTAGCCATTTTCGCCCTGGCAAAAAGTCTCTGACTGTCCACTTGATCTATGCCTCTTATCATCTTGTACACCTCTATCAAGTCATCTCTCATCCTCCTTCTCTCCAAAGAGAAAAGCCCTAGCTCACTCAACTATCCTCATAAGACATGGTCTTCAATCCAGGAAACATCTTGGTAAATCTCCTCTGCACCCTCTCTCAAGCTTCCACATCCTTTCTATAATGAGGCAACCAGGACTGGACACAGTACTCCAAGTGTGGTCTAACCCGAGTTCTATAGAGCTTCAACATCACCTTGCGGCTCTTGAACTCAATACCCCAACTAATGAAGGCCAATGCTCCATATGCCTTCTTAACAACCCATTCGACCTGGGTGGCAACCTTGAGGGATATATGGACGTGGACCTCCACACTGCAAAGAGTCCTGCCGTTAACCTTGTATTCTGCCTTTGAATTCGATCTCCCAAAGTGTATCACTTCACACTTATCGGGGTTGAACTCCATCTGCCACTCCTCAGCCCAGCTATGCATTCTATCAATATCTTGTTGTAATCTACAGCAACTTTCCACACTATCCACAACACCACCAATCTTTGCATCATCAGCAAACTTACTAACCCACCCTTCCACATCCTCATCCAAGTCACTTATAAAAATCACAAAGAGCAGGGGTCCCAGAACAGATCCTTGCAGGACACCACTGGTCACTGACCTCCAGGTAGAATATGCTCCATTTACCACCACCCTCTTGTCTTCCATTGGTGAGCCAATTCTGAATCCACACAGCCAAGTTTCCCTGGATCCCATGCCTCCTGACTTTCTGAATAAGCCTTCCATGAGGAACCTTATCAAACACCTTACTAAAATCCATGTACACCACATCCACTGCTCTACCTTCATCAATGTGCTTTGTCACATCCTCAAAGAATTCAATCTGGCTCGTGAGGTACAACCTGCCCCTCACAAAGCCATGCTGACTGTCCCTAATCAGCCTATGCTTCTCTAAATGCCCATAAATCTTGTCTCTAAGAATCTTGTCCAGTAATTTGCCCACCACTGAAGTTAGGCTCACTGCTCTGTAATTCCCAGGGTTATCCCTACTCCCTTTCTTAAACAAAGGAACAACATTTGGCACCCTCCAATCATGCGGCACTACTATCTTTCTTGTTACCTCTTCAAAAAACTCGAAAAGATTCATCTAGCGTGACTTTCCACACACAAAGTCATGTTGACTCCTGTTAATCGGACTCTGTTTATCCAAATGCTGGTAGATCCTGTCCCTCAGAATTCCCTGCAGTAACTTCCCCACCACTGATGTAAGGCTGACCGGCCTGTAGATCCCTGGCTTGTCCTTGCTACCCTTCTTGAACAACAGAACAACATTAGCCACCTTCCTGTCTTCGAGAACTTCACCAGTGGTTAACGATGAAGCAAACATCTCCGCAAGGACTTCTGCAATTTCTTCTCCCACCTCCCACAAAGGATGCACTCGGTCAGGTCCTGGGGATTTATCGGCCATAATGCACTGTAAGGCTGCAAAACATCCTCCCTGGTAATACAAATGTCCTCCAAAATATCACCACTGGTTTCCCTTATCTCTTGAGCATCCATGATTTTCTCCTCAGTAAACACCGAGGAGAAGTATTCGTTAGAGTTCTCACCCATCTCCTGTGGGTTGAGACATAGGGGGCCCTGCTGATCTCTAGGGGAACCTACTCTCTCTCTGCCACCTTTTTATTCTTAATATAGCTGTAGAACCTCCTGGGATTTTCCTTAACCTCACCTGCCAGATCCATCTCAAACCTGCTCTTTGCCCTCCTGATTAATTTTTTATAGTCAAATTATCTCCAGCATTTGACATTTTTACTCTGGGGGAAAAGTATTTGACTATCTACCCAATCTATGCCTCTCATAATTTTATAAACTTCTGTCAGATCACCCCTCTTGATCAGCTGGGTAAGTGGGCTGAGGAATAGCAAATGGAGTCTAATTCAGGTAAGTGCAAGGTGTTGCATTTTGGGAACACAAATAAGGGTAGGTCTTCCATAATGAATGGTAGGGCCCTGGGGAGTGTTGTAGAACAGAAGGACCTACGAATACAAATACATAGTTTCCTGAAAGCAGTGTCACAGGTAGACAGGGTGGTGAAGCTGGCCTTCATCAGTCAGGGCACTATAGAAGTTGGAATGTTACGCTATAGAAGACGTTGGTGAAGCTGCATTTGGAATATTGCATTCAGTTTTGGTTACCTTGCTATCAGAAAGATGCCATTATGCTGGAAAGAGTGCAGAGGAGATTTTTAAGGATGTTGTCAGGATTTGAGGGACTGAGTTATGGAAAGAGATTGAGCAGGTTGGGACTTTTTTCATTTGAGCGTGGGAAATTGAGGACCGACCTTATAAAATTATGACGGGCATAGATAGGGTGAATGCTCACAGTCTTTTTCCCAGGGCTGGGGAATGAAGAACTAGAGGGCACAGGTTTAAGGTGAGAGGGGAGAGATTTAATAGGAACCTGAGGGGCAACTTTTTCACCCAGAGAGTGGTCAGTATATGGAACAGGCTGCCAGAGGAAGTGGTTGAGGCAGGTACATCAACAACATTTAAAAGGTACTTGGACAGGTACACGGATAGAAAATGTTTAGAGGGATATGGGCCAAATGCGGGTAAATGGGTCCAGCTTAGACAGGAATCTTGGTTGGCATGGACCAGTTGGGCCTGTCTTGTGTTGTATGACTCCATGGCTTTGCAGAGTCGGCATCAGTGGCATCTCCAGCTCTTTGAAGTGCCAGGGCCTGTGTCTCTGACATGTACGGATGGACAGGGATTACTCCTGCCTGGTAGGCCATGAGTTTTCTGCTAGGTTTGAGAATTAATTAGAATATCAACACTCTGCCACGGGTCCTGAACTCCAATCCCAGACCTGACTCAGATCCAATCAGGCTATAGTCCTAGGCCACAGTTCCCATAGAACCATAGAACACTATTGCACAGAAAACAGGCCATTCAGCCCTTCTAGTCTGTGCTGAAACCTTATTCCGCTAGTCCCATTGACCTGTACCCAGTCCATAACCCTCCAGACCTCCCATCCATGTATCTGTCCAATTTATTCTTAAAACTCAAGAGTGAGCCCGCATTTACTGCATCAGATGGCAGCCCGTTCCACACTCCCACCATTCTTTGAGTGAAGAAGTTCCCCCTAATATTCCCCCTAAACCTTTCCCCTTTCACACTAAAGCCATGTCCTCTCATACTTATCTCTCCTAATCAAAGTGGAAAGAGCCTACTGGCATTTACTCTGTCTATACCCCTCATAATTTTGTAAACCTCTATCAAATCTCCTCTCATTCTTCTATGTTCCAGGGAATAAAGTCCTAACCTGTTCAATCTTTCCCTGTAACTCAACTCCTGAACACCCAGCAACATACTAGTAAATCTTCTCTGCACTCTTTCAATCTTACTGATATCCTTCCTATAGTTAGGTGACCAGAACTGCACACAATACTGCAAATTTGGCCTCACCAATGCCTTACACAACCTCACCATAACATCCCAACTTCTGTACTCAATACTTTGATTTATGAATGCCAGGATGCCAAAAGCCTTCTTTTACAACCCTGCCTACCTGTGACGCCACTTTCAGGGAATTATGTATCTGAACTCCCAGATCCCTTTGTTCCTTCGCACTCCTCAGTGCCCTACCATTTACTGTGTATGTCCTACCTTGATTTGTCCTTCCAAAATGCAACACTTCACACTTGTCTGCATTAAATTCCATCTGCCATTTTCTGGCCCATTCTTCCAGTTGGTTCAGATCCCTCTGCAAGCTTTGAAAGCCTTCCTCGCTGTCCACTGCGCCTCCAATCTTAGTATCATCAGCAAACTTGCTGATCCAATTTACCACATTAGCATCTAGATCATTGATATAGACAACAAACAACAATGGCCCCAGCACAGATCCCTGAGGCACACCACTAGTCATAGGCTTCCAGTCTGAGAAACAATCATCCACTACCACTCTCTGTCTTCTCCCACACAGCCAATTTCGAATCCAGTTTACAACCTTTCCATGGATACCTAGTGTCTGAACCTTCTGAACTAACCTCCTATGTGGGACTTTGTCAAAGTCCATGTAGACAACATCCATAGCTTTTCCTTCATCTAATTTCTTGGTAACATCCTCGAAAAACTCTACAAGATTCATTAAACACGATCTACCACACACAAAGCCATGCTGACTATCCTTAATCAGCCCTTGGCTGTCCAAATGCTTGTATATCTGATCTCTCAGAATACCTTCCAATAATTTACCCACTACTGATGTCAGGCTCACTGGCCTGTAATTACCTGGTTTACTTTTAGAGTCTTTTTTAAACAACAGAACAACATGAGCTACCCTCCAGTCATCCGGCACTGCACCCATGGCTAAGGACATTTCAAATATATCTGCCAGGGCCCCTGCAATTTCTACACTAGTCTCTCTCAATGTCCGAGGAAATATCATGTCAGGCCTGGGGGAGTTATCTACCTTTATTCACTGTAAGGCAGCAAGCACCTCCTCCTCTTTAATCTCTATATGTTCCATGACACTATTGCTTGTTTCCCTTCCTTCCATATACATTATGTCAGTTTCCTGAGTAAATACTGATGCAAAAAAACTGTTTAAGATCTCCCCCATCTCCCGAGGCTCCACACATAGACGACCACTCTGATCTTTTAGGGGACCAATTTTGTCCCTTACTATCCTTTTACTCTTAAATAATACTTGCAGAAACCCTTTGGGTTCACCTTCACATTATCTGCGAAAACAACCTCATGTCTTCTTTTTGCCTTCCTGATTTCCTTCTTTAGTATTTTCTTACATTTTCTATACTCTTCAAGTACCTCATTTGTTCCTAGTTGCCTAAACCTGCTATACACCTCTTTCTTTTTCTTAACCAGATCGCCAATATCCCTTGAAAACCAAGGTTCCCTTTGCCTGTTAACTTTGCCTTTAATCCTGGCAGGAACATGCAAACTCTGCACTCTCAGAATTTTGCCTTTGAAGGCCTTCCACTTACTGAAGACATCCTTGCCAGGAAATAACTTATCCCAATCCACTCTTCCTAGATCCTTTCTCATTCCCACAAAATTGGCCTTTCTCCAATTTAGAACTTCAGCTCAAGGACCAGACCTATCCTTATCCATAATTAACTTGAAACTAATGACATTATGATCACTGGACCCAAAATGTTCGTCTACACATACTGTACTTCTGTTACCTGACCTGTCTGGTTCCCTAATAGGAGATCAAGTATTGCATTCTCTCTCGTTGGTACTTCTATATATTGATTTAGAAAACTTTCCTGAACATATTTGACAAACTCCAAGCCATCCAGCCCTTCCACAGTGTGGGAGTCCCAGTCAACATGTGGAAGCTCCAAGCTCCAATCTCAGACCACAGATATCAGCCCCAAGTTAGGCTTTAGGTCATGGGCTGAAAGCAGCCCACAGACCCTAGGCTCCAACATCAGCCATAATCTTCAACTCCAGTCCCAGTCTCAGATCTTGGCCATTGTTCCAGCTCAAGTCTTAAGCTCTAGTGGCAGCCAATCCTGAACTCTAATCTCAAGCCTCTACCTGGACCCCAGTCTGGATTTCCTGGAAGAGAAGGTGATTCAATGTTATGACGCCCTGTCCACCCAAAGATAACACCAGCACTGGAGTGGGTTCAGAGGAGATTGTTGCCTGGGATGGAGTGTTTCAGTTATGAGGAGAGACTGGAGAGGCTGGGTCTGTTCTCCCTGGAGATGAAGAGATTAAGAGGGGACATGATAGACATATATAAAGTTATCAGTGGAAAAGACAGGAAATACTTCTCCTTATGAGACATAGATAGAACTAGAGGACATAAATTTGGCGTAAGGGGTAAGAGATTGAGAGTATATTGAGAGGCAACCTTTTCACTCAGAGAGTGGTGAGTAGCTGGAATACACTGGCAGAGAGAGTGGTGGAAGCAGAGTCAATGACAGCATTTAAGTGTCTGGATGAGCACTTGAATTGCCCAGGTATAAAAAGCTACAGGCCAAGAGCAGGAATATGGAATTAATATGGATCCCACTGATCAACGTGGACGTAGTGGCCTGAATGGCCTGTTTCCATGCTGTATGACTCAATGACAAGTCACTATTTGATAGAACCAGAAATCAAAATAGAAAATGCTGGAAACATTTAACAAGTCAGGCAGTAAGGATGGAAAGTTCACATTGTGGTCAGCCTATAGAGCTGCTGCCTCACAGCTCCAGAGACCTGGCTTCAATCCTTGGATGCTGTCCGTATGAATTCTGCATGTTGTCTCTAGGACCCAGTAGATTTCTTCTGGGTGCTCCAGTTTCATCCCACATCTCAAAGACATTGGGACAGTAGGTTAATTTGCTGCTGTAAATTGTAGGTGAGTGGTGGAATCTGGGGGAAGTTGATGGGAATGTGGAGGATTAATGTAAATGGATGGTTGATGACCAGCATGGACCCAGTGAGCTGAAGGGCCTGTTTCCATGCTGTTGATGCTACGACTCTCAGCAGAGTTAACATCTTAGATTGAAGACTCTTCACCAGACACACTGATGAAGGATTATTGATTTGAACTCTATTGCTTTCTCTCCACAGGTGCTGTTTGACCTGCTGAGTTTTTCTCTGATTTCAGATTTCCAGCACCTCTGATTTTCATTGGGTAGAGCCAACCCACGTCTCTTACTTACAAGATATTTGAGAAGTGTGAATGGGAGAGTTGGCAGAAAATGTGTTGCATCAATGCTTTTAATTCAGCTCTCTGTTTCTTGACAGTGGAGGGGCTGAAGGTAGTTGAAATTGAGAAGTGTCGAAATGACATTCGAAAACTGCGCGATGAAATAGCAAAAAGAAATGACAGGTAAGTGTTGGGCACATGTTCTGTTGGGATTGTGTTTGACTGGATATACTACTCAACCTGAGCACAGGACCTGGGCTGTTGAGGCCAGGGTTTGGAAGCTCAGGTGAGGTCTAAGTTTGGGACGAGACTAGTTTGGGGCTGAATTTGGGGCTTGGGATAGGGACCTATGGCCTTGGCTGTAGGTGGCGATAGGTTCGGGGATATGAGTCTAGGCATGGTGGTCTGGGATTGGAGGCTGAGGCTGTGGACTTTCATTTGCCCCTTGACTGAAGCCTAGAGCTGAGCATCAAGGTTGGAGCCCAATGTTGGGATTTGTGGATGGGACCTGCGATGTGGTCTGCAGCTGTACTAGAGCCTGAGGTCTGAAGTCAGGCCTAAGATTTGATCTCTTCCTGCAGCTTGGAGATGAGCTCCAGTTAGAACCTATGGCCTGAACTGTGGTTGGCGATGATATCTGGGATTGTATCCTGGACTTGAGACCTGGGATGAAGTTATCGATTCAGATCCAGGTTCTTATGTGGAGATCAATGACTCCATACAAAGTTGTACAGCACAGAAATAGGCCCCTCAGCCCAACTCATTCTTACTGACCAAGGTGCCATTCCTGAGTTAATCTTATTTGCCTGCATTTGGCCCATATCCCTCTAAACCTTTCCTATCCAAGGCACCTGTCCAAGTGTCTTTTAAACATTGTAATTATACCTGCCTCTACTACTTCCTCTGGCAGCTCGTTCCATATACCCACCCCCTCTGTGTGAAAACACCTGCCCCTTAGGTCCCCTTTAAATCTTTCCCCTCTCACCGCTACACCCTCTAGTTTTTGACTCACCTACTCTGGGAATAAAACAGTGACCATCCCCCTTATCTACATCCTCATGATTTTATAAGCTTATAAGGTCACTCCCTCAACCTCCTTTGCTCCAGGGAAAACTGTCCCAGCCTATCCAGTTTCTCCTTGTAACTCAGGCCTCCAGTTCCAGTAACATCCTTGTAAATATTTTTTGCTAGAGAAGGGGCTTGGAGTTATTGCCTCCCAGGTTGCTTTGGGTCTGGGAATGCATCTTGGCTTAGGCCTCGTGATGTGGCCTTGTCAGAGAGTCATAAAATCATGGAGACAGAGAGCACAAGAACAGACCCTCAGACTGACTGTGTCCATGATAACCATCTATATTTGACCCATTTATCAGCACATTCTCTATTCCCTTCCAGGACTTGGCTACTCAGGTGATTTTGTAGAGATATTGGGTGCTGGGTCCTCTTGTTTGATACATATATTAATAATTTGCATGAGAATATAGGTGGCATGATTAGGTGTATAAAATCATGAGGAGCATAGATAGGGTGAATGTGCACAGTTTTTTTTTCCTGGGGTTGGGGAATCAAGAACTGGATGGTATAGGTTTAAAATGAGAGGGGAAAGATTTAATAGGAACTTGAGGGATAACTTTTTCAACCAGAGGGTGGGTATATGGAATGAGCTGCCTGAGGATGTGATTGAGTCTGGGTATTTCTGAAGCATGCATCTGTAGTTGGTGTCTGGAATGCAGGATAGGACGATGTTGATGCAGGCTAGAGGCCTGTAGTTGGATGCTGGTGCTGGGACTCGAGGTGGGGCTGGTACCCACTGGGTGTGGGTTAGGTGGTGAGCCAGGAGTGGGCAATAGGTGATGGGGTCTGGGGTTGGGTGTGTGGTTTAGGCTTCATGTTGGTGTCTGAGACCGAGCTCAGGAACATGATTGCGGCTGTAACTTGGTGTTAGACCACAAGATAAAGGAGCATAATTTGGCCATTCGACCCATCAAGTCTGCTCTGCTATTCAATCGTGGCTGATTTTTTTCAACCCCATTCTCCTGCCTTCTCCCCGTAACCCTTAACCCCCTTACTAATCAAGAATCTCAGTTTCTGCCTTAAATACACCCAACAAAGGCCTCCACAGCCATCTGTGGCAATCAATTCCACAGATTCACCACCCTCTGGCTGAAGAAATTCTACCTCATCTCAATTTTAAAGGGACGTCCCTTTATTCTGAGGCTGTGCCCTTGGATCCTAGGATCTCTTACTAATGGAAACATCTTCTCCACATCCGCTCTATCAAGACCTTTCAGCATCTAGTAGGTTTCAATGAGATCTCCCCTCATCCTTCTGACCTCCATTGAGTATAGGCCCAGAGACATCAATTGCTCCTCACGTCAAGCCTTTCATTCCTAGGATCATTCATGTGAACCTCCTTTGGCTCCTCTCCAGGGCCAGTACATGCTTCCTTAGATACAGGACCCAAAATTGCTCATAATATTCTAAATGCTGTCTGACCAATGCCTTATAAAGCCTCAGCATTACATCCTTGCTTTTATATTCTAGTCCTCTCAAGATGAATGCTAACATCGCATTTGCTTTCTTTAGTACCGACTCAACCTGCAAGTTAACCTTGAGAGAATCCGGAACTAAGACTTCCAAGTCCCTTCACACTTCTGATTTCTGAATTTTCTGCCCATTTAGAAAATAGTCTACAGCTTTATTCTTCCTACCAAAGTGCAGAACCCCATACTTTCCTACATTGTATTCCATCAGCCATTTCTTTGCCCACTCTCCCAACCTGTCCAAGTCCTTCTGCAAACTCCCTGCAACACCTATCTTGGTATCATCTGCAAACTTGGCCACAGTGTCATCAGTTCCTTCATCCAGATCATTAATGTATAAAATGAAAAGTTGCAGTCCCAACACTGAACTCTGCGGAACTCCACTAGTCACTGGCAGTCATCCTGAAACATACCCCTTTATTCCCACTCTCTGACTTCTGTCAGTCAACCAATCTTCCACCCATGCTTTTATCTTGCCTCTAACACCATGAGCTCTTATCTTGTTTAGCAGCCTTGTGTTGGGGCTGAGAGTTGTGACTCAGGATTCAGGGAGTGGGGTTGGGACTGGCATTGCAGATGTGCTCTAACTCTTGCTCTAAATGCAGCTTATTGGACCAGAAGAAGTTGATCCCACGTCGTGATGTTCCGTCATATTCAAAGGTAACTGGAATCCTGACCAATGGGGACCAGCCTTAGTCTGTTCCATAGAACAGTACAGCACAATACAGGCCCTTTGGCCCACAATGTTGTGTCAACCTTTAAACCTCACCTAAGACTATCTTACCCCTTCCTCCCACATATCCCTTTATTTTAAATTCTTCCATATGCTTATCTACGCTTGAATGTGACCAATGCACCTGCCTCCACCACCACCCCAGGCAGCAGACTACATGCCCCAACCACTCTCTGGATAAAAAAACCTTCCTCTATCTCTCTTGAACTTCCCACCCATTACTTTAAAACCATGCCCTCTTGTATTGAGCATTGGTGCCCTGGGAAAGAGGCACTGGCTGTCCACTCTATCTATTCCTCTTAATATTTTGTATACCTCTATCAAGTCTCCTCTCATCCTCCTTCTCTCCAAAGAGTAAAACCCTAGCTCCCTTAGTCTCTCCTCATAATCTATACTCTCCAATCCAGGCAGCATCCTGGTAAATCTCCTCTGCACCCTTTCCAACACTTCCACATCCTTCCTATAATGAGGCAACCAGAACTGGACACAGTACTCCAAGTGTGGTCTAACCAGAGTTTTGTAGAGCTGCATCATTACCTCATGGCTCTTAAACTCAATCCCACGATTTATGAAAGCTAGCATCCCATATGCTTTCTTAACTATCCTATCCACCTGTGAGGCAACTTTCAGGGATCTGTGGATATGGACCCCTAGATCCCTCTGCTCCTCCATACTGCCCAGAATCCTGCCATTAACTTTGTACTCTGCCTTGGAGTTTGTTCTTCCAAAATGTACTACCTCACACTTCTCCAGATTGCATTCCATCTGCCACTTCTCAGCCTAGCTTTGCATCCTATCAATATCCCTCTGCAATCTTCGCCAATCTATCCACAATACCAACCTTTGTGTCATCTGCAAACTTGCCAATCCACTCTTCTACACCATCGTCCAAGTCATTTATAAAAATCATGAAAAGCAGAGGTCCCAAAATCGATCCTTGTGGGACACTGCTAGTCACAGCCCTCCAGTCTGAATGCACTGTTCCAACCATTTATTTTTTCACAATCTGGGAATCATTGACATGACAACCCATGTATTATTTGCCCCTAGCCATCTTCTTGAATCAATGCAGTTCTTTTGATGAAGATTTTCCAAAATCCAGGATTTAGACCAAATGATGAAGGACTAGAAAAAATATTTCCTCATTGGGATGATGTGTAACTTAGAAGGTAACTTAGATGTGCCCATGCATCAGCTGCCCACATTCTTCTTGGTGGTAGAAGTCTTGGGTTTAAGGAGGTGATGTCAGGACAGCCTGGGTGAGTAAATGCAGTGCATTCTATAGGTGGTACACACTGTGGTAATGGATGTTTAGGCTAGAGGATGGAGTACTAGTCCTGAAAGGTGTTGACCTTCTTGACTGTTGTTGGAGGTGCCCTCATCCAGGAGAGTGGAGAATGTTCCATCACACTCTTTCCTTGTAGATGTGGTATTGGTATTGATATTGGTTTATTATTGTCACTTGTACCAAGAAACAATGAAAAACTTGTCTTGCATACCATTCATACAGACCAATTCATTACACAGTGCATTGAGGTAGTACAGGGTAAAAACAATAACAGAATACAGAGTAAAGTGTCACAGCTACAGGGAAGTGCATTGCAGGTAGACAATAAGGTGCAAGGTCATAACAAGGTCAATTGTGAGCTTAAGAGTCCATCTCATCATACAAGGGAACTGTTCAGTAGTCTTATCACTGTGGGATAGAAGCTGTCCTTGAGCCTGGTGGTATGTGCCTTCAGGCTCCTGTATCTTCTGCCTGATGGGAGCAGAGAGAATGACCCAGGTGTTAGCTTTTGGATGTCAGGTGATGAATTACTCACCAAAAGATCCTCAGCTTCTGATCCATGCTTATAGCCACAACACTTCTGTGGCTGGTCAGGTTGAGTTTCTGTCAAGGATGTTGATGGTGGGGTCTCAGCAATTGTAAGGAAATTGAAGGTAGGAGGTTAGATTCTATTGTGGGAGAGAAATTGCCTGGTAACTTTGTAACAAGAGCAGAGTCCTGGGGAGTATTGTAGAACAGAGACCTAAAGGTACAAATACATAGTTTCCTGAAAGTGGTGACGCTGTTAGACAGGGTGGTGAAGAAGGCACTTCATTGGTTGGGAGATTGAGTCCCAGCTAATTACAGGCCTGCAAGTCTAAAAAAAATCAATGGTAAGCAAGTTATTGAAAAGACATGGAGGTACAAGATTGATCTACACTTGGAAAGGCAGGGAGTAATCAAGGACAGTCAGCTTGCTTTGTTAGGTGGGAGACGCTATGACCATTTGATTGAAATTTTTTTGAACAGATAACAAAATGAATTGATAAAAGGTAATAGGGCTGATGTAGTTACATGCCCTTTGACAAGGTCCCACATGGAAGACTGGTCCAAAAACTTAGACCCAAGGAATCCAAGGCAAGTTGGATCCCAAATTAGCTTGATATTGGAGGTGGTGATGGAAGATTGTCTTGTGATTGGAAGTCTATGACCTGTGCATAACTAAGAAATTGATATGCAACCCTTACTGTTTGCTCAATACATTAATAATTTGTATGTGAATGTACAAGGTGTGATTAATTAAGAGTGGTGTTGTTGATAGTGTGGACATAAGAACATAACAAATAGGAGCAGATGTTGGCCATCTGCCCTGTTAAGCCTGCTCCACCATTCAATAAAATCAAGGCTGATCTGGCCTTGGATTTGGCTCAACCAACTTACCTTCCCCTGCCCCCCCCCCCCATAACCCTTCATTCCTCTACGATGCAAAAATCTATCCAACTGTCTCAAATATATTTAATGAGTAGCTTCTACTGCTTCCCTGGGCAGAAAATTCCAGATTCACTGCTTTTCCCAGGGAGTAGTTTCTCCTCATCTCCATCCTAAGTCTGTTCCCCAAATCTTGAGGCTATGTCCCCTAGTTCTAGTCTCACCTACCAGTGGAAAAAAGCTTACTGCCTCTATCTTACCTATCCCTTTCATAATTTGTTTCTACAAGAAACATTAAAGAGCAGGTACTTCTGGGGTCCAGGAATTAGATAGAAGGGTGACTGTCAGAGGAGAGAAAAGGCAAAAAAAAACAAACAGGCAGATAGTGCAGACACCAGATGCTGTTCCCCTCAATAAAAGGTTTTCTGCTTTGGAAGCTGTCGAGGGGGATGACCTGCAAGGATCAAGAAGCAGTAGCCAGGTCTCTGGCACTGGGACTGGTCCTGCTACTCAGAAGGCAAGGGAGAAGAGGAAGGCAGTAGTGATAGGGGACTCGATAGTCAGGGAAACAGACAGGAGGTTTTGTGGCAGTGAGCATGAATCCTGGATGGTATGTTGCCTCCCAGGTGCCAGGGTCCGGGATGTCTCTGATCGGGTCCACAGGATTCTAGAGCGGGAGGGAGAACAGCCAGAAGTCATGGTTCATGTTGGTACCAACGACATAGGTAGGAAGAGGGATGAGGTCCTGAAAAGTGAGTTTAGGGAGCTAGGCAGAAGGCTGAAGAATAGGACCTCAAGGGTAGCAATCTCAGGATTGCTGCCAGTGCCATGCAATAGTGAAGGTAGGAATAGGAGGAGATAGTAAATGAATGCGTGGCTGAGAAGTTGGTGCAGGAGGGAAGGTTTTAGATTTTTGGATCATTGGGATCTCTTCTGGGGAAGGTGGGACCTCTACAGAGGATAGGTTACATCTGAACCCGAGGGGGGCCAATATCCTTGCAGGCAGGTTTGCTAGGGTGGTTTGGGAGTGTTTAAACTAGTTTGCAAGGGGGATGGGAACCAGACAGGTAGGTCAGAGGAAGGAGCGGATGGAGAGAAAGTCAGATCTAACAGGCAGAGAGGCTTTGAGGAAGGAGAAGCAGAGTACAGGGTATAAAAGTAGAAAGGTGGATGGGCTAAAGTGCATTTACTTAAATGCAAGAAGTATCAGGAATAAGGGTGATGAACTGAGACCTTGAATAAGTACATGGGACTACAATATTGTGGCTCTTGCAGAGACTGTCACCAGGGCAGGAATGGATATTGAATATTCCTGGATTTCAGTGTTTTAAAAGGGATAGGGAAGGGGAGGGCAGAAGAAGAGGAGGGGTGGTGATACTGGTCAATGATACTATTACAACTGCAGAAAGGGCAAATAATGTAGAAGGATTCTCTCTAGAGTCAGTATAGGTGGAAGTTAGGAACAAGAAGGAGCAGTTACTCTACTGGGAGTATTCTATAGGCCCCTCAGTAGCAGCAGGGATACTGAGGAGCAGATTGGGAAACAGATTTTTGAAAAATGCGAGAATAACAGGGTTGTTATCATGGGAGATCTCAACTTCCCAAATTTTGATTGGCACTTGCTTAGTGCCAAAGGTTTAGATGGGGCAGAGTTTGTTAAGTGTCCAGCAGATTCCTGTCACAGTATGTTGACAGACCGACTAGAGGGAATGCCGTATTAGATCAGGTATAGAGTAATGAACCAGGTCAGGTGACAGATCTCTCAGTGGGTGAGCATTTGGGCGACAGCGACCACTGTTCCATAACCTTTAGCATTGTCATGGACAAGGATCGGAGCAAAGAGGACAGGAAGATGCTGCTCAGAAGGAAAGGGAGAAGAGGAAGGCAGTAGTGATAGGGGACTCGATAGTCAGGGAAACAGATAGGAGGTTCTGTGGCAGTGAGCATGAATCCTGGATGGTATGTTGCCTCCCAGGTGCCAGGGTCAGGGATGTCTCTGATCAGGACCACAGGATTCTTGAGCAGGAGAGAGAACAACCAGAAGTCATTGTTCATGTTGGTACCAACAACAAAGGGAGGAGGTACTGAAGAGATAGTTCAGGGAGCTAGGCAGAAGGCTGAAGAACAGGACCTCAAGGGTAGCAATCTCAGGATTGCTGCCAGTGCCATGCGATAGTGAAGGTAGGAATAGGAGGAGATGGCAAATAAATGTGTGGCTGAGAAGTTGGTGCAGGAGGGAGGCCTTTAGATTTTTGGATCATTGGGATCTCTTCTGGGGAAGGTGGGACCTGTTCAGAGAGAAAAGGTTACACCCAAACCTGAGGGGGGCCAATATCCTTGCAGCCAGGTTTGCCAAGGAGGTTCAGGAGGGTTTAAACTAGTTTGCAAGGGGGAGGGAAACTGGAGGAGTAGGTCAGAGGAAGAAGGGGAAGTCAGATCTAACAGGTAGAGAGGCTTTGAGGAAGGAAAAGCAGAGTACAGGCTATAGAAGTCGTAAGGTGGATGGGCTAAAGTGCATTTACTTAAATGCGAGAAGCATCAGGAATAAGGGAGATGAACTGAGAACTTGGATAAGTACATGGGACTACAATATTGTGGCTATTACAGGGACATGGCTGACATCAGGGCAGGAATGGATATTGAATATTCCTGGTTTTCAGTGTTTTAAAAGGGATAGGGAGGTGGGAAGAAGAGGAGGAGGGGTGGCGATACTGGTCAGGGACACAGTTACAGCTGCAGAATGGGTGGATAATGTAGGAGGATCCTCTCAAGAGTCAATATGGGTGGAAGTTAGGAACAAGAAAGGAGCAGTTACTCTACTGGGAGTATTCTATAGGCCCCCTGGTAGCAGTAGGGATACTGAGGAGCAGATTGGGAGGCAGATTTTGGAAAGATGTGAAAATAACAGGGTTACTATCGTGGGAGACTTCAACTTCCCAAATATTGATTGGCACCTGCTTAGTGCCAAAGGTTTAGATGGGGCAGAAATTGTTAAGTGTGTACAAGATGGATTCCTGTCACAGTATGTTGACAGGCTGACAAGAGGGAATGCCATATTAGATCTAGTTTTAGGTAATGAACCAGGTCAGGTGACAGATCTCTCAGTGGGTGAGCATTTGGGGGACAGTGACCACTGCTCCATAACCTTTAGAATTGTCATGGACAGGGATAGGAGCAAAGAGGATGGGAAGATATTTAATTGGGGAAAGGTGAATAATAGGGCTATAAGGTGAGAACTTGTGTGTAAATTGGGGTGACATTTGAGGAAAATGTACTATAGAGATGTGGTTGATGTTCAGGGATCTCTTGCAGGATGATAGGGATAAATTTGTCCCGGAGAGGCAGAGAAGGAATGGCAGGGTGAAGGAACTAGGGGTGACAAGGGAGGTGGAACAACTAGTTAGGAAGAAGGCGGCAGCATACATAAGGTGTAAGCAGCAAGGATCAGACAGGGCTTGTGAGGAGTATAGAGTAGCAAGGAGGGAACTTAAAAAGGGGCTGAGGACAGTGAGAAGGGGACATGAAAAGGCTTTGGCGAGTAGGGTTAAGGAGAATCCCAAGGCTTTTTACTTGTGTGTGAAGAGCAGAAGGATGGCTAGAGTAAAGGTGGGTCTGATTAAAGACCGTAGAACAATACGGCGCAATACAGGCCCTTCAGCCCACCATGTTGTGCCATCCTTCAAACCACATCTAAGTCTATCTAACCCCTTCCTCTCACATATCCCTCTATCTTAAATTCCTCCATATGCTTATCTAACAATCTCTTAACTACCCTATCCACCTGTGAGGCAACTTTCAGTGATCTGTGGATATGAAGCCCCCAGATCCCTCTGTTCCTCTACACTGCCCAGAATCCTGCCATTTACTTCGTACTCCGCCTTGGAGTATGTCCTTCCAAAGTGTACTACCTCACACTCAAAGGTAGGAAGCTGTGGAAGTGGGTGAGGTTCTCAATGAATACTTCTCTTCAGTATTCACCAAGGAGAGGGGCCTTGATGATTCTGAGGACAGTGTTGGTAAGGGTAATGTTCTAGAGTACATAGATATCAAGAGAGAGGATGTGTTGGAGCTGTTAGAAAATATTAGGACAGATAAGTCCCAGGTCCTGACAGAATATTCCCCAGGCTGCTTCGTGAGGTGGGGGAGGAGATTGCTGAACTGTTGGCTAGGATCTTTGAGTCCTCATTGTCAATGGGGATGGTCCTGGAGGATTGCAGGGTGGCAAATGTTGTCCCCCTATTCAAAAAAGGTAGTAGGGATAGTCCAGGGAATTACAGACCAGTGAACCTTACATCTGTGGTGGGAAAGCTGTTGGAAAGAATTCTTAGATATAGGATCTATGATCATTAAGAGAATCATGGACCGACTAGGGACAGCCAGCATGGATTTGTGAAGGGAAGATCTTGCCTCACAAACCTGATAGGGTTCTTTGAGGAGGTGACCAGGAAGATTGATGAGGGTAGTGCAGTAGATATGGTCTACATGGATTTTAGTAAGGCATTTGATAAGGTTCCACAAGGTAGGCTTCTTCAGAAGGTCAGAGGCCAAGGGATCCAGGGAGGCTTGGCCATGTGGATTCAGAATTGGCTTGCCTGTAGAAAGCAGAGGGTTGTGGTGGTCTGAGTGCATTTGGATTAGAGGGCTATGACTAGTGGTGTCCCACAGGGATCGGTTCTGGGACCTCTACTTCTTGTGATATTAATTAACTACATAGATGAGGGGGTGAAAGGGTGCGTTAGCAAGTTTGCAGATGACACAAAGATCGGTGATGTTGTGGATAGTGTGGAGGGCTGTCGAAGCTTACAGAAGGATATTGATAGGATGCAGAGCTGGGCTGATAAGTGGCAGATGGAGTTCAATCCAGAGAAGTGTGAGGTGGTACACTTTGGAAGGACAAACCCCAAGGTGGAGTACAAGGTATATGGCAGGATTCTGGGCAGTGTAGAGGACCAGAGGGATCTGGGTGTTCATATCCACAGGTCCCTGAAAGTTGCCACCCCAGTGGATAGGGTAGATAAGAAATCTTATGGGATGTTACTTTTGTAAATCATGGGATTGAGTTTAAGAGCCACGAGGTAATGATGCAGCTCTACAAAACTCTGGTTAGACCACACTTGGAGTACTGTGTCCAATTCTGGTCACCTCATTATAGGAAGGATGTGGAGGCATAGGAAAGGGTGCAGAGGAGCTTTTCCAGGATGCTGCATGGATTAGAGAGTATGGATTATGAGGAGAGACTAAAGGAGCTAGGGCTTTACTCTTTGGATAGAAGGAGGATGAGGGGAGACATGATAGAGGTATACAAAACATTAAGAGGAATAGATAGAGTAGACAGCCAGCGCCTCTTCCCCAGGGCACTAATGCTCAATACAAGAGGGCATGGCTTTAAGGTAAATGGGTGGGAAGTTCAAGGGAGATATCAGAGGGGGTTTTTCACCCAGAGTGGTTGGTGCATGGAATGCACTGCCTGGGGTGGTAGTGGAGGCTAATACATTGGTCAAGTTCAAGAGATTGTTAGATAAGTATATGGAGGAATTTAAAATAGAATGATATGTGGGAGGAAGGGGTTAGATAGTCTTAGGTGTGGTTTAAAGATCAGCACAGCATGGTGGGCCGATGGGCCTGTATTGTTCTATGATTCTATCCCCTCATTGTTCTGAATTCGAGTCAATATAGTCCCAGGCAACTCAATCTTTCCTCATAGGCTAACCCTTCATCTCTGGAGTCAACCTGGTGAACCTCCGCTGCACTGCCTCCAAAGCAGATACATCTTTCCTCAAGCAAGCAGACCAGAACTGCATGCAGTACTCCAGGTGCAGGCTCACCAGTACCCTGTACAGTTGCAGCATAACCTCCCTGCTCTTAAATTCAAATCACTCTAGCAATGAAGACCAGAATTCCATTTGCCTTCTTGATAACCTGTTGCACCTGCAAACCAACCTTTTGCAATTCATGCACAAGCACTCCCAAGTCCCTTTGCACAACAGCATGCTGCAGTCTTTCACCATTTAAATAATAGTGGATTACCTTACATTTACCAACATTGTACTCCACCTGCCATATATTGCCCACTCACTTAATCTCTCTGCACCATAAAACCATAGAGCACAAAACAGGCCCTTCGGCCCACCATGTTGTGCCGTCCATCAAACCACCCTCACACTATCTAACCCTTTCCTCCCAAATATACCTCTATCTCACATTCCTCCATGTGCCTATCCAACAAACTCTTGAACCTGTCCAATGTATCTGCCTCCACCACCACCCCAGGCAGTGCATTCCATGCACCAACCACTCTCTGGGTGAAAAACCTCCCCCTGACATCTCCCCTGAACCTCCCACCCATAACCTTAAAGCCATGCCCTCTCATCTTGAGCATTGGTGCCCTGGGAAGGAGGCGCTGGCTGTCTACTCTATCTATTCCTCTCAATATTTTATATACCTCTATCATGTCTCCTCTCATCCTCTTCCTTTCCAGTGAATAAAGCCCTAGCACCTTAAGCCTTTCCTCATATTCCATACGCTCTAATCCAGGCAGCATCCTGGTAAATCTCCTCTGCACCCTCTCCAATGCCTCCACATCCTTCCTATAATGTGGCGACCAGAACTGAACACAGTCCTCTAAGTGTGGTCTAACTAGAGTTTTGTAAAGCTGCATCATCACTTCGCGGCTCTTAAACTCAATCCCACGACTTATGAAAGCTAACATCCTATAGGCTTTCTTAACTGCTCTATCCACCTGTGAGGCAACTTTCAGCGAACTGTGAATATGAACCCCCAGATCCCTCTGCTCCTCTACACTGCCAAGAACCTTGCCATTCACCCAGTACTCTGCCCTGGAGTTTCTCCTTCCAAAGTGTACCAGCTCACACTTCTCCAGATTGAACTCCACCTGCCACTTGTCAGCCCAGCTCTGCATCCTATCAATATCCTTCTGTAAGCTCCGACAGCCCTCCACACTATCCACAACACCGCCGATCTTAGTGTCATCCGCAAACTTACTAACCCAGCCTTCCACCCCCTCATCCAAGTCATCTATAAATATCACAAAAAGTAGAGGTCCCAGAACCGATCCCTGCGGGACACCACTAGTCACTGCCCTCCAATCCGAGGGCACTCCTTCCACCACAACCCTCTGCTTTCTACAGGCAAGCCAATTCCTAATGCACACAGCCAAGCTTCCCTGGATCCCTTGGCCTCTGACCTTCTGAAGAAGCCTACCATGCGGTACTTTATCAAACGCCTTACTAAAATTCATATAGACCACATCCAGCACACTACCCTCATCAACCTTCCTCGTCACCTCCTCAAAGAATCCTATCAGGCTTGTGAGGCAAGATCTTCCCTTCACAAAGCCATGCTGGCTGTTCCTAATCAGTCCATAATTCTCCAGGTGTTCATAGATCCTATCCCTTAGAATCCTTTCTAACAGCTTACCCACCACAGACGCAAGGCTCACCGGTCTGTAATTCCCTGGACTATCCCTACTACCTTTTTTGAACAAGAGGACAACATTCGCCACTCTCCAATCCTCCGACACCATCCCTGTGGACAACGAGGACTCAAAAGTCCTTACCAGCGGTTCAACAATTTCCTCCCTCACCTCTCGAAGCAACTTGGGGAAAATCCCGTCGGGCCCCGGAGATTTATCTGTCTTGATATTATTTAACAACTTCAACACATCCTCTCTCTTGATATCTACAACCTTGAGAACATTACCCTTACCAGCACTCCCTTCTGCATCATCAAGACCCCTCTCCTCGGTGAATACTGAAGAGAAGTATTCATTGAGAACTTCTCCCACTTCCGCCGCCTCCAGGCACATTCTCCCACCTTGGTCTTTAATAGGACCTACCTTTACCCTAGCCATCCTCCTACCCTTCACGGAGGTGAAAAAGGCCTTGGGATTCTCCTTAACCCTACTAGCCAACACCTTTTTATGTCCCCTTCTAGCTCTCCTCAGCCCTTTCTTAAGTTCCTTCCTCGCTACTCAATATTCCTCATGGGCCCTGTCTGAACCTTGCTGCTTATACCTTATGTATGCTACCTTCTTCTCCCTAACTAGTCATTCCACCTCTCTCATCACCCACGGTTCCTTCACCCTGCCATTCCTTCTGCCTCACCGGGACATATTTATCCCTAACATCCTGCATAAGATCCCTGAACATCGACCACATCTCCATGGTACATTTCCCTTCAAAAAGGACATCCCACTTTACACTCCCAAGTTCTCTCCTTATAGCCTCATAGTTCGCCCTTCCCCAATTAAAAATCCTCTTGTCCTCTCTGCACCTGTCCATGACAATTTTAAAGGTTATGGAGCAATGGTCACTGTCCCCCAAATGCTCACCCACCAATAGATCCTTCACCTGTCCCGGTCCATTTCCTAAAACTAGATCTAACATGGCATTCCCTCTAGTCGGCCTGTCAACATACTGCGTCAGGAATCCCTCCTGGACACATTTAACAAATTCCGTCCCATCTAAACCTTTGGCACTAAGCAGGTTCCAGTCTGTATTTGGGAAGTTGAAGTCTCCCATTATAACAACCCTGTTATTTTTGCTTCTCTCCAAACACTGCCTGCCAAACTGCTCCTCTATATCTCTACTGCTACCAGGGGGCCTATAGAATACTCTTAGTAGAGTAACTGCTCCTTTCTTGTTCCTTACTTCCACCCATATGGACTCCAGAGATGATCCTTCTGCAACATCTATCCTTTCTGCAGCTGTAACAGTGTCCCTGACCTGTATCGCCACCCCTCCTCCTCTTCTTCCCCCTTTCCTATCCCTCTTAAAACACCGAAAACCAGGAATATTCAATATCCACTCCTGCCCTGACGTCAGCCACGTCTCAGTAATAGCCACAATCTCCACACCTTCAGCACAACTTGCTTCTCTACTCAATTTAGTGTCATCAGCAAACTTAGACATGTTACACCTGGCCCCCTCTTCCAAACCGTTAATGTATATTGTGAACAGTTGCAGGCACAGCACTCATCATTAATTGCCAACCAGAGAAAAGAACATTAGATCACAGTGCAGGCCCTTCAGCCCACAATATTCTGCCGACATTTTATCCTGATAAGATCTATCTAACCCTTCCCTCCCACATAGCCCCCTATTTTTCTATCATTCATGTATCTACCTGAGAGTCCCTTAAATGTCCCTATTTCATCTGCCACCACAACCTCTGCAGAGGGCATTCCACGCATTCATCACTCAAAACATTTATCCCTGACATCCCCTTATATCTTCCTCCAATCACCGTAAATTATGACCCCTCATGTTAGCCATTGTCACCCTGGGGAAAGGTATCTGACTGTCCACTCAATCTATGCCTCTTATCATCTTGTACACCTCTATCAAGTCACCTCTTATCCTCCTTCTCTCTCAAGAGAAAATCCCTAGCTCACTCAACTAATCCTCATAAGACATGCTCTCCAATCCAGGCAACAGCCTGGTAAATTTCCTCTGAACCCTCTCTAAAGCTTTCACATCCTTCCTATAATGTGGTGACCAGAACAGAACACAGTACTCCAAGTGTGGTATAACCAGAGTTCTATAGAGCTGCAACATCACCTTGTAGCTCTTGAACTCAAAACCCCAACTAATGAAGGCCAACACACCATACACCTTCTTCACAACCCTATCAACCTGTATGACAACCTTGAGGGATCTATGGACATGGACCTCAAGATCCCTCTGTTCCTCCACACTGCTAAGAGTCCTACCACTAACCTTGTATTCTGCCTTCAAATTTGATCTCCCAACGTGTATCACTTCACTTATCCAGGTTGAACTCCATCTGCCACTTCTCAGCCCAGCTCTGCATTCTACCAATGCCATGTTGTAATCTGCAGCAACCTTCCACACGACCCACAACACCACCAACCTTTATGATCAGCAAACTTCCAAACCCACCCTTCCATATCCTCATCCAAGTCATTTATATATATATAAAAATCACAAAGAGCAGGAGTCCCAGAACAGATCCCTGCAGAACACCACTGGTCACTGACCTCCAGGCAGGATACACTCCATCTACTACAGCCCTGTCTGCTATGGGTGAGCCAATTCTGAACCCTCACAGCCAATTTTCCGTGGATCCCACGCCTCCTGACTTTCTGAATCAGCCTTCCATGAGGAACTTTATCAAACATCTTACTAAAATCCATGCATACTACATCTACTGCTCTACCTTCAATGAATTCTTTGAGGATGTGACAAGGCAGAATCAGGCTCATGAGGCACAACCTGCCCCTCACAAAGCCATGTTGACTGTCCCTAATCAGCCGATGCTTCTCTAAGTGCCCATAAATCCTGTCTCTAAGAATCTTCTCCAGTAATTTGCCCACCACTGAAGACTCACTGCTCTGTAATTCCTAGGGCTATCCCTACTCTTTTTCTTAAAGGAAGGAACAACATTTGCTACCCTCCAATCATCGGGCACTACTCCTGTGGCCAGTGAGGATTCAAAGATCACCAAAGGTGCAGTAATCTCTTCCCTGGCTTCCCATAATAACCTTGGATATATCCTGTCCTCTGACTTCTCTATCCTGATGTTTCTCAAGTTCCAGCACATCCTCTTGCCCCACATTGACATGCCCTAGCATATCAGCCTGTCCTACACCATCCTCACTACCAAGGTCTCTCTCTGGTGAATACTGAAGCAAAGTATTCATTAAGGACCTCCTCTACCTTTTCCAACTCCAGGCACATGTTTCCTCTTATATCCCTGATCGGTCCTACCCTCACTCTAGTCATCCTCTTATTCTTCACATAAGTGTGGAATGCCTTGAGATTTTCTTTGATCCTACTCGCCAAGGACTTCATATGCCCCCTTATAGCTCTCCTAAGTCCATTCTTAAGCTACCTTGTAACTCTCCAGAGCCCTGTCTGATCCATGCTTTCTAAACCTCAGGTAAGCTTCTTTCTTCCTCTTGAAAAGATATTCTGCATCTCATGTCAACCACGGTTCCTTTACTCTACCATTCTTATCTTGCCTCAATGGGACAAACCTATCCAGAACCCCATGTAAGTATTCCTTAAACAACCTCCACATTTCTGCTGTGTACTTCCAAGAACATCTGTTCCCAATTTACGCTCCCAAGTTCCTGCCAAATAGCATCATAATTCCCTCTCCCTCAGAGAAATACTTTCCCATATCATCTGCTCCTATTCCTCTCCAAGGCTATGGTAAAGGTCAAGGAGTTATGGTCACTGTCTCCAAAATGCTATCCCACCGAGAGATCCGAAACCTGATCAGGCTCATTGTCTTGCTCCAGATCCAGTATGGCATCCTCTAGTCAGCCTGTCCACAATACTGTCAGGAATCCTCCCTGGACATGCCCAACAAACTGTCCCATCTATCCCCTTTACACTAAGGAGGTGCCAATCAATATTAGGGAAGTTGAAATCACCCCTGACAACAATCCTGTTATTTTTGCGTTTCTCCAAAATCTGCCTCCTGATCAGATCCTCAGCATCTCCGCTGCTATTGGCAGGGTCTGTAGAATACTTCCAGAGTGATCTCTCCCTTCCTATTTCTGACTGCCACCCACACTGACTCAGTGGACAATTCCTCCAGGACATCCTCCCTTTCTACAGCCATGATACTGTCCCTAATCAGCAAAGCCACTCCCTCACCTCTTACCTCCGTCCCTTTTGAAACAGCTAAACCCCAGAATACCCAGCAGCCATTCCTACCCTTGTGACAGCCAAGTCTCTGTAATGGCCACCATGTCACAGTTCCATTACTTACTCATGCTCTAAGTTCATCAGCCTTGTTCCTGATACTTCTCACATTAAAGTAGACACACTTCAGCCCATCCAACTGACTGCAATTTTGCCCTTTCAACTGCCTATCCTTCCTCACAGTCTTTCTACACTCTGCATCTACTTGTACACGACATGAACCAACCTCTGACTTATCACTCTGGTTTCCATCCCCCTGCCAAACTAGTTTAAACCCTCCCCAACAGTTCTAGCAAACCTGCCCACAAGAATATTGGTCCCTGTCCCATTCAGGTGCAACCCGTCCCTTTAGTACAGGTCGTACCTTCCCTAGAAGAGATCCCAATGACCAACAAATCTGAAACCCAGCCCCCTGCACCAATTTCTCAGCCACAGATTCATCTGCCAAATCATTCTATTCTTACCCTCACTGGAACATGACACAGGCAACAATCCAGAGATCATTACCCTTGAGGGCCTGCTTTTTAACTTGCTACCTAGCTCTATATATTTCCCTCATCAGGACCTCATCTCTTTTCCTACCCACGTCATTGGTACCAATATGTGCCACAACCTCTGGCTGTTCATCTCCCCTCCTTCAGAATGCTGTGGACCCAGAGACATCCCTGACCCTGGCACCAGAGAGGCAACCTACCATCCATGAACCTCTTTCACGTCCACAAAATCTCCTGTCTATTTACCTTACTATGGAATTCCCTATCACTACCACCCTCCTCTTCTCCCCCTTTCCTTTCTGCACCACACAGAGACGAGGTCACTGCAGCTTTCCTCTGGTAGGGCATCCCTCCCCAGCAGTATCCAAAGCAGTATACCTGTTATTGAGGGGAACAGCCACAGGTGTACTCTGCACTACCTGCCTATTCTCTGTCCTTCTCCTGACAGAGACCCAGTTACCTGCCTCCTGCAGCTTTGGAGCAACTGTGTCCCTGTAGCTCTTGTCTATGTACTCCTCATTATCCCATAGGAGCTGAAGGTCATCCAGCTGCAGTTCCCTAACACAGTCTGTAAGGAGCTGCAGCTGGATGCACCTTGTGCAGATGCAGTTATCAGGGAGACTGGATGTCTCCCAGAACTCCCACATCTCACAAACTGAACACACCACTGACCCTGGAGCCATTCTAACTGCTCTGTCCTGGCACTAAAGGGAACACCACAGCAAAGAAAGAAAGGAACTTACCAGAGACTTACCTTCACCTCTTCTCACCAAAGCCTCAGCTCCTCACTCTAACACTGGATCTTTCACACAATGGCCACTACACTTATACCTGCGTTATCTTCATTTGCTGCTGTTAATAAGCCAATCAACTGGTAACAATTTGCAAATGTGCCTTGTTTAGACTCTTGCAAGGTGAAACTCATAAGCTCAGGCACAGAGACTCACCTCTTTTGAGAGAGATCAGAGATTTCTTTATTAGTCACATGTACATCGAAACACACGGTGAAATGCATCTTTTGCGTAGAGTGTTCTGGGGGCAGCCCGCAAATGTCGTCACGCTTCCGGCACCAACATAGCATGCCCACAACTTCCTAACCCGTACGCCTTTGGAATGTGGGAGGAAACCGGAGCACCCGGAGGAAACCCACGCAGACATGGGGAGAACGTACAAACTTCTTACAGACAGCAGCCAGAATTGAACTTGGGTCGCTGGTGCTGTAATAGTGTTACGCTAACTGCTACACTACCGTGCCCACTCCAAATCTGGCTCCAACTCCTGACTCTGCAAGGTGAAACTCACAATCTCAAGCACAGAGACTCATCTCTTTTCAAAGGTCCCACTCCAAACAGCCATTTATCCCAACTCTCTGCCTTCTATTGGTTAACCAATCCTCTATCCATGCTAATACATTACCCCCAACTCTATGCATCCTTATCTTATGGATGTCTTTTATGCAGCACCTTATTGAACACCTTCTGGAAATCCAAGTATACAACATCCACCTGATCTCCTCTATCCATTGCATTCATTATATCCTCAAAGAATTCCAGTAAGTTTGTCAATCAAGACCTGCTCTTCTTGAATCCATGCTGCGTCTACCTGATGGAGTCATTTCTATCCAGATGTATCGCTACTTCTTCTTTATTGAAAGCTTCAAGCATTTTCCTGACTACAGACGTAAAGCTAACTGGCCTTTTGTTACCTGCCTTTTGCCTACATCCTTTTATAAACAGTGGTGTGACACTTGTTGTCTTCCAATCCACCAGGACCTGCCCAGAGTCCAGAGAATTCTGCCCAGGGTCCAGAGAATGTTGGCCTTCATTGCTGGAGGGATTGAATTTAAGAGTAGGGAGGTTATGCTGCAACTGTACAGGGTCCTGGTGAGGCTGCACCGGGAGTACTGCGTGCATTTCTGGTCTCCTTACTTGAGGAAAGATGTACTGGCTTTGTAGGCGGTGCAGAGGAGGTTCACCAGGTTGAGTCCAGAGTTGAGGGGTTAGCCTATGAGGAGAGATTGAATTGCCTGGGACTATACTTGCTGGAATTCAGAAGAATGAGAGGGGATCTTATAGAAACAGATAAAATTATGAAAGAGATAGAAAAGATAGAAGCAGGAACGTTGTTTTCGCTGGTAGGTGAGACTAGAATTAGGGGACATGGTCTCAAGATTCAGGGCAGTAGATTTAAGAAGGAGATGAGGAGGAACTGCTTTTCCCAGAGTAGCGAATCTGTGGAATTCTCTGCCCAGGGAAGCGGTGGAGGCTACCTCATTAAATATATTTAAGACAGAGTTAGATAGATTTTTGCATAGTAGGGGAATTAAGGGTTATGGGGAAAAGGCAGGTAGGTAGAGCTGAGTCCATGGCCAGAACAGCTATGATCTTACTGAATGGCAGAGCAAGCTCGATGGGCCAGATGACCTACTCCTGCTCCTATTTCTTATGTTCTCAGATTGAGGGGTGACCTGATAGAGATATATAAGATCATGAGAGGCATATACAGGGTGAAAGCACATAGTCTTTTTCCTAGGGAGGTGCTAAAAACACGAGGTCATAGGTTTAAGATCAGAGGCAAGAGATTTAAAAGGGACATTAGGAACAGCTTCTTCACACAAAGGGTGGTGTCTATTTGGAATGAGCTGCCAGAAATAATGGTTGAGGTGGGCACATCAGCAACATTTAAAAGCCATCTAGATGAGCACATGGAGAGGTTTTAAAGGGCTATGGGCCAAATATTGGCAGATGGAACTAGCTCACTGGGCAACACAGTGAGCATGGACGAGTTGGACCGAAGGGCCAGTTTCCATGCTGTATGACTCTGACTCTATGACATAGAAGGCTATGGACCTAATGGGGGTAAATGGGATTCGTGTAGAAAGGTACAAGTTGTATGTCATGGTGGGCTGAAGGTTCTGTCTCTGTGCTCTCCAACTACTTAATTGATTTTAAGTTTAAGACTCAAGGTTGTTACTTTCAAACTAAGTATTAGTTAATCACTCTTTCTCAGAGGATCCTTAACTATGAGTTTACTCATTAATCATGTCTCAATCATGGCCCGATCTAAATAAGGCAGTTCCCTAATTGGGTCCACAGCATACTATTCTGGAAAACCATTTTCAATGTACTCCAAGTCCTCATCCTCAAGATTGTCTTTCCATTTTGACTCACCCAGCCTGAGTGAAGGTTAAATGGTTTCATAATTGTTATGTTACCTTTGTCACAATCCACCATTCCTTGATTAACATTCTGTCTGACTTCAAATCATTGATTCTCACTGCAGAAACAATACATCTGCTTGTATCTTTTACCCAGAATTTTAGTTCTGTGCCCAGTCTGCTCATGGGATGGCCAGAGAGACAAGCATTTGGGATTGTTGGGAGCAGTTTGTCACAAAAGGTTAACACTGGCCATGACAGTAGCATTAAAGTGATGTAGGTGGTGGATCAAATTGAGCACAGTCTAGCCATTCAGTTCCCAGACTTAAGTGTCAAGGAATCAGAGACACAGAAACAAGCCCTTCAGCCCACTGAGTCCATGCTGACCAGCAAGCACCCATTTTACTCTCATCCTATCTCAACCCATTTTATTCTCCTCACATGCCCACAAACCCATCCCCACCTGCCTAAACACGAGAGACAACTTACAAATTAACACACCAACCATCATATTTTTGGGTTGTGGGAGGAAACCAGAGCACCCAGAAGAAACTTATATGATCACTGGGAGAACATGCAGACTCTACATGGACAGTATCCTGGAGCTGGAGCTGTGAGGCAGCAGCTCCTACTAGTTGCACCATTATGCCTTTTCTGTTAGGTTAGATTATAGCTACATTTCTACTTGTGCCATGCATTCATCTATATTGTTCAAATACTTGGTGCTTTCAGATAAAGTATTTAACCACAACTCTTTAAGCGCTGGTCTCTATTCAACCTTCTTTGCTGCTACCATTGTATGCTCTTCCCCTTCTCACACTCTGGTTACCACCGTTCATGGGGTATTCTATCATGTCCCATTGGCTTGCCTCATCTTCTGAACATTATGAATGTACCCAAACACGCACCCCACCACCCATCTCACAATAATTAATGTCATAGGGTTGGAGAGTCCTACAGCACAGAAACAGGCCCTTTGGCCCAACTGGTCCATGACAGTCAAGATGTCCATCCAAACTAGTCCCATTTGCCTGTGTTTGGCCTATAACCTTATAAACCTTTCCTATCCATGTACCTGTCCAACTGTCTTTTAAAAGTTGTTATTGTACCTGCCTCAACCATTTCCTCTGGTAGCTCATTCCACATACGTCCTACCCTTTGTGTAAAACAAAAAGTTGCCCCTCAAGTTCCTATTAAATATTTCCCCTCTCACCTTAAACCTATGCCCTCTAGTTCTTGATTCCCAGCCCTGGGAAAAATACTGAGTGCATTCACCCTTTCTATGCTCCTCAAGATTTTATAAACCTCGATAATATCACCTCTTAGTCTCCTATGCTCTAAGGAAGAAAGGTCCTAGCCTGTCCAACCTCTCCCTATAACTCAGTCCCTCAAGTCCTGGCAACATCCTTGTAAATCTTTTCTGCACTCTTTCCAGTTTAATCACATCCTTCCTTTAGCAGGGTGACAAAAATTGAATACAATAAACATCTACACTAACCTCATTTGCCCACATTAAGTCTGCATCCTTCTAGTATGTTTAAGTTCCTGTCTAAAATGTCTGTTAAACATAGTAATTGTAACCGATTCCACCACATCCTCTTATTCAGTTCATCCGCCATTACTTTGTTCCCCATTACTACGTTCCCCATTACTACATCTCCAGCATCATTTTCCAGCAGTCCGATATCCACTCTTGCCTCTCTTTTACTCTTTATATATCTGAAAAAACTTTTGCTCTCCTCTTTTACATTACTGGCTAGCTTACATTCATATTTCATCTTTTCTTTCCTTATTGCTTTTTTAGTTGCCTTCTGTTGGTTTTTGAATGCTCCACAATCCTCTAGCTTTTCGCTAATCTTTGCAATATTGCATGCCCTCTCTTTTGCTTTTATGCTGTCTTGACAGCATACTGTCTTTGTCAGCCATGGTTGCTTCATCCTTCCTCTGGAATGCTTCTTCTTCTTTGCAATGAACTGATCCTGCATCTTCTGAATTAATCCCAGAAACTCCTGCCATTGCTGCTCTACCATCATCCATGCTAGGGTCCTCTTCCAATCAACTTTGGCCAGCTCCTCTCTCATGCCTCTGTAGTTATCTTTACTATAGAACCATAGAACCATACAGCACAATACAGGCCCTTCAGCCCACCATGTTGTGCCGATCTTCAAACCACTCCTAAGAAAAATCACCCCTTCATCCCACATATCCCTCTATCTTAAATTCCTCCATATGCTTATCTAACAATCTCTTGAACTTCTCCAACGTATCAGCCTCCACCACCACACCAGGCAGCGCATTCCATGCCCCGACCACTCTCTGGGTGAAAAACCTCCCTCTGACGTCTCCCTTGAACTTGCCCCCATTACCTTAAAGCCATGCCCTCTTGTATTGAGCATTGGTGCCCTGGGAAAGAGCCGCTGGCTGTCCACTCTATCTATTCCTCTTAATATCTTATCTACCTCTATCATGTCTCCCCTCATCCTCCTTCTCTCCAATGAGTTAAGCCCTAGCTCCTTTAGTCTCTCCTCATAATACATACTCTCTACTCCAGGCAGCATCCTGGTAAATCTCCTCTGCACCCTTTCCAATGCCTCCACATCCTTCCTATAATGAGGCGACCAGAACTGGACATAGTACTCCAAGCGTGGTCTAACCAGAGTTTTGTAGAGCTGCATCATTACCTCGCGGCTCTTAAACTCAATCCCACGACTTATGAAAGCTAATATCCTATAAGCTTTCTTAACTACCCTATCCACCTGTGAGGCGACTTTCAGTGATCTGTGGATATGAAACCCCAGATCACTCTGCTCCTCTACACTGCCCAGAATCCTGCCATTTACCTTGTGCTCCACCTTGGAGTTTGTCCTTCCAAAGTGTACCACCTCACACTTCTCCAGGTTGAACTCCATCTGCCACTTGTCAGCCCAGCTCTGCATCCTATCAATATCCTTCTGTAAGCTTCAACAGCCCTCCACACTATCCGCAACACCACCGATCTTTGTGTCATCCGCAAGCTAACCGACCCTTCCACCCCCTCATCTAAGTCATTAATAAATAGCACAAAAAGTAGACGTCCCAGAACTGATCCTTGTGGGACACCACTAGTCACAGCCCTCCAATCTGAATGCACTCCCTCCACCTCAACCCTCTGCTTTCTACAGGCAAGCCAATTCTGAATCCACATGGCCAAGCCTCCCTGGATCCCTTGCCCTCTGACCTTCTGAAGAAGCCTACCATGTGGAACCTTATCAAATGTCTTACTAAAATCCATGTAGACCATATCTACTGCACTACCCTCATCAATCTTCCTGGTCAACTTCTCAAAGAACTCTATCAGGCTTGTGAGGCAAGATCTTCCCTTCACAAAGCCATGCTGGCTGTCCCTAATCAGTCCATGATTCTCCAGATGATCAAAGATCCTATCTCTTAGAATCCTTTCTAGCAGCTTACCCACCACAGATGTAAGGCTCACTGGTTTGTAATTCCCTGGACTATCCCTACTATCTTTTTTCAATAAGGGGATATCATTCATCACCCTCCAATCCTCCGGTACCATCCCCGTGGACAATGAGGACTCAAAGATCCTAGACAATGGTTCAGCAATCTCCTCCCTCGCCTCACGAAGCAGCCTGGGGAATATTCCATCAGGCCCTGGGGACTTATCTGTCCTAATATTTTCTAACAGCTCCAACACATCCTCTCTCTTGTTATCTACATATTCTAGAACATTACCCTTACCAACACTGTCCTCAGCGTCATCAAGACCCCTCCCCTTGGTGAGTACTGAAGAGAAGTATTCTTTGAGAACCTCACCACTTCCACAGCTTCCAGGCACATCTTCCCACCTTTGTCTTTAATCGGACCTACCTTTACCCTAGCCGTCCTTCTGCTCTTTACGTACGAGTAAAAAGCCTTGGGATTCTCCATAACCCTACTTGCCAAAGCCTTTTCATGTCCCCTTCTCACTGTCCTCAGCCCCTTCTTAAGTTCCCTCCTTGCTACTCTATATTCCTCATGAGCCTTGTCTGATCCTTGCTGCTTACACCTTATGTATGCTGCCTTCTTCTTCCTAACTAGTCGTTCCACCTCTCTTGTCACCCATGGTTCCTTCACCCTGTCATTCCTTCTCTGCCTCACCAGGACAAATTTATCCCTAACATCCTGCAAGAGATCCCTGAACAACGACCACATCTCTATAGTACATTTCCCTTCAAAAATGTCATCCCAATTTACACTCTCAAGTTCTCGCCTTATAGCCTCATAATTCGCCTTTTCCCAATTAAATATCTTCCCGTCCTCTTTGATCCTATCCTTGTCCATGACAATTCTAAAGGTTATGGAGCAGTGGTCACTGTCCCCCAAATGCTCACCCACTGAGAGATCTGTCACCTGACCCAGTTCATTACCTAAAACTAGATCTAATATGGCATTTCCTCTAGTCGGCCTGTCAACATACTGTCAGGAATCTGTCCTGGACACACTTAACGAACTCTGCCCCGTCTAAACTTTGGCACTAAGCAGGTGCCAATCAATATTTGGGAAGTTGAAGTCTCCCACGATAATAACCCTGTTATTTTTGCATCTTTCCAAATTCTGCCTCCCAATCTGCTTCTCAGTATCCCTACTGCTACCAGGGGGCCTATAGAATACTCCCAGTAGAGTAACTGCTCCTTTCTTGTTCCTAACTTCCACCCATATTGACTCTAGAGAGAATCCTTCTACATTATCCACCCTTTCTGCAGCTGTAATAGTGTCCCTGACCAGTATCGCCACCCCTCCTCCTCTTCTCCCCCGCTCCCTATCCCTTTTAAAACACTGAAAACCAGGAATATTCAATATCCATTCCTGCCCTGATGTCAGCCATGTCCCTGTAATAGCCACAATATCGTAGTCCCATGTACTTATCCAAGCTCTCAGTTCATCTCCCTTATTCCTGATGCTTCTTGCACAAGTAAATGCACTTTAGCCCATCCACCTTACTACTTTTGTAGCCTATACTCTGCTTCTCCTTCCTCAAAGCCTCTCTACCTGTCAGATCTGACTTTTCCCCATCCCCTTCTTCCTCTGACCTACTCCTCCGGTTCCCTTCCCCCTCACAATCTAGTTTAAACCCTCCTGAACCACCCCAGCAAACCTGGCTGCAAGGATATTGGCCCCCCCTCAGGTTCCAGTGTAACCCGTCCTCTCTGGACAGGTCCCACCTTCCCCAGAAGAGATCCCAATGATCCAAAAATCTAAAACCTTCCCTCCTGCACCAACTTCTCAGCCACACATTTATTTGCCATCTCCTCCTATTCCTGCCTTCACTATCGCGTGGCACTGGCAGCAATCCCGAGATTGCTACCCTTGTGGTCCTGTTCTTCAGCCTTCTGCCTAGCTCCCTAAACTCACTTTTCAGGACTTCATCCCTCTTCCTACCTATGTCATTGGTACCAACATGTACCACGACTTCTGGTTGTTCTCCCTCCCGCTCTAGAACCCTGTGGACCCAATCAGTGACATCCTGGACCCTGGCACCTGGGAGGCAACATACCATCTGTGATTCATGCTCACTGCCACAGAACCTCCTATCTGTTTCCCTGACTATCGAGTCCCCTATCACTACCGCCTTCCTCTTCTCCTCCCTTCCCTTCTGAGCAGCAGGACCGGTCCCAGTGCCAGAGACCTGGCTACTGCTGCTAGGCCCCTGCAGGTCATCCCCCTCAACAGCCTCCAAAGCAGAAAACCTGTTACTGAGAGGAACAGCCTCCGGGGTCCTCTGCTCTATCTGCCTGTTCACTTTCTTTTTCCTTTTCCCTCCCCTGACAGTCACCCTTCTATCTACTTCCTGGACTCCAGATGTACCTGCTCTAAGGGGGGTGACTGTCTCCTGATGTACAGTATCTACATAACTCTCTCCCTCCCTGATGCTGCGCAGTGTTTGAAGCCGCAACTCTAGCTCATCAATTTTGAGCCGAAGTTCCTCCAGCCTCAAGCACTTACTGCATATGTGGTCATCGCGGACCACAGCAAGGTCCACAAGCTCCCACATCAAGTAACTGTATCGGTGTTACTCAACTGTAACACTGATACATCCAGTTTTAGCTTCTCCCTCTCAAACTGCAGGGTGAATTCTATCATATTATGATCACTGGCTCCCAAGGGTTCCTTTACCCTAAGCTCCCTAATCAAATCTGGTTCATTGCACAACATCAAATCCAGAATTGCTTTTTCCCTAGTGGGCTCAACACAAGCTGCTCTAAAAAGCCATCTCATAGGCATTCTACAAATTCCTTCTCTTGGGATCCAGTGCTAACCTGATTTTCCCAGTCTACCTGTGTATTGAAGTCCCCCATGACCACCATAACATTACCTTTCTTACATGCCTTTTCTATCTCCTGTTGTAATTTGTACCCCACATCCTGGCTGCTATTTGGAGGCCTGTATATAATTCCCATCAGGGTCTTATTACCCTTTCAGTTTCTTAACTCTACCCACAAGGATTCTACATCTTCTGATCCTATATCACTTCTTGCTTAGGAAACTCCTTTAAAACTCCTTCCGATTCAAATCATGCCCTTCCCAACAGAACAATTCCCTCTTTCTCCAGTACTGTTGCCACTGCGCCTTGAATTGAAACCAATTTCTCTCTCACCAAATCTTTTTCCATCTCTCTCCTCTGTTTGACTCTGTGCAATTTATGTGTGGTTCAGAAGAAATCCAGATATTATGACTTCTATGGTTCTGTGCAAAATAGTTTGAATAGAGACTGTGGTGCTTTGTAAATGACTGTAACCTGTTTCATTTCTAGTACTTGCTCTCTGAAGAGACCGTTCAGACGCTCAGAAAACCAACGTTTGATGCCTGGCATTGGGAAGCCAATGAAGTGAGTTCAACCCCTTTCTTAACCTCTTCCACCCATTCCTGTCTCCTCCTCCTCCCAAGTACCCTCTCACTGCCCCTCATTTTCTACTTCTTCATCTCTTTCACCCCTCTCCCACCCTCATTTTCCTGCCCCTCCTTACCTTACAAACCCTCCTCCTTGCACTTTACCCTTCCCATAATCTCTCCTCCCCTTCTCCACACATCCTACAATTCCCATCCCCTTCTCTCCTGCTCATTGACATCCCTTCCCATCCACTTTTCCCGAAAATCCCTCTCCACACTCTGACTGCTCCATCTACACTCCCTTCCCGAAGTTCCTCCTCCCCCCCCTCGGGAGGTGACTGAGTTGATTTCTCAATCCCAGGGTTCAGCATCACCTCAATTTTAATTGGAGAAACAAATCAAGCAGAGAATTAATTTAAAACAGAAGTTGTTATTTGAAAAGAATGTCTGCATCAGGTGTATCCACAAAAGAGAAAATCATTCATAAAAGAGGGGACTGTGTCTGGCAGAGAATGATGGACAATGTTCCCCAATACATACCCTCTGACCCCACCATGCCCAGGAGTAGGTGTCTGACCCTGATGCTGTGATTGTGCTGCTTTGTGTGAGTGTCCAAAACCTGTCACGATCTGATAGACTTTCTCTGCTCCCACCCATCTCAATCTCCCACAGATGCTCAGCTGTTTGGAGCACATGTACCACAGCCTGGGCCTGGTCAAAGACTTCAACATCAACCCCATGACTCTGAAGAGGTGGCTGGTAAGGACGCTCCAGAAATCTGTAATCCTGCCCCAACTTCAGGGGAGAGCGGCAGAGAGGGAGGTCACGATAAACAGAAAGTGAATCAGCAAGGCAAGAGGCAGACTTTCTGGGGCACTGTCAGAAAGGCTTGGTCGAGGGGCATCTCACTGAGGGAGGGGACAATCCTGAGGGAGTGTCACATGGGGGAGGGGTGGTACTGAGGGAGTGTCACACTGTGGGATGGGCGGTACTGAGGGAGTGACACACTGTCACAAAATAGGAGCAGAAGTAGGCCATGGACCTTCAAGCCTGCCCCAGCATCCAATCTGGTCATGGCTCCTCTGCCCCAGGCCTCATCATAGAGTCATAGAGACTTACACATAGAAACAGGCCATTCAGCCCATTATGTCCATGCTGACCAGCACTTGGTCCTCAGCCTTTTACACCTAGCAATTCAATGCTCATCTAGTCAGCTTTTAAATGCCGTTTATGATTCTGCCTTCACTCTCTCTGGCCATGTATTCCAGGTACTCACCACTCTCTGAGTGAAGGAGCCCCCGAGTCATACACCATCTAGACTTGGAACAGTATTACCATAGAACCATAGAACCATACAGCACAAAACAGGCCCTTCGGCCCACCATGTTGTGCCGTCCATCAGACCACCCTCACACTACCTAACCCCTTCCTCCCGCATATCCCCCCATCCCACACTCCTCCATATGCCTATCCAACAAGCTCTTGAACCTGTTCAATGTATCTGCCTCCACCACCACCCCAGGCAGTGCATTCCATGCACCAACCACTCTCTGGGTGAAAAACCTCACTCTGACATCTCCCCTGAACCTCCCACCCATAACCTTAAAGCCATGACCTCTCATCTTGAGCATTGGTGCCCTGGGAAGGAGGCGCTGACTGTCTACTCTATCTATTCCTCTCAGTATTTTATATACCTCTATCATGTCTCCTCTCATCCTCCGCCTTTCCAGTGAATAAAGCCCTAGCACCTTAAGCCTCTCCTCATATTCAATACTCTCCAATCCAGGCAGATTCCTGGTAAATCTCCTCTGCACCCTCTCCAATGCCTCCACATCCTTCCTATAATGAGGCGACCGGAACTGAACACAGTACTCTAAGTGTGGCCTAACTAGAGTTTTGTAAAGCTGCATCATCACCTCGTGGCTCTTAAACTCAATCCCGCGATTTATGAAAGCCAACATCCCATTGGCCTTCTTAACTGCTCCTTCCACCTGTGAGGCAACTTTCAATGAACTGTGAATATGAACCCCCAGATCCCTCTGCTCCTCCACACTGCCAAGTACCTTGCCATTCACCCAGTACTCTGCCCTGGAGTTTGTCCTTCCAAAGTGTACCACCTCACACTTCTCCGGATCACTGGTGCTTCATCATCACGGGGTCTAAATCCGGGAACAGCACAGCGCAGGAACAGGCCCTTCAGCCCACCATGGCTGTGCCAACCATGATGCCAATTTAAACTACTCCCATCTGATTGCACATGGTCCATATCCCTCCACTCCTTGCCTGTTCATGTGTCTGTCTAAATGCCTGTTAAATGTTGCCATTATACCTGCTACCACCACCTCCCCTGACAGTACATTCCAGGCACCCATCACGCTGTGTGCAATAAAATACTTGCCTCGCACATCTTTAAACTTTCTCCCTCTCACCTTAAACCTATGCCCTCTAGTATTTGACATTTCCATCCTGGGAAAAAGACTCCATCTACCCTGTCTACACCTCTCAGAATTTTAAATATCAGGTTACCCTCAGCCTCTGATTCTCCAGCAAAAATAATTCAAGTTTGTCCAGCTTTTCCTTCTAGTTACTACACTCCATTTCAGGCAACATCCTGGTGAACCTCTTCTGCACTCTCTCTAAAACCTCCACATCCTTTCTAGATTGTGGTGACCAGAATTCACAGAATATTCCTAATGTGGCCTAACCAAAGCTTTATACAGCTGCCACATGTACTGCAGCGGTTTCTTAGAAATGGGCAATGGATGCTGGAAAGGCAAATACATTGAACACTAATATAGCACATTGTGTGCATGGAACAGTGTAGGGTCTGGGCATATTTTGTTTTATAAAAATAAGTTTATTTCATGTGCCACAACACCGCAACAAAACAATATTAACTGCAACAATAATGAACAAAAACTAAATTAGAATATTCCCATCCCCATCTAGGATGCAATTTATCCCCTGTGATGCTCAATGGCCCTGGAATACTTCCATGGTGCCCATAGACACCACATATTCTTTCTCCAGGGAGACCCGGGCACGAACATACCCCCAGAAGATTGCCAGGCAGCTAGCCTGGGCAGTGCCCTGAGCTGCCTGCCTCCATGACCCACGGATAGCTAACTTAGCTAACCCCAGGAGCAAGTTTACCAGGACGTTCCCCCCTCCCCCCCGCACCAAGTGGGTCTGGGCGTATTGTGTGCATGGAACAGTGTAGGGTCTGAAACTGAGGGTGCAACAGAATGGGGATGGTGAGGCAGAGAGACTGGAGGAGAAACAAGAGCAGAATACCAATGGGACATCAGCGTCATTGGAAGGGTGGATTGTGGGTGGTGGCAATTAACGGGGAGGGGCTTGGTTGGAGGTGGGGGTTCATGGTGTGTCTGGCTTAACCGGGATGTACTTTCATTTTTTCTAAGCTGTGCGTACATGAGAATTACCGGAACAACCCATTCCACAATTTCCGTCACTGCTTCTGTGTTACGCAGATGATGTACAGTATAATCGAGCAATGCCAACTACAGGTCAGTGGTGCGTGAGGGGACAGGAGCAGAGGGATGGAGAAGGGAGTGGATGGAAGGTTGGAGGGGAGAGGGAGAAGGAGGGAATGGTAGGAGGTGTAGCGAGAGGATGGGATGGAGCTGGGAAGTGGCTAAAGAAGCAGGTGGGGGGAGAATGATAATGAAGACGATTGTGCACTGGTTGAATGGAAGGAGTGGAATGGAAAGGAGTGTGGGCAGGGATGGAGAGGACAGTAGGAGGGCAGAGACAGAATCAAAGGATGGGAGGGTCAGGAGTTGCAGGAAGCAGAAGGTGGGAGTGGCGACAACATCCCTTCCCCTCAAGCTCTGCATCATCTGTTCCAGGACAAGTTCACACAGCTCGATATCCTGATACTTATGAGTGCTGCTGTGTGCCATGACCTGGACCACCCAGGCTACAACAACACGTAAGTTTTACCCTCTTTCCTCCAACCCCAACCCCCTCTACCCTTCCCCACACCCCATTCCTCTCCTTCCCCATTGTCCGTATGCCTTTTGTCTTATCCACACCCAATTTTGCAGAAACCTGATTTTGTTCCCTTCCATCTCTCACCGGGTTTGCTCGCAGCTCTTGGCTGCTTTTCAGAACCTCTGAATGAACCTAGACACTTTATTCATTCATTTGGAACACAGTGGAATTTGATCATGAAACAATCAAATTTCCACATCCACAGAACAGTGATTGACAGCAGGAATCAAACTCAGCAGGCCAAGCAGTAAGGTAGGCAGTCAACGTTTTGGGTCAGGACCCTTCCTCAGGATCGAAGATAGGAATAGGGGAAAGCCAATATATAGGGGAGAAAAGCAGAGCAGTGATGGGTGGCCAAAAGAGGGGAGGCGGGGTGGGCACAAGGTGGTGATAGGGAGATGCAGGTTAGAGGTAGTGATGGGCAGGTGTGGGGGAGGAGGGGAGGGCAGATCCACCAGGGGATGGGTCAAAGGTAAGGAGAGAAAGGAAAAAGAAGGGAAAAAAGGGGGTGTTGGAAAAGGAAAGATAGGTTAGGAAAGGGAGGAAGAGAAGAAGAATGGTGGGGGTTGGGGTATGTCGCGAAGGGGGGTGGGGGTTACTTAAAGTGGGAGAATTCAATGTTCATGCCGTTAGGCTGCAAGGTTCCAAGAGGGAAAATTAGGTGCCGTTCCTCTAATTTGCGCTTGGAATTCTCCTGGCAGTGGAGGAGGCCGAGGACTGACATATCAGTGATAGTGTGGGAGGGGGATTGAAGTGACTGGCAACGGGGAGATGCAGATCGTGGTTACGGACAGAGCGCAGGTGTTCTGCGAAACGGTCGCCTAGTCTGTGTTTGGTCTCACCAGTGTAGAGGAGGCCACACTTGGAGCACCGAATGCAGTAGAAGATATTAAGGGAGGTGCAGGTGCATCTCTGTATCACCAGAAAGGACTGTTTGGGTCTCTGGATGGAGGTGGTGTAGGGGCAGGTGTTGCACCTATGGCAGGGGCAGTGGAAAGTTCCCAGGGTGGGAGCAGGATGGGTGGGGGGTAGGAGTGAACTAGGGAGTTGTGGAGAGAGCGGTCCCTGCGAAAGGCAGAAAGGGGTGGGGAGGGGAAGATATGCTTGGTAGAGGGGTCCTGTTGGAGATGGCGGAAGTGGCAGAGAATGATGTGTTGGATACGTAGGCTGGTGGGATGAAATGTGAGCCTAAGGGGAACCTTATCCCTGTTGGGTCTGGGAGGGGTGGGGGTGAGAGCAGAGGTGTGGGAAATTGCAGAGATATGGGTGTGAACTTCCTCTGGCAGCTCGTTCCATATACTCACCACCGTGTGAAAAAGTTGCTCCACAGGTCTTTCTCGTCTCACCCTTAACCCATGCCCCCTAGTTTTGGACTGCCCCACTCTGGAGAAAAGACTGCTACCATCCACCTTATCTATGCCTCTCATAGCACCCAGAGGAAACCCACGCAGACACGGGGAGAACATATAAACTCCTTACAGGCAGCAGCGGGAATTGAACCCAGGTCACTGGTGCTGTAATAGTGTTACGCTAACCGCTATGCTACTGTGCCGCCCCCAAAACTTATCTCCCGGCAGGGAATTGAACCCTGGTCTCCCGCGCAACAGGCAGGGATACTGACCACTATACTACCGAGGAACAGCAATGTATCAATGCATGTGGACTCTGCCGAACTCTATATTAGTTTCTAAGTGACCTGTTACCACTTCCTTAATGATAGATGACAGAATTTTCTCCACAACTGGTATTAGACTCACAATTCCATTGTTCCCCATTTCTTCTCTCCCTCCTTTGGTAAATTGTGGAATTACATTTACAAGGTTATAGGAGCATACCCAAACACAGCCCAGAATATCTGTTCTTGCAAGATTACACATTCTTCCAGTGTAAGTCACAGTGTAAATCTTGGGTCAGGCTGGGACAATACTCAGAATGAGGAGGAGGCCACTTAAGGACTGAGTCAAGGAAAAAGTCCTTCAATCACAGAGTGTTGAATCTTTGGAATTCTTCACCCTGACAGGCTGTGGAGGTTCCGTTGTCAGTTCATTTGAAACAGAGATTGATGGATTTCAGGATATTAAGGGAATAAAGGGATTTGGGTACAGTGTTGGAGAACAAGGGGTGATCTTATCAAGGTGTATGAAATCATGAGGGGCATAGATAGGGTGAGTGCACTCAGTCTTTTTCCCTGGTTTGGGGAATCAAGAACTAGAGGGCATGGGTTTAAGGTGAGAGGGAAGGGACTTAGTACAAACCTGAGAAGCAACTTTTTCACCCAGAGGATGGTCAGTGGATGGACCAAGCTGCCAGAGGAAGTGGTTGAGGCAGGATCATTAACAACATTTAAAAGACACTTGCACAGGTACATGGATAGGAAAGGTTTAGAGAGATATGGGCCAAATGTGGGCAAATGGGACTAGCTTAGATGGGCATCTTGGTTGGCGTGGACCAGTTGGGCCGAAGGTCCTGTTTCTGTGCTGTGTGAGCCAATACTAGTGCTGAGGGAAAAGATCAGTCACAATTGATGAAAGTCAAAATGACATATTCCTACTGCCAATTCTCTAATTTCATTAAGCTGGCTTAATCCATGATAAAACTGGGTCAATCTGGTGGTGGGTGGCTAATTCAGATACTGAGACTACCATTACTGGATCTTGCCCCTCTCTTTAACAGCTACCAAATAAACGCTCGCACTGAGCTTGCAGTCCGCTACAATGACATCTCACCTCTGGAAAACCATCACTGCGCCATCGCTTTCCAGATCTTCTCACAGCCCGAGTGCAATATCTTCAGCAACATGGACCCAGAGATTGCCAAGCAGATCCGGCAGGTGAGTGTGAGGGCTCAGGGCTAGACCAGCAGAAAGGAGGCAAATACCACACCTGATCTCAACCCAGGAACTAAGAATGGTCAGGTGTGATGCAGGAGCTGGGAATCTGGCCCTGTCCCCAAGAGAGGGATCGACACCATCAGGAGAAGGTGTGGGAACAAATTTGTGTCATTGTCTGGAGTCAAACTGACCAAGTACTATATCTATTACAGGGCATCATCACACTGATCCTGGCCACAGACATGGCTCGGCATGGGGAGATCCTGGATTCATTCAAACAAAAAATTGACACCTTTGATTTCACCAACAAGGATGATGTGACTTGTGTGAGTGTCAGAGATGGAAGCCAAAGCACCAAAGAAACAGTGCCATGGAGAGAGGATGAGGGCATAAGGTACAGGAGCAGGAGGAGCCCAATTTGGCCTTATGTTCCTGCTCCACCATTCTACAAGATCCTTTAATGTTGCTGCTTTCCTGCACTAACCCGGTATCCCTTGATATCCAAAAACCCACTAATCTCAGTGAATACACTCATTTGCAGACCCTCTGTCATGTTCTTGGGTAGAAAACTCTAAAATTCACTATCCTTTGGGTGAAGAAGTTTCTCCCCATCTGTCCTGAGTGACCTACCCCTTACTTTGAAGCTGAACTGTTCTAGACATATGGCACACGGAGCATCAACCCATCGTCTACCCTGTCAATCCTGAATGTTTTATGTTTCACTGAGGGTCACTTCACATTCTTCTAAACACAAGAAAAACACTCACCCTCTCTTCATATAACAAACTGGCCATCCTAGAAATCATTTTGGTTAACCTTCACTGCACACCCTCTATGGCAAGTTCCAAAGGTAGGGACATTAGATTTGTATGGTTTTACCATGGCCTTTTATAATAGGAGAGAGCATCTCTATTTTTGTACTTCAATACTGTTTGTTTTCCTAATTGTTTGTTGACCCAACATGTTGCCTTTGTGATTCATGTACCCAGGTCCCTCTGAACATCAACGCCTTATACTTCACTTTCAGTTTTTTCTACCAACTGGATGACCTTAAGATTTTCCAATATATGTTGCACCCTCCCCATTCACTTCACTGTTCTACTTCCCACTGAAGCTTCTCTGCATCCTCCATACAGCCCACAGTGCCATTTTTGTATTATCAGTAAACTTGGGTATATTACACTTGCTCCCCTCATCCATATCATTGAGGAGGGCATAAGGTACATCGTTCAACTCCATTCACTCCTCTAATGATTTTTTTATTATTTATGCCAATTTCCTTGAGTTCCTCTTTCACACCATACCTGTTGTTCTGCACTATTTCTGAGAGTTTTGGGTCTTTTTCTGCAAGGAAACATAGAAACATAGAAAAACCAACAGCACAATTCAGGCCCTTTGGCCCACAAAGCTTTGCCGAACACATCCCTACCCTAGAAATTACTAGGCTTACCCATAGCCCTCTATTTTTCTCAGCCCCATGTACCTATCCAACAGTCTATTAAAAGACCCTATCGTATCTGTCTCCACCATCGTTGCTGGCAGCCCATTCCATGCACTCACCACTCTCGAGTAAAAAATTTACTCCTGACATCTCCTCTATACCTACTCCCCAGCACCTTAAACCTATGTCCTCTTGTGGTCACCATTTCAGCCCTGGGGAAAAGCCTCTGACTATCCACCCGATCAATGCCTCTCATCAGCTTATACACCTCTATCAGGTCCCCTCTCATCCTCCGTTGCTCCAAGGAGAAAAGGCCGAGTTCTCTCAACCTGCTTTCATAAGGCATGCTCCGCATTCCAGGCAGCATCCTTGTAAATCTCCTCTGCACCCTTTCTATGGCTTCCACATCCTTCCTGTAGTGAGGCGACCAGAACTGAGCACAATACTCCAAGTGGGGTCTGACCAGGGACCGATATAGTTGCAACATTACTTCTTGGCTCCTAAATTCAATTCCCCGATTGATGAAGGACAATACCCCATATGCCTTCTTAACCACAGAGTCCACCTGCACAGCCGCTTTGAGCGTCCTATGGACTCGGACCCCAAGATCCCTCTGATCCTCCACACTGCCAAGTGTCCTACCATTAAGACTATATTCCACCAACATATTTGACCTACCAAAATGAACCACTTCACACTTATCTGGGTTGAACTGCATCTGCCACTTCTCAGCCCAACTCTGCATGCTATCTATGTCCCTCTGTAACCTCTCACAGCCCTCCAAACTATCCACAACACCCCCAACCTTCGTGTCATCCACAAACTTACTAACCCACTGCTCCGCTTCCTCATCCAGGTTGTTTATAAAAATCACAAAGAGTAAGGGTCCCAGTACAGACCACTGAGGTACACCACTGGTCACTGACCTCCACTCAGAATACGACCCTTCAACAACCACTCTTTGCCTTCTGTGGGCCAGCCAGTTCTGGATCCACATTGCAATATCCCCTTGGATCCCATGTCTCCTCACCTTCTCCATAACCCTTGCACGGGGTACCTTATCAAATGCCTTGCTGAAATCCACATACACTACACCTACTGCTCTCCCGTCATCAATGTGTTTAGTCACATCCGCAAGAAATTCAATCAGGCTCGTAAGGCAGAACCTGTCCTTGACAAAGCCATGCTGACTATTTCTAATCATATTATACCTCTCCAAATAAATCCTGCCTCTCAGGATCTTGTCCATCAGCTTACCAACCACTGAGGCAAGACTCACTGGTCTATAATTTCCTGGGCTATCTCTACTCCCTTTCTTGAATAAGGGAACAACATCTGCAACCCTCCAATCTTCTGGAACCTCTTCCGTCTCCATCGAAGATGCAAAGATCATCATCAGAGGCTCTGCAATCTCTTCCCTCGTCTCCCAAGCAGCCTGGGGTACAACTCATCCGGTCCCGGCGACTTATCCAACTTGATACTTTCCAAAAGTTTCAGCACCTCCTCTTTCCTAATATCTACATGCTCAAGCTTTTCAGCCTGCTGCAAGTCCTCACTACAATCCCCCAGATCTTTTTTCCATAGTGAATACTGATGTAAAGTATTCATTAAGTACCTCCGCTATTTCTTCCGGATCCATACACACTTTCCCACTGCTGCACTTGATAGGCCCAATTCTCTCACATCTTATCCTTTTGCTCTTCACATACCTGTAGAATGCCTTGGGGTTTTCCTTAATCCTGCCCGCCAAGGCCTTCTCATGTCCCCTCCTGGCTCTCCTAATTTCCTTCTTAAGCTACTTCCTGTTAGCCTTATACTCTTCCAGATCTCTAACATTACCAAGCTCTCTGTACCTTTTGTATGCTTTTCTTTTCCTTTTGACTGGATTTATTATAGCCTTTGTACACCACGATTCCTGTATCCTCTCGTGACTCCCCTGTCTCATTGGAACATGTCTATGCAGAACTCCACACAAATATCCCCTGAATATTTGCCACATTTCTTCCGTACTTTTCCCTGAGAACATCTGTTCCCAATTTAATCTTCCAATTTCCTGCCTGAGAGCCTCATAATTCCCTTTACTCCAAGTAAACGCCTTTCTAGTCTGTCTGTTCCTATCTCTCTCCAGTGCTATCATAAAGGAGATAGAATTATGATCACTATCTTCAAAATGTTCACCCACTGAGAGATCTGACACCTGACCAGGTTCATTACCCAATACCAAATCAAGCACAGCCTCTCCTCTTATAGGCCTATCTAAATATTGTGTCAAGAATCCTTCCTGAACACACTTAACAAACTCCACCCCATCTAAAACCCTCACTGTCTGGAGATGCAAATCGATGTTTGGGAAATTAATATCTCCCATCACAACAACTCTGTTATTCTCACAGCTTTCTAGGCTCTGCTTCCCTATCTGCTCCTCAATATTCCTGTTACTATTGGACGGCCTATAAAAAACACCCAGTAAAGTTATTGACCCTTTCTTGTTCCTAACCTCCACCCACAGAGACTCCATAGACAGTCCCTCCATGACGTCCACCTTTTCCGCAGCCGTGACACTATCTCTGATCAACAGTGCCATGCCCCCACCTCTTTTACCTCCCTCCTTCCCTGTCCTTTCTGAAACATCTAAAACCCGGCACTTGAAGCAACCATTCCAGTCCCCGAGCCATCCAAGTCTCTGTAATGACCACCACATCGTAGCTCCAAGTATTTATCCAAGCACTAAGCTCATTCGCCTTGTTCACAATACTCCTTGCGTTAAAATAGACACATCTCAAACCGGTCTGAGCGCGTCCCTTCTCTATCACCTGCCTGTCCTCCCTCTCGTACCGACTACTAGCTTTCTCTATTTGAGAGCCAAACACCTCTTCCCCAGTCTCTCCAGTTCGGATCCCACCCCCCAACAATTCTAGTTTAAACTCCCCCCAGGAGCCTTAGAAAATCTCCCCGCCAGGATATTGGTCCCCCTGGGATTCAAGTGCAACCCATCCTCTTTGTACAGGTCAATCCTGCCCCAAAAGAAGCCCCAATGATCCAGAAATCTGAATCCCTGCTCCTTACTCCAATCCCTTGGCCATGCATTTAACCTCCCCCTCACTCTATTCCTGTACCCAATGTCACTTGGCACAGGCAGTAATCCTGAAATTACTACCTTTGTGGTCCTGCTTCTCAACTTCCTTCCTAACTCCCTGTAGTCTTTTCTCAGGACCTCATTCCTTTCCTTACCTATGTTGTTGGTGCCAATATGTACCACGACCTCTGGCTGCTCTCCCTCCCACTGCAGGATATCTTGGACGCAATCTGAAACATCCCGGACCCTGGCACCTGGGAGGCAAACTACCATCGGAGTTTCCTTCCTACATCCACAGAATCGCCTGTCTTCCCCCTAACTATAGAGTCCCCTATCACTACTGCCCTCCTCTCTCCTTCCCTACCCATCTGAGCCACAGGGCCGGACTCTGTGCCAGAGGCACGGCCACTGTTGCTTCCCTCAGGTAGGCTGTCTCCCCCAACAGTACTCAAGCAGGAGTACTTATTGTCAAGGGGTACAGCCACAGGGTCACTCTCTAGTACCTGACTCTTCCCCTTCCCCCTCCTGACGGTGACCCACTTGCCTCACTCCCGTGACCCCGGTGTGACCACCTGCCTATAACTCCTCTCTATCACCTCCTCACTCTCCCTGATCAGACGAAGGTCATCGAGCTGCAGCTCCAGTTCCCTAACACGGTCCCTCAGGAGCTGCAGCTCGACACACCGGGTGCAGATGCAGATGTAGCCCTCCCGGAGGCAGGGAGACTCCGGGAACTCCCACATCTGACACCGAGTACAGGAGACTGCACTCATACCCCTTCCTTTACTCAAGTCACCTATCTTTCCTTGCCCCTTTACGCCAAAGCCCGTTGAGCCAAAGCCCAACCACTCTGCTCCCTCTCACTCCACTGCCCGCTCCGACGCTGCCCGCTGGATATGGCGGTTTTCTTTTTAAATTGCCCGCTTTACCTGCTGACATGACGCGCCTGCACATTCCTGCCCCCACTATTCCCAATGAGAATTTATTTAAAAAAAACTTATATATAAAAAAACTTATTTAAAAAAATGTACCTGTTCCGAAGTCCCGACGCCTGCCAAAACGAAACCAACGAAACCTCCGAAGTTTTTTTCACCCCCTTTTTAAACAGCGGGTGAACAGACACAAAATATTTAGGACAGACACAAAATATTTTCTCTCTTTGCCATTTCATTATTCCTCAATATAATTTCTCTCATCTCAGCCTTGGGAAAGCACTCATTGAATTTTAGCTAAATCTTTTGCATTTCCATCTCTTTAGGAGTTCTTACAATCTATTTTCAAGTTTCTCACCAAGCTGTTGTTATATTCTACATTCTCTTGTTGATGCTCTGGTGCTCATGGAACCATAGAACAATACAGCACAATACAGGCCCTTCAGCCCACCATGTTGTGCCGACCTTCAAACCATTCCTAAGATTATCTAACCCCTTCCTCCCACATATCCCTCTATCTTAAATTCCTCTATATGCTTATCTAACAATCTCTTGAACTTGACCAACGTATCAGCCTCCACCACCACCCCAGGCAGTGCATTCCACGCCCCAACCACTCTCTGGGTGAAAAACCTCCCTCTGACATCTCCCTTGAACTTGCCCCCCATTACCTTAAAGCCATGCCCTCTTGTATTGAGCATCGGTGCCCTGGGAAAGAGCCGCTGGCTGTCCACTCTATCTATTCCTCTTAATATTTTGTACACCTCTATCATGTCTCCCCTCATCCTTCTTCTCTCCAATGAGTAAAGCCCTAGCTCCTTTAGTCTCTCCTCATAATCCATACTCCCTAGTCCAGGCAGCATCCTGGTAAATCTCCTCTGCACCCTTTCCAACGCCGCCACATCCTTCCTATAATGAGGTGACCAGAATTGGACACAGTACTCTAAGTGTAGTCTAACCAGAGTTTTGTAAAGCTGCATCATTACTTCGCAGCTCTTAAATGCGATCCCACGACTTATGAAACTGACGTCCCATAAGCTTTCTGAACTGCCCTATAGTTGGCTCCTTTGCCAATTCTGAACTTTCCCTAATCCACTAGTTTACTGCTTCTTTGACAATGTTATTTAATGTAATACATTCTTTAGTCTCTCCTGATAGCCAAGGCAGGACCATTTTATTTGTTTTGCTTTGCTTTAAATTCTATATATTAATTATAAACTTTGTATTAATTCTGTACATGTTAACCATTTAAAAGGAATGACTCTAAACCAGTAATGTAATTTCCCAATCTACAATATCATGCCTTCATAATTTGTTTTGTTCAGATTTAAGACCCCTGTTAAATTGAATTAAATCACTTTCAATCTTTATATAAAACTTTATCATATAATCCATTTTCCCTTAAGGCCCCCTTTAACCACAAAGTTATCAATTAACCTTTTCTCATTACAATGTACTAACTCTAAAATTTACCTGAAAATCTGCAAAAAATTGCAGATGCTGGAAATCTGAAATGACAACAAAGAGTGCTGGAAACACTAAGCAGGTCAGCCGGCCTCTAATGTAGAACGTAGACGAGTACAGTACAGGAACAGCCCTTTGGCCCATCATGTCTGTGCCAGAAACAATGATAAATTAAACTACTTCTTAAATTAAATTTTTTTTTAAATTTTATTTTTATTTACAGTGTGGTAACAGGCCCTTCCGGCCCAACGAGTCCACGCCGCCCATTTTAAACCCCCAAATTAACCAACCCATACGTCTTTTTTAGAATATGGGAGGAAACCAGAGCACCCGGAGGAAACCCAAGCAGACACCGGGAGAACGTACAAACTCCTTACAGACAGTGACAGGAATTGAACCCTGATCGCTGGCGCCGTAATAGCGTTGTGCTAACCACTACGCTACCGTGCCATGTCTCTTCTGCCTTCACATGATCCATTTCCCTCCATTCCCTGCCTGTTCACGTGATGTCTGAATGTCACTATCGTATCTACTTCCATCATTTCCCTTGGCAGCACTTTCCAAGCACCCACTGCTCTCTGTGTGAAAAAAACCAACCCCGCACATCTCCTTTAAACCTTCCCCTCTCACCTTAATCCTATGGCCTCTGGTGTTTGATATTTCTATCCTGGGAAAAAGATCAACTATCTACCTTATCTATGTCTCTCACAATTTTCTACACTTCCATCAGGTCTCTCCTCAGCCTCCAACATTCCAGAGAAAACCATAGAACCATAGAACCATAGAGCCATACAGCACAAAACAGGCCCTTCGGCCCACCATGTTGTGCCGTCCATCAGACCACCCTCACACTACCTAACCCCTTCCTCCCGCATATCCCTCTATCTCACGTTCCTCCATATGCCTATCCAACAAGCTCATGAACCTGTTCAATGTATCTGCCTCCACCACCACCCCAGGCAGTGCATTCCATGCACCAACCACTCTTTGGGTGAAAAACCTCCCTCTGACATCTCCCCTGAACCTCCCACCCATAACCTTAAAGCCATGACCTCTCATCTTGAGCATTGGTGCCCTGGGAAGGAGGCGCTGACTGTCTACTCTATCTATTCCTCTCAATATTTTATATACCTCTATCATGTCTCCTCTCATCCTCCTCCTTTCCAGTGAATAAAGCCCTAGCACCTTAAGCCTCTCCTCATATTCAATACTCTCCAATCCAGGCAGATTCCTGGTAAATCTCCTCTGCACCCTCTCCAATACCTCCACATCCTTCCCATAATGAGGCGACCAGAACTGAACACAGTACTCTAAGTGTGGCCTAACTAGAGTTTTGTAAAGCTGCATCATCACCTCACAGCTCTTAAACTCAATCCCGCGACTTATGAAAACCAACATCCCTTTGGTCTTCTTAACTGCTCTTTCCACCTGTGAGGCAACTTTCAATGAACTGTGAATATGAACCCCCAGATCCCTCTGCTCCTCCACACTGCCAAGTACCTTGCCATTCACCCAGTACTCTGCCCTGGAGTTTGTCCTTCCAAAGTGTACCACCTCACACTTCTCCGGATTGAACTCCATCTGCCACTTGTCAGCCCAGCTCTGCATCCCATCAATATCCCTCTGTAAGCTTCGACAGCCCTCCACACTATCCACAACACCGCCTACCTTAGTGTCGTCCGCAAACTTACTAACCCAGCCTTCCACCCCCTCATCTAAGTCATCTATAAATATCACAAAAAGTAGAGGTCCCAGAACTGATCCCTGCGGGACACCACTAGTCACTGCCTTCCAATCCGAGGGCACTCCTTCCACCACAACCCTCTGCTTTCTACATGCAAGCCAATTCCTAATCCACACAGCCAAGCTTCCTTGGATCCCTTGGCCTCTGACCTTCTGAAGAAGCCTACCATGAGGAACCCTATCAAATGCCTTACTAAAATCCATGTAAACCACATCCACCGCACTGCCCTCATCAATCTTCCTGGTCACCTCCTCAAAGAACTCTATCAGGCTTGTGAGGCAAGATCTTCCCTTCACAAAGCCATGCTGGCTGTCCCTAATCAGTCCATGATTCTCAAGGTGTTCATAAATCCTATCCCTTAGAATCCTTTCTAACAGCTTACCCACCACAGACGTGAGACTCACTGGTCTATAATTCCCTGGCCTATCCCTATTACCTTTTTTGAACAAGGGGGCAACATTCACAACCCTCCAATCCTCCGGCACCACCCCCGTAGACAATGAGGACTCAAAGATCCTTACCAGCGGTTCAGCAATCTCCTCCCTAGCCTCTCGAAGCAGCCTGGGGTAAACCCCGTCAGGCCCCGGAGATTTATCTGTCTTAATATTATTTAACAATTTCAACACATCCTCTCTCTTGATATCAACAACCTCGAGAACATTACCCCTACCTGCACTCCCTTCCACGTCATCAAGACCCCTCTCCCGGGTGAATACCGAAGAGAAGTACTCATTGAGAACTTCTCCCACTTCCGCCGCCTCCAGGCAAATTCTCCCACCTTTGTCCTTAATCGGACCTACCTTCACCCTAGCCATCCTCCTACCCTTCACATACTTGAAAAAGGCCTTGGGATTTTCCTTAACCCTACTAGCCAAAGCCTTTTCATGTCCCCTTCTAGCTCTCCTCAGCCCTTTCTTAAGTTCCTTCCTCGCTACCCTATATTCCTCACGGGCCCTGTCTGAACCTTGCTGCTTATACCTCACGTATGCTACCTTCTTCTCCCTAACAAGTCGTTCCACCTCTCTCATCACCCACGGTTCCTTCACCCTGCCATTCCTTCTCTGCCTCACCGGGACATATTTATCCCTAACATCCTGCATAAGATCCCTGAATATTGACCACATCTCCATGGTACATTTTCCTTCAAAAAGGACATCCCAATTTACACTCCCAAGTTCTCTCCTTATAGCCTCGTAGTTAGCCCTTCCCCAATTGAAAAACCTCTTGTCCTCTCTGCACCTGTCCCTGTCCATGACAATTTTAAAGGTTATGGAGCAATGGTCACTGTCCCCCAAATGCTCACCCACCAATAGATCCTTCACCTGTCCCGGTTCATTTCCTAAAACTGGATCTAACATGGCATTCCCTCTAGTCGGCCTGTCAACATACTGCGTCAGGAATACCTCCTGGACACACTTAACAAATTCCGTCCCATCCAAACCTTTGGCACTAAGCAGGTTCCAGTCTATATTTGGGAAGTTGAAGTCTCCCATTATAACAACCCTGCTATTTCTGCTTCTCTCCAAACACTGCCTGCCAATCTGCTCCTCTATATCTCTACTGCTACCGGGGGGCCTATAGAATACTCCTAGTAGAGTAACTGCTCCTTTCTTGTTCCTTAATTCCACACATACGGACTCTGGAGATGATCCTTCTACAACATCCATCTTTTCCACAGCCGTAACAGTGTCCCTGATCAGTATCGCCACCCCCTCCACCTCTTCTTCCCCCTTCCCTATCCCTCTCAAAACACCAAAAACCAATATTCAATATCCACTCCTCTCCTGATGTCAGCCACGTCTCAGTAGTAGCCACGATATCGTAGTCCCCCATACTTATCCAAGCCCTCAGTTCATCCCCCTTATTCCTGACACTTCTTGCATTTAAGTAAACACACTTCAGTCCATCTACCTTACTACTTTTATAGCCTGTATTCTGCTTCTCCTTCCCCAAAGCCTCTCTACCTGTTTGATCTAACTTTTCCCCATTCCCTTCTTCCTCTGACCTACTCCTCTGGTTCCCTTCCCCCTCACAAACTAGTTTAAACCCTCCTGAACCACCCTAGCAAATCTCGCCGCAAGGATATTGGCCCCCTTCTGGTTCGGGTGTAACCCGTCCTCTCTGTACAGGTCCCACCTTCCCGAGAAGAGATCCCAATGATCCAGAAATCTAAAACTCTCCCTCCTGCACCAGCTTCTCAGCCATGCATTTATCTGCCACCTCCTCCTATTCCTACCTTCACTATCAATCTAAGTTTGTCCAATCTCTCCTTATAGCTCATACTCTCTAATCCAGGCAGCACCGTTTCCAAAAGCTCCACATTCTTCTTTAATTCTCAGATGGCCTTTGAATTTTCAGAAGGCCTTTGATAAGATGCCGCACATGAGGCTGCTAAACAAGATAGGAGCCCATGGTATTATAGGAAAGGTACTAGCATGGATAGAAGATTGGCTGACTGGCAGAAGGCAAAGAGTGGGAATAAAGGGGGCCTTTTCTGGTTGGCTGCCGGTGATTAATGGTGTTCCGCAGGGGTCAGTGTTGGGTCTGCTACTTTTCACGTTGTATGTTAATGATCTGGATGATGGAATTGATGGCTTTGTGGCTAAGTTTGCAGATGATACAAAAATAGGTGGAGGGGCAGGTAGTGAAGAAGCAGGGAGTCTGCAGAAGGACTTGTACAGTTTGGGAAAATGGGCAAAGAAATGGCAGATGGAATACAGCGCAGGGAAGTGTGCGGTCATGCACTTTGGTAGAAGGAATAAAGTTGTAGACTATTTTCTAAACAGGGAGAAAATTCAGAAATCAGAGGTGCAAAGGGACTTGGGAGTCCCAGTGCAGGATTCCCTAAAGGTTAACTTGCAGGTTGAGTCGGTAGTAAGGAAGGCAAATGCAATGTTAGCATTCGTTTCAAGAGGTCTAGAATATAAAAGCAAGGACATAATGCTGAGGCTTTGTAAGGCATTGGTCAGACCACATTTGGAGTATTGTGAGCAGTTTTGGGCCCCATATCTAAGGAAGGATGTGCTGGCATTGGAGAGGGTCCAGAGGAGGTTTACAAGAATGATCCAGGAATAAAAGGGTTAATGTATGAGGAGCATCTGATGGCTCTGGGCCTGTACTCGCTGGAGTTCAGAAGGATGAGGGGGGATCTCATTGAAGCCTACCGAATATTGAAAGGCCTGGATAGAGTGGATGTGGCGAGGATGTTTCCAGTAGTGGGAGAGTCTAGGACAAGAGGGCACGGCCTCAGAATAGAAGGACCTCCCTTTAGAGCAGAGATGAGGAGAAATTTCTTCAGTCAGAGGGTGGCAAACCTATGAAATTCATTGCCACAGACGGCTGTGGAGGCCAAGTCATTGGGTATATTTAAAGTGGAGGTTGATAGGTCCTTGATTAGTAAGGGCGTCAAAGGTTATGGGGAGAAGGCAGGAGAATGGGGTTGAGAGAGAAAAATAATCAGGTATTGTTATTGGTATTGGTATTGGTTTACTATTGTCACTCGTATTGAGGTGCAGTGAAAAACTTGTCTTGCATACCGATCGTACAGGTCAATTTATTACACAGTGCAGTTACATTGGGTTAGTACAGAGTGCATTGATGCAGTACAGAGTGCATTGAGGTAGCACAGAGTGCATTGAGTCAGTACAGAGTGCATTGATGCAGTGCAGGTAAAAACAACAACAGTACAGAGTGAAGTGTCCCAGCTACAGAGGAAGTCCAGTGCAGGTAGACAATAAGCCATGATCAAATGGTGGAGCAGACTCAATGGGCCAAAGAGCCTAATTCTGCTCCTATGCCTTATGGTAATAGGGTGACCAGAGCTGCACACAATACTCCAAATGCAGCCTAACCACGGCTTTATACAGCTACAACGTGACTTCCTGACTCTTATACTCAACGCCCCAACCAATGAAGGCAAGCGTGTCTTACGCCTTCTTTACCACCTTATCTACTCATGTTGCCACTTTCAAGGAGCTTTGGACTTGGACCCTAATTCCCTAACCCTCCACCCAGTGTATTTTGTGGAAAGAGAAACAGAGTGAATGTCTCAGGTCAAAAATAGCCTTTATCACAGCTAGGAAAGAGAGAAAACATTAGTTTTAAATTGCAGAGAAGGTGAGAAATGGACATGACAAAGTGACCATCTCAATCCAATTTCACCGACTTCCACACGGGTAACACATCTCGTACCTGTTGAACAAGTGTGAAGGCTGCATTCTAGATCCCCATCCCGCCTCAGGGAGACCCTCACATGTCTTAGATTAAGTACTATACCATTTCTACAGTACATAATCTCAGACAGGGGAAGGCCTCTGGAAACAAAGTACCTACAGTATGTAACTTGCACCCTCCCTGATCCATTACAGTTTCCAATGCTCAGATGCTAGCTCATCGATTCTGAGCTAAATTTCCTCAAGCCACAGATTTTAACTGCAGATGTGTGTCACCATGGATCCCAATAGTTTTCATAAGCTCCCACATACTATATCAGCCACCATGCTTGCCTTAGAATGTTTATTTAATTCTGTCACTGTCACCATAATCTCAAAGTCCATTATTCACAAAAGTCCACACTCTGCTGAAGTTGTAGTCAGAGGACACTGTGCTAGAAACACACTCTTCTCTCTGATGGGCCCAAATGGAGCTTCCTGGAAACAGCATTTGAGTCAACTGACTTCAAGCAACCAACCGTGGCTGGTTATCCAATTGAGAACACAGAGGTAGGGAGGGTCCGGGTTAGTGGCAGAGGAGTTAGTGGGGGAGCTGTTGGTGAAAGGATGGAGAGAGATTAGTGGAAGAAGAGAGGAGAGATTGAAGAGAGGGTTTTGTGGAGGAAGGGTAGTGGTAGGTGTAGGGGGTTTAGTGCAGAAGGAGAGTAGAAGACTGGAATGCACTGCCTGATTGGGCGGTGGAGGCAAATTCATTGGGGGCATTTAAGAGGGGCTTGGATAGGCACATGCATGAGAGGAAAATAGAGGGACATGGGCACTCTGTAAGTAGGAGGGAATAGCTATGTCGGCACAACATTGCAGGCCCAAGGGCCTGTTCTGTGCTGTGCTGTTCTATGTCTATGTTCTATGTTAAGAAGGTCATGAACATCTGCCTGTCCCTGCAACAGTAATGTTAGGGAGGGAGTCCTGGGGAGATACAGTCCCTCAGGGACTCCTGGGGAGGGGCAGTCACTTAGTCCTGGGGAGGGGTGGTCACTCAGGGAGTCCCAGTTCCCATTCAGCCAGTGCCAGCTCCTTCAACAATGTTACATAGAACATAGAACATTACAGCACAGTACAGACCCTTCAGCCCATGATGTTGTGCTGACATTTCATCCTGCTGTAATATCTATCTAACCCTTCCCTCCCACATAGCCCCCCATTTCTCTATCATTCATGTGTCTATCTAAGAGTGTCTAAAATGTCCCTAATGTATCTGCCCCCACAACCTCTGCCGGCAATGCATTCCACACACCCACCACTCTCTGTGTAAAAAAACTTACCCCGACATCCCCCTTATACCTTCCTCCAATCACCTTAGAATTATGCCCCCTTGTGTTTGCCATTGTCGCCCTGGGAAAAAGTCTCCAAATGCCCACTCGATCTATGCCTCTTATCATCTTGTACACCTCTATCAAGTCACCTCTCATCCTCCTTCTCTCCAATGAGAAAAGCCCTAGCTCACTCAACCTATCCTCATAAGACATACTCTCCAATCAGGCAGCACCCTGGTAAATCTCCTCTGCACCCTCTCTAAAGCATCCACATCCTTCCTATAATGAGGTTACCAGAACTGAACACAGTACTCCAAAGTGTGGTCTAACCAGAGTTCTATAGAACTGCAACATTACCTTGCGGCTCTAGAACTCAATAGCCCAACTAATGAAGGCCAACACGCCATACACCTTCTTAACAACCCTATCAACCTGCGTGGCAACCTTGAGGGACCTATGGATGTGGACCCCAAGATCCTTCTGTTCCTCCGCACTACTAAGAGTCCTGCCATTAAACTTGTATTCTGCCTTCAAATTCAATCTTCCAAAGTGTATCACTACACACTTTTCTGGGTTGAATTCCACCTGCCACTTCTCAGCCCAGCTCTGCATTCTACAAAAATGTCCTGTTGTAGTGTACAGCAACCTTCTACACTATCCACAACAACACCAACCTTCATGTCATCTGCAAACTTACTAACCCACCTGCCACATCCTCATCCAAGTCATTTAGAAAAATCACAAAGAGCAGGGGTCTCAGAACAGATCCCTGCAGAACACCACTGGTCACTGACCTCCAGGCAGAATATGCTCAGTCTACCACCACCCTCTGTCTTCTATGGACGAGTCAATTCTGAATCCACACAGCCAAGTTTCCCTGGATCCCATGCCTCCTGACTTTCTGAATGAGCCTTCCATGAGGAACCTGATCAAATGCCTTACTAAGATCCATGTACACTACATCCACTGCTCTACCTTCATCAATGTGCTTTGTCACATCCTCAAAGAATTGAACCTGGCTTGTGAGGCACGACCTGCCCCTCACAAAGCCATGCTGACTGTCCCTAATTAGCCTATGCTTTTCCAAATGCCCATAAATCCTGTCTCAATCTTCTCCAGTAATTTGCCCACCACTGAAGTAAGACTCACTGGTCCATAATTCCCAGGGTTATCCCTATTCCCTTTCTTAAACAAAGGAACAACATTTGCCACCCTCTGATAATCTGGCACTACTCCTGCAGCTATTGAGGATTCAAAGATCATCGCCAAAGGTGCAGCAATCTCTTCCCTAGCGTCCCATAATAACCTTGGATATATCCCATCTGGCCCCAGTGACTTATCTATCCTAATGTTTATCAATCGTTCCAGCACATCCTCTTTCCCCACATCGACATGCCTTAGCAGTCTGTCGTACGGCATCCTCACAAACGTCAAGGTCTCGCTCTCTGGTGAATACTGAAGCAAAGTATTCATTAAGGACCTCCCCTATCTCTTCCAACATCAGGCACATGTTTTCTCTTTTATCTCTGATCAGTCTTACCCTCAGTCTAGTCATTCTCTTATTCTTCACATACGTGTGGAATGCCTTGGGGTTTTCCTTGATTCTACTCACCAAAGATTTCTCATGCCCCCTTCTAGCACTCCTAAGTCCATTCTTAAGCTCCCTCCTGACTACCTTGTAACTCTCCAGAGCCCTGTCTGATCCACGCTTTCTAAATTTTAAGTAAGCTTCTTTCTTCCTCTTGACAAGATATTCTACGTATCTTGTCAACCATGGTTCCTTCACTCTACCATCCTTACCCTGCCTGAATGGGACAAACCTATCCAGAACATCATGCAAGTACTCCCTGAACAACCTCCACATTTCCGTTGTGCACTTCCCCAAGAATATTTGTTCCCAATTTACGCTTCCAAGTCAGAACCATAGAACATAGAACCGTAGAACAGTACAGTACAATACAAGCCCTTCGGCCCACCATGTTGTGCCACCCTTCAAACCACACCTAAGACTATCTAACCCCTTCCTCCCACATATCCCTCTATTTTAAATTCCTCCATATGCTTATCTAACAATCTCTTGAACTTGTCCAACATATCAGCCTCCACCACCACCCCAAGCAGCGCATTCCATGCACCAACCACTCTCTGGGTGAAAAACCTCACTCTGACATCTCCCTTGAACTTCTCACCCGTTAACTGAAAGCCATGTCCTCTTGTTTTATGCATTGGTGCCCTGGAAAAGAGGCGCTGGTTGTCCACTCTATCTATTCCTCTTAATATCTTATCTACCTCTATCATGTCTCCCCTCATCTTCCTTCTCTCCAATGAGTAAAGCCCTATCTCCTTTAGTCTCTCCTCATAATCCATACTCTCTAATCCATGCAGCATCCTGGTAAATCTCCTCTGCACCCTCTCCAATGCCTCCACATCCTTCCTATAATGAGGCAACCAGAACTGGACATAGTACTCTAAGTGTGGTCTAACCAGAGTTTTGTAAAGCTGCATCATTACTTCGCGGCTCTTAAACTCGATCCCATGACTTATGAAAGCTAACATCCTATAAGCTTTCTTAACTACCCTATCCACCTGTGAGGTGACTTTCAGTGATCTGTGGATATGAAACCCCAGATCACTTTGCTCCTCTACACTGCCCAGAATCCTGCCATTTACCTTGTACTCCGCCTTGGAGTTTGTCCTTCCAAAGTGTACTACTTCACACTTCTCTGGATTGAACTCCATCTGCCACTTGTCAGCCCAGTTCTGCATCCTATCAATATCTTCTGTAAGCTTCGACAGCCCTCCACACTATCCACAACACCACCGATATTTGTGTCATCTGCAAACTTGTTAACCCACCCTTCCACCCCTTCATCTAAGTCATTAATAAATATCACAAAAAGTAGAGGTCCCAGAACCGATCCCTGTGGGACACCACTAGTCACAGCCCTCCAATCCAAATGCACTCGGGCCACCACAACCCTCTTCTTTCTACAGGCAAGGCAATTCTGAATCCACACTGCCAAGCCTCCCTGGATCCCTTGGCCTCTGACCTTCTGAAGAAGCCTACCATGTGGAACCTTATCAAACCCCTTAGTAAAATCCATGTAGACCACATCCACTGCACTACCTTCATCAATCTTCCTGGTCACCTCCTCAAAGAACCCTATTAGGCCAAAGAGGCAAGATCTTCCCTTCACAGAGCCATGCTGGCTGTCCCTAATCAGTCCATGATTCTCTAAATGCTCATAGATCCTATCTCTTAGAATCCTTTCTAACAGCTTACCCACCACAGATGTAAGGCTCACTGGTCTGTAATTCCCTGGACTATCCCTACTACCTTTTTTGAATAAGGGGACAACATTCGCCACCCTCCAATCCTCTGGTACCATCCCCATGGATGAGGACTCAAGGATCCTAACCAATGGTTCAGCAATCTCCTCCCTCGCCTCACGAAGCAGCCTGGGGAATATCCCGTCAGGCCCCAGGGACTTATCTGTCCTAATATTTTCTAACAGCTCCAACACATCCTCTCTCTTGATATCTACATATTCTAGAGCATTACCCTCACCAACACTGTCCTCAGCTTCATCAAGACCCCTCTCCTTGGTGAATACTGAAGAGAAGTATTCATTGAGAACGTCACCCACTTCCACGGCTTCCAGGCACATCCTCCCACCTTTGTCTTTAATCGGACCTACCTTTACTCTAGCCATCCTTCTGCTCTTTACGTACGAGAAAAAAGGCTTGGGATTCTCCTTAACCCTACTCGCCAAAGCCTTTTCGTGTCCCCTTCTCGTTCTCCTCAGCCCTTTCTTAAGTTTCTTCCTTGCTACTCTATATTCCTCACAAGCCCTATCTGATCCTTGCTGCTTACACCTTATGTATACTGCCTTCTTCTTCCTAACTAGTTGTTCCACCTCTCGTGTCACCCACGGTTCCTTCACCCTGCCATTCCTTCTCTGCCTCACCAGGACAAATTTATCCCTAACATCCTGCAAAAGATCCCTGAACATTGGCCACATTTCTATAGTACATTTCCCTTCAAAAATGTCATCCCAATTTACACTCTCAAGTCCTCGCCTTATAGCCTCATAATTCGCCTTTCCCCAATTAACTATCTTCCTGTCCTCTTTGCTCCTTTCCCTGTTCATGACAATTCTAAAGGTTATGGAGCAGTGGTCACTGTCCCCCAAATGCTCACCCACCGATAGATCTGTCACCTGTCCCGGTTCATTACCTAAAACTAGATCTAATATGGCATTCCCTCTAGTTGGCCTGTCAACATACCGTGTCAGGAATCCGTCCTGGACACACTTAACAAACTCCGCCCCATCTAAACCTTTGGCACTAAGCAGGTGCCAATCAATATTTGGGAAGTTGAAGTCTCCCATTATAATAACCCTGTTATTTTCACACCTTTCCAAAAACTGCCTCCCAATCTGCTCCTCAGTATCCCTCCTGCTACCGGGGGGCCTATAGAATACTCCCAGTAGAGTAACTGCCCCTTTCTTGTTCCTAACTTCCACCCATATTGACTCTAGAGAGAATTCTTCTACATTATCTACCCTTTCTGCAGCTGTAACAGTGCCCCTGACCAGTATCGCCACCCCTCCTCCTCTTCTCCCCCCCCTATCCTTTTTAAAACACTGAAAACCAGGAATATTCAATATCCATTCCTGCCCTGATGTCAGCCATGTCTCTGTGATAGCCACAATATCATAGTCCCATGTACTTATCCAAGCTCTCAGTTAATCTCCCTTATTCCTGATGCTTCTTGCATTTAAGTAAATGCATTTTAGCCCATCCATCTTGCTACTTTTGTAGCCTGTACTCTGCTTCTCCTTCCTCAAAGCCTCTCTCCCTGTCAGATCTAACTTTTGCCCATCCCCTTCTTCCTCTGACCTACTCCTCTGGTTCCCTTCCCCCTCACAATCTAGTTTAAACCCTCCTGAACCACCCCAGCAAACCTGGCTGCAAGGATATTGGCCCCCCCCTCAGGTTCAGGTGTAACCCATCCTTTCTGGACAGGTCCCACCTTCCCCAGAAGAGATCCCAATGATCCAAAAATCTAAAACCTTCCCTCCTGCACCAACTTCTCAGCCACACATTTATTTGCCATCTCCTCCTATTCCTACCTTCACTATCGCGTGGCACTGGCAGCAATCCCGAGATTGCTACCCTTGAGGTCCTGTTCTTCAGCCTTCTGCCTAGCTCCCTGAACTCACTTTTCAGGACCTCATCCCTCTTCCTACCTATGTCGTTGATACCAACATGTACCATGACTTATGGTTGTTCTCCCTCCCGCTCTAGAATCCTGTGGACCCGATCAGTGACATCCCGGACCCTGGCACCTGGGAGGCAACAAACCATCCGGGATTCATGCTCACTGCCACAGAACCTCCTGTCTGTTTCCCTGACTATCGAGTCCCCTATCACTACTGCCTCCTCCTTTCCTTTCTGAGCAGCAGGACCGGTCCTAGTGCCATAGACCTGGTTACTGCTGCTAGGCCCCGCCAGGTCACCTCCCTCAAAACTTCCAAAGCAGAAAACCTGTTACTGAGGGGAACAGCCTCCGGGGTCCTGTGCTCTATCTGCCTGTACATTTTCTTTTTCCTTTTCCCTCCCCTGACAGTCACCCTTCTATCTACTTCCTGGACTCCAGAATTACCTGCTCTAAGGGGAGTGACCGTCTCCTGAAGTACAGTTCCTGCCAAAGAGCATCATAATTCCCACAATTAAATATTTTCCCATATCGCTTGCTCCTATCCCTCTCCAAGGCTATGGTAAAGGTCAATAAGATATGGTCACTGTCTCCAAAATGCTCTCCCACCGAGAGATCTGAAATCTGATCAGGTTAATTGCCTAGTACCAGGTCCAGTATGGCCTCTCCTCTAGTTGGTCTGTCCACATACTGTGTCAGGAATCCTTCCTGGACACTCCAAAGAAACTCTGCCCCACCAAGGAGGTGCCAATCATATCAGGGAAGTTGAAATCACCCATGAAAATACCCCTGTTATTTTTGCACCTTTCCAAAATCTGCCTCTCAATCTGCTCCTCCGTGTCTCTGCTGCTGTTGGGGGGTCTGTAGAATACTCTCAATAGAGTGATCGCTCCCTTCCTGTTTCTGGCTTCCACCCACACGATCCCTCCAGGACATCCTCCCTTTCTACAGCTGTGATACTGTCCCTGAGCAGCAAATCCACTCCCCCACCTCTATTACCTCCGTCCCTGTCCCTTTTGAAACATCTAAACCCCAGAGTATCCAACACCCAATCCTGCCCTTGTGACAGCCTAGTCTCTGTAATGGCCACCATGTCATAGTTCCACATACTTACCCACGGTCTAAGTTCACCACCCTTGTTCCTGATTCTTCTTGCACTAGACACACTTCAGTCCATCCAACTGACCGCCATTTTTCCCTTTCAACTGCCTGTCCTTCCTCACAGTCTTTCTACACTCTGTATCCATGTACACTAAATGAACCAAGCTCTGACTTATCACTCGAGTTCCCATCCCCCTGCCAAACTAGTTTAAAGTTGGTGTTCATGTGAGACCAGCTCCCAGGCCAAGGATGGAGCCCAGTGTCCAGGCCCCAGAACTGGTAGGATAACAGGTGGGGGAACAGGTTCTCAGTGCTGGACTTCAGTGGCAGCCCCCACACTCCTCACCGTCACCACACAGCACAGGGCTTCAGATGGACTGGGATAAGGTCACCGCCTGCTCATGTTGTAGGTGAGGTGGGGGACAGAGGGTGTGTTGGGAGGTGGCGGAGGAGGGAGGGAAGTGGGAGAGGAGAGGAGGGATGAAGGGCATGTAAACCCTCCCCATTCTCTTCTACAGCTACAAATGGTACTGATCAAATGCTGCGACATCTCAAATGAGGTGAGGCCGATTGAGGTGGCAGAACCCTGGGTGGACTGCTTGCTGCAGGAATACTTCATGCAGGTAAGGAAAACCCCAATCAACCCTCCCCCCAGCCTAGTCAGTAATCCTGACCCTCTCAATTTGTCTCTCCCAGTCAATTCCCTGCCCCCATTTGACCCCCGACAAAATCTTTCTCCCTCGCTGTAAAGAATCCACCTCCCCCAAATCAGACTCATCCCAATCCTTTTCACCCTTAAATAATGCCCAACCAGTCAATCCAAATCAATGCCATTTTCCCAATCAATACCCTTCTTGGTAATTAATTGCCCCCCCAATCAATCTCCCTCCCTCTGAACAATTCCCCTCCCACTACTCCCTCACCTCCCCCAATGAATCCCCATTTCCCAATCAATGCTTTGCTCCAGTGTCACTCCCTCCAAATCAGTTCCACACCCCTGACCAACCCCATTTCCTCAATCAACCCACCTTCCCCCCAAGCCACCGTCTCCTGTACCATCCCTTGGCCATGACCTTACCAATGATCATCAGGCCACTGTTTCCCAGTCCAGATGAAGGGTCTCAACCTGAAATATCGACTATCCATTTCCCTCCACAGATACTCCCTGACACACTGATCTCCTCCAGCATCTTATTTGCAGCGGCCTGTGTCTCCAGTGAAGACAAAAGAGATCTGCAGATGCTGGAACTTGTGGGGCAAAGGGTGTAAGTTGACATTTTGGTTCGAGACCCTACATCAGGACTGAGAGGGAACTATCTGCGCCCACTTCATACTATCTTTCCTGCTCCTCTCAGACCCGGAATATTGACTTACACCTTTTGCCTCCACAGATGCTGCCTGACCTGCTGAGTTTTTCCAGCATTCTGTTTGTTGTTCCAGATTCCAGCATCTGCAAGTCTCTTTTGTCTTCACTGGAGAAAAGGGTATTGACTGGGGGGAGGTGGGTTGATTGAGAAAGTGGGGTTGGTCAGGGGTGTAGACTGATTTGGAGCAGGGGCATTGACTGGGAAATGGAGATTCATTGGAGGGGGTGGGGGCAAGGGAGTGTTTATCTCTGCCATCCTCTTCACCCACCTGGTTCTACCTGCCCACCATCCCCTCCCCTTCTGGTTCCAACGATTACCGACCAGCCTTTATCCCATCCCCTTCATACACCATATACTGGCAGTTCCTTCTCAGACCCGAAATGCAACATACACCCTTTGCCTCCACAGATGTTGTCTGACCCACCGAGTTCTACCAGTGTTCTGTTTGTTGTTCCATTTCTCCAATCACTCGCCCTCCCATCAATCCTTTCCCATACCAAGACCACCTCCCCAGACAACAATAGGATCCCCAATCAGATACCTTAATAATTCCCATTCCCCCAATCAATCCCCCTCCCCAATCAACTCCCCCCCCACAGCTAATGGTCGATTCAATATTCTTCGTCCAATCAATCTCTTCCCCAATCAATATCACTCAATTACTCTCCCCAAATCAAACTCCTTCCCCCAATCCATCCACTTCCACCAATCATCCATACCCCAATTCCACCTCCCCCCCCCCACCCCCCATACAGGACCCTCCCAATCCAATTTCACTGTAACCCGGTGCTTTGTCCCCTTGCAGAGTGATCGGGAGAAGGCAGAGGGTCTCCCTGTTGCACCCTTCATGGACAGGGACAAGGTGACCAAAGCCACAGCCCAGATCGGATTCATCAACTTTGTTCTGATCCCGTTGTTTGAGACGGTGATGAAAGTGAGTAAAAGGAGGGTGAGGCAATAGGTCATGTATGCCCTTTTGTGCACACACATGTACAACCACACACAAGAGCATGGGTCATAGGAAGAGCAGGAGGCCACTTAGTTCCTCATGCCAGCTCCCCCATTCAGCAAGATCATGGTTGACCTTCCACATCAGCAACACTTTCTTGTTCCTGAACCTACTTAGAGACAGAGGTCCAACAACTCTCGTTTAGACAAGTCCAAAGTCACCATTCTCTGGGTGAAGGTGTTTCATATCATTCTCAGTCCTAAATGGTTGATCTTTTATTTTGAGTCTGTGACTCCTGACTCTAGTGAGAGGAAGTATCCTCCCTTCATCTCCACTGTTAAGCCTGTAAGAACTTTGTACTTTACACTGAGATCACTGTACATTCCTCTCAACTTGAGAGCAAAGGCCCCATCTGCTTGTACAACAAACCTGTACTCCTTCTATAGCAAAGATATCCTTCCCTGGGGAAGGGAACAGACTGCACACAGTATTCCGGGTGCTGTCTCACCAGAGACCCATATAATGTCCCTACTTGTGCCCTCACACTTTGTAAAAGTTCAACATGCAGACTGCCTCCCCAGCTGGGTACAGCTCCAGGCAGGGGATAGAGGCAGACTGTGGTCGTTCACCCAAGGCCCAGTAGTCTCATTGAACCTCACCCAATATTTATAGCAGTTTATTGACAACCTATTTCTCGGCTCAGCTTTTTCCACAGATTGAAGATACCATGGTGCAACCACTGAGAGATTCGCGGAATCACTACGAGGAGCTCAAACAAATTGATGACACATTGAACGAGGTAACACATGGGAAACCTTCCTCTGGCATCTCAAGGCAACTGATGCACTCTCTGGCTTTTTACCTTTCTCCATCATCTTGTCACACTCAGCTAGTACAGGCGTCTTGGTCTTGAGCCTTCTGTACCTTAGTGATTCCAGTACTTGTCTAGTTACTGCTTGAATGTTGTAGGAATCTTTGCCTCCACCACCCCATCAGGGTTCCGCAGTTCCACATTCCAACCAACTTCTGGGTGAAAAAAAACCTCCTCAGAACCCTTTCAAACCTCTCCCTTCTTCCCTTCTATCCTTAAACCTTTGCCCTCTTTTGTTCAACCCCTGTACACGGCATGGTTAGTAAGTCTGCAGATCATACTAAAGTAGGTGGTGTTGTAGACAGTGAAGCAAGTTATCAAGAACTACAGGAGCACCTTGATCAAGTTGGTAAGTGGGCTGAGGATTGGTAAATGGGGTTCAATCCAGATAAATGTGGGGTGTTGCATTCCCAAAATGTGAAGTCAAACCAAGGAAGGAGTTACACAGTGAATAACGCCCTGGGGAGTGTTATGGAACGGAGGGACCTAGGAGTTCAAGTACACAGTTCACTGAAAGTGGTGGCACAGGTACACATGGTGGTGAAGAAGGCATCTGGGATGCCGGCCTTCATCAGTCAGAGCATTGAGTGTAGGAGTTGAGATGTTATATTGCAGTTGTACAAGATGTTGGTGAGGCCACGCTTGGAGCACTGTGTACGGTTTTGGTCACCCTGTTATAGGAAAGACTTGGTTAAACTGGAAAGAGTGCAGAGAAGATTTCCAAGAATATTGCCAGGACTCGAGGGCCTGAGTCACAGGGTGATGTTGGGCAGACTAGCCCTGACCACCTTCCCTTCCTTCCTCTGCCTTTCCTTAGGCTGTGGGGTGACCACCTCTAAAACGTGCCATCCACAAAACTTTCAGCCTCATGGATGCATGGTAGCACCCCCAGTCTGTGCTCAACTCCAAAACCCGGCACTCATGCCGGTCAATCCAGAGGCAGCTCCTGCAGATGTAGTCATCCAGGCCGCAAGGAGTGTCTCAGAATTCCCAGATGCCGTAAGCCCAATAACACTCGGGACTGGAGTCACCCGTTATACTTGTAATTTAGAAAGGGCCCCGCTAAATGCAATCCAATCTCCTCACTGTATATGAACTATAAAAAAGTGAAAATACTCATCAACCACCTACCTAGCACCAATGTCACACTAACCAAAGGCCAGTGTTGAGAAGATGCCACAAACCTCACCCACACTGTGGATCCTCCTCCTCCTCCCTTCAGAATTAGAATCAGGTTTATTATCACTGACATATGTCATGAAATTTGTTGTTTTGCGGCAGCAGTACAGTGCAAGACATAAAGACATAAAAATTACTATAGGTTACAAAAATAAATAAGTAGTGCAAAAGAGGAATAACAAGGCAGTGTTCATGGGTTCATGGACCATTCAGAAATCTGATGGCAGAGGGGAAGAAGCTGTTCCTGAACCATTGAGTGTGGGTCTTCAGGTTCCTGTACTTCCTCCCTGACGGTAGTAACAAGAAGAGGGCATGTTCCAGGTGGTAAGGGTCCTTAAATATGGATGCCACTTCTTTTGAGGCAGCTGAAGGCCTTCTGAAGATGTCCTCGATGGTGGCGAGGGTTGTGCCCGTGATGGAGCTGGCTGAGTCTACAGCCCTCTGCAGCCTTTTTTGATCCTGTGCATTGGAGCCTCCATACCAGGCGGTGATGCAACCAGTCAGAATGTTCTCCACTATACATCTGTCGAAATTTGCAAGAGTCTTTGGTGACAGACCAAATCTCCTCAAACTCCTAATGAAGTAGAGCCGCTGCTATGCCTTCTTCATGATTACATCAATGTGTTGGGCCCAGGACAGATCCTCTGAGATGTTGACGCCCAGGAACAGGAAGCTGCTCACCCCTTCCACTTCTGACCACTCAATGAGGACTGGTGTGTGTTCTCCTGACTTCCCCTTCCTGAAGTCCACAATCAGTTCCTTGGTCTTGCTGACATTGAGTGTGAGGTTATTGTTGTGACCCCACTCAACCAGTTGATCTATCTCACTCCTGTACACCGTCTCATCGCCATCTGAGATTCTGCCAATAGCAGTGACGTCATCGGCAAATTTACAGGTGGTGTTTGAGCTGTACCTAGCCACACAGTCATGAGTGTAGAGAGAGTTGAGCAGTGGGCTAATCCCTTTTAATCCACCCAAACATCTCTAGTCCAGGCAGCCAAAATTAATTGACCTCAACTGAACAAGCTACAGTACAAGGACCCACCCAAGGAACCTGATTTACCATCTCACCTGAAATACAAGCTTTAGCTAATAAACAATCAGCAAGATTTTAACTGTGAGAGTTACCAGATTTGACTAATAATTTAGGATAAACATTGAAATATTACACACTCACCCTCTCTCTGAGACTGCTGTTTTGAGAGAAACACTGAGAGACTTCACTGTGAGAAACCCACTGAATGTGGTGTTACCCTGTAGCCTGTAAAAACCTTCCTTCCATGATTTCATGCTTCCACCCCTCGAGAGGGTGCACACAGAGCAATTGTGTGGCTGAAGCTCGGTTTCCCAAGATCCCTCAGGGCACCTGACTCTCTAAATGGCATCCAATTCTGATTTCTGATGTGGTCGAGGTCCCCCATGGAGGATGCAGCCAGAGTCAAGAGATAAAAGGACAGTTGTCGGTGGGTAGTGCAACTATAGGGATGAAAGAGAAGGCAATTGTTGGAGGGGATTGAATGGTTCAGAAGCAGATGGTTGTGATCGAGTGAGTGGGAATAAATAATCTGATGGCAAAGATTTGAGGAGTATACAAACACTAGATGCTAATAGCAGGGGATTTAAATTACCTACAGAGATACAGTCAGCATAAAATATATAAAGGGCACAGAATTCCTCAAATACATTCAGAACAATCTTTAAACCGGTATGTAGCAAGCCCAGTTGAGAAGGTATGGAAGAACAGTTTTGTGGTGTGATCATGATTCTGTTAGATTTTAGGTAAAAACAGAAAATGCCAGAACAACTCAGCGGGTCAGGCGGTTAATGTTTCAAATACAAGTCCCTTCATCAGAACTGGGAAAGAGAGAAAAACAAGTTTGTTTTTGGTAGCAGAAGACAGCGAGATGGGTTGAATGAAGGAATGTCTCTGACGGGGTGAGATCAGGCAACCTAATGGGGCAGTTAAGGAGCCGTTAAAATCAGATTAAGTTTTTAGCCTGTGTAAAGGTTTGCTAACGGAAAAACTTGGGATATATCTAACAGCCTAGATTATTCAGATTTATTATCACTGACTTATATGATGTGAAATTTGTTGGTTTGCAGCAGCAGTACAGTGCAAAGACATAAAATTACTATAAAACGTAAAAATAAATAAATAGTGCAATAAAAAGGTAGTGACCGCAACTCCCTGACCTTTAGCGTAGCCATGGACAAGGATAGGAGCAGATGATATGGGAAAGTATATAATTGGGAGAGGGCTAGTTATGATGGTATTAGGCAGCAACTTGGGAGCATAAATTGGAAACAGATGTTCTCAGGGAAATGCACAGCAGAAATCTGGAGGCTGTTTAGGGAACACTTGCATGAGGTTCTAGAAAGGTTTTCCCACTGAGACAGGGAAAGGACAGTAGGGTGAAGGAACCACAGTTGACAAGAGAGGTGGAACATTTAATCAAGATGAAGAAGGAAGCATATTTAAGGTTTAGGAAGCAAAAATCAGACAGGGCTCTTGAGAGTTATATGGCAGCCGGAAAGGAGCTTAAGAAGGGACTTGAGAGAGCTAGAAGGGGACATGAGAAAGCCTTGGCAAGTAGGATTAAGAAAAACCCCAAGGTGTTCTACACATACATGAAGAACAGGAGGATGACTAGAGTAAGAGTAGGGCTGGTCAGGGATAAACATGTGCCTGGAGGCAGAGGAGGTAGGGGAGGTCCTTAATGAATACTTTGCTTCAGTGTTCAGTAAGGAGAAGGACTTAGATGAATGTGAGATCAGTGTAGAACAGGCTAATGTGCTGGAGCATGTTGAAGTTAAGAAAGAGGTAGTATTGGAGCTTCTAAAAAATATTAGGATAGATAAGTAGCCAGGGCCATACAGGATATACCCCAGGTTACCACGGAGCGCAAGGGAAGAGATTGCTGGTGCATTGACGATGATCTTTGTGTCCTCCCTAGTAACAGGAGTGGTACCAGAGGATTGGAGGATGGCAAATCTTGTTCCCTTGTACAAGAAAGGTAATAGGGATAATCCCGGGAATTATAGACCCATGAGTCTTACTTCAGCGGTGGGCAAGCTATTGGAAAGGATTCTTAGGGACAGGATTTACAAGCATTTGGAGAAGCATAGTCTTATGTTGGAGAGTCGGCATGGCTGTGTGAGGGAGAGGTCATGCCTCACGAGCCAAATTGAGTTTTTCGAGGAGGTGACAAGACAAATTTGTGAAGATAGAGTGGTGGATGTGGTGTATATGGGTTTTAGTAAGGCATTTGACAAGGTTCCCCATGGTAGAGTCATCCAGAAAGTCATGAGGCATGGGGTCCATGGAGACTTGGCTGCATGCATTCGAATTGGTTTGCCCACAGAAAGCAGAGAGCGGTGGTAGACAGAGAGTATTCTGCCTGGAAGTCGGCGACCAGTGGTGTTCTGCGGGGATCTGTTCTGGGACCCCTGCTCTTTGTGATTTTTATAAATGATTTGGATGAACATAGAACATCACAGCACGATAGAGGCCCTTCGGCCCACAATGTTGTGCCAACTTTTAAACCTCGCCTAAGACTATCTTACCCCTTCCTCCTACATATCCCTCTATTTTAAATTCCTCCATATGCTTACCTAGTAATCTCTTGAATTTGACCAATGTACCTGCATCCACCACCGCCCCAGGCAGCGCATTCCATGCACCAACCACTCTCTGGGTAAAAAAACCTTCCTCTGATATCTCCCTTGAACTTCCCACCCATTACTTTAAAACCATGCCCTCTTGTATTGAGCATTGGTGCCCTGGGAAGGAGGTGCTGGCTGTCTACTCTATCTATTCCTCTTAATATTTTGTACACCTCTATCATGTCTCCTCTCATCCTCCTTCTCTCCAAAGAGTAAAGCCCTAGCTCCCTTAGTCTCTCTTCATTATGCATACTCTCTAAACCGGGCAGCATCCTGGTAAATCTCCTCTGCACCCTTTCCAACGCTTCTACATCCTTCCTGTAATAAGGTGACCAGAACTGGATACATTACTCTAAGTGTGGTCTAATCAGAGTTTTATAGAGCTGCATCATTACCTTGTGGCTCTTAAACTCGATCCCACGACTTATGAAAGCTAACATCCCATGAGCTTTCTTAACTACCCTACCCACCTGTGAGGCAAATTTCAGGAATCTGTGAATATGGACCCCCAGATCCCACTGCTCCTCCACACTACCCAGAATCCTGCCATTAACTTTGTACTCTGCCTTGGAGTTTGTCTTTCCAAAGTGTACCACATCACACTTCTCCTGATTGAACTCCATCTGCCATTTCTCAGCCCAGCTCTGCATCCTATCAATGAGCAAGTGGAGGGGTTGGTTAGTAAGTTTGCAGATGACACAAAAGTTGGAGGTGTTGTGGATTGTGTAGTAGGTTGTCATATGTTACAACAGAATATAGGCAGGATGCAAAATTGGGTGAGGTGGCGGATGGAATCTGGAAAAGTGTGAAGTGATACACTTTGGAAGATCGAACTTGAAGGCAGAGTACAAGGTTAATGGCAGGATTCATAGCAGTGTGGAGGAACAGAGGGATCTTGGGGTCCAAGTCCATAGATCCCTCAAGGTTGCCACGCAAGTTGATAGAATGGTTAAGAAGGTGTATGGTGTGCTGGCCTTCATTAGTCAGGGGATTGAATTCAAGAGCCATGAGGTAATGTTGCAGCTCTGTAAAACTCTGGTTAGACCAAGAGTATTGTGTCCTGGTTGCCTCATTATAGGAAGGATGTGGAAGCTTTAGAGTGGATGCAGAGGAGATTTACCAGGATGCTGCCTGCATTAGAGAACATGTCTTATGAGGATAGGTTGAGCGAGCTAGGGCTTTTCTCTTTGAGTGACAGAGAATGAGAGGTGACTTGACAGAGGTATATAAGATTATGAGAGGCATAGATAGAGTGGACAGCCAGCACCTTTCCCCAGGGCGGCAATAGCCAATACCTGAGAATATCCGCTTAAGGTCAGAGGAAGATAGTTCAGGGGAGATGTCAGAGGTACTTTTCTTTTCCCCCACACGTAGAGTGGTGGATGCCTGGAATGCACTGCTGGGGGTGGTGGTAGAGGCTGATATAATAGGGACATTTAAGAGACTCAGATAGGGACATGGATGTAAGAAAAATGGAGGGTTATGGACTGTGTAGGAGGGAACAGTTAGATTGCTTAAGGAATAGGTTTATGTAAGTCAACACAACATCATGGGCCGAAGGCCCTATGCTGTGTTGTAATGTTCTATGTTCTAAATAAAGGAATAACAAGGTAGTGTTCCTGATGGTGGTAACAAGAAGAGAGAGCGTCCCGGATAATGAGGGTCCTTAGTGATGGATGCCACCTTCTTGAGGCACCGCGTCTTGAAGATGTCCTCAATGGTGGCATGGGTTGTGCCGGAAAAGAGCTGACTGAGTCTGCAACCCTCTGCAGCCTCTTGAATATCCTGTGCCTACAGGCTCCATACCAGGCTGTGATGCAACCAGTCAGAATGCTCTTCACTGTACATCTATAGAAATCTGTGTAGAAATTTATTCCAATCTTAACTGCTCCTCAACTGTGACTCAGTTTCCTCTCTCTCTCTTTTTGTTCTCTCCACCCTCCCCCTTCGCTGCAGCTTAAAGCATTAGGGTTAGGCATTGTTAGGGTTAGACATTGTTACGGTTCAGTCAAGGTTAGGCATTGTTAGGGTTAGTGTTAGACTTAAAGCATTGTTTTCTAACTTTTCTCAGTTCTGACGAAAGATCATTGACCTGTTAACACAGATCCTTTGTCCACAACTGAGTGTTTCAACATTTTCTGTTTTTGTTTCAGATTTCCAGCATTGCAGGTTTTGCTTTCCAATTATCATGTGGCAGCATCTTTTGAACAGTTGGTTAAGGATTGTCACAACCTGGATTAATCCCACAGGATTTTACACTTCCTGAATTGTTTAATTTTCAGGTGCAAAAGAAGAAGAATGAATCCTTAACCCTGGGAAATAAAAAGAAGTGAAATTGCTCTTGAGGTGAGTAGGAAACTGTGGGAATCTGGGACCTGGGCCAGGTTTTCCATGAGCACAAGGAGCAATTCCCCTCAGCATCTGATAGTCCTGATGTAATGGTGTTTCCAGTGGGGAATGTCATGGAGTCAAAGAGTTGTTCAGTACAGGACCAGACCCTTCGGCCCACGATGCCCATGCAAGCATCATGCATCTGGGGTTGGTCTTATGTTTGGAGTGCCAGATGTGGGGACCCTGGGAGACTACCAAACTCCCCAATAACTACATCTGCACAGAATGCACCGAGATGAGGCTCCTCAAGGAACGGGTTGAGAGTCTGGAGCAGCAGCTCGATGACCTTCGGCTGATTAGGGAGAGCGAGTAGGAAATAGACAGGAGTTATAAAGAGTTTGTCCAGTACCTCTGTGGTGGTCCCCCTCGAAAATCGGTATCTCATTTTAGATTCCGTAGGAGAGGATGACCTGACAGAGGAAGACCTCGGCACCATGCCTGGTACTGTGGTCCAGAGGGGAAAGAGAAATGCAGTGGTGATTGGGGATTCTATAGTAAGGGGTACAGATAACAGATTCTGCGAAACCGACAATGAATCTCAGATGGTGTGTTGCCTCCCTGGTGCCAGGGTAAGGGATGTCACAGACCGGGTCCAGAATATTCTGAGGGGAGAGAGTGAGCAGCCAAAAGTCTTGGTACATATAGGTACCAATGACACAGGTAGAAAAAGAGAAGAGGTCCTGAAGGAGGAATACAAGGCATTAGGGAGAAGGTTGAGAAGTAGGACCTCAAGGGTGCTAATTTCAGGATTACTACCTGTGCCACGTGTCAATGGTAGAAAGAATAGAAAGATCTGGCAGATGAATGCGTGGCTGAGTGACTGGTGCAGGGGGCAGGGCTTCAGATTTCTGGATCATTGGGACCTTTTTTGGGGGAGGCAAGACCTATTCGCTAAGGATGAGTTGCACCTAAACTCCAAAGGGTCCAATATCCTGGTGGGAATGTTTAATTTAGCTGTTGGGGAGGGTTTAACCTAATCTGGCAGGGGGATGGAAACCAGGATGTTAGGATACAAGATGTTAGGGTAAGGGAGGAAGTTTATAGAAACAAGTCCAAGACAGTGTGCAGTGAGGATGGCAAGAAGGACAGGCAGGTGAGAAGTCAGGATAATTTGGTAAATAATAGAAGTACAACAAATCAGGATGTTAGGATACAGGATGTTAGGATAGAGGATGAGATATATAGAAACATGTCTAAGGTAGTGTGTAGTGAGGATGGTAAGAAGGACAGGCAGGTGAAAAGGCAGGATAATTTGCTGAACAATAGAAGTACAACAAAATCAATAGCAGATACCGGACTAAATGTACTATATTTAAATGCGCGTAGCATTAGGAATAAAGTAGATGACCTAGTGGCACAACTACAGATTAATAAATACGACATTGTGGCAATCACCGAGTCATGGCTTTATGACGGATGTGATTGGGAACTGAATGTCCAAGGGTACACAGTGTATAGGAAGGATAGGCGGGTAGGCAGAGAGGGAGGTGTGGCCATGATGGTTAGTAGTGATATAAAATCAATAGAAAGGAAGGACGTTGGGTCAGAAGAGGCGGAATCCTTGTGGGTGGAGCTAAGAAATAGCAAGGGTAAAAGGACAATAGTAGCAGTTATATATAGGCCCCCTAATAGCAGTCAGGAAGTGGATGGTAAGTTGCAGTTTGAAATAGAAAAAGCATGCTGGAGTGACAATGTGAAGATAATTATGGGGGATTTTAACATGAAGGTGGACTGGGAAATCCAGCAAAGCGGTAGAACTCAGGAGAGTGAGTTTGTGGAATGTCTACGGGACGGTTTTTTGGAGCAACTTGTTGATGAGCCCACCAGGGGATCGGCTGGTTTGGATTGGGTGCTGTGTAATGAACCGGAGGTGATTAGGGAACTAAAGGTAAAGGAACCACTGGGAACTAGTGATCACAATATGATTGAGTTCAGTTTCAAATTTGAGAAGGAGAAGCTGATAATTGGTGTATCGATATTTCTGTGGAACAAAGGAAATTACAGTGGTATGAGAGAGGAGTTGGCCCAAATTGATTGGAAGAGTAAGCTGGCTGGAGGGACGGCGGATGAGAAATGGAAGAAATTTCTACAAGAAATAAGGAAAATGCAGGATAGGTATATTCCAAGAAAAAAGGTTTTGAATGGAAAAAAGGCACAAATGTGGATAACGAGAGAGGTGAAGGCTAAAATAAAAGCAAAAGGGAGGGCATACAAGGAAGCAAAAATTAGTGGGAAAACAGAAGACTGGGAAACTTTTAAAAACCTGCAGAAAGAAACTAAGAAGGTCGTTAGGAAAGAAAAGATGAATTACGAAAGGAAGTTGGCAGATAACATTCGAAAGGATACTAAGAGCTTTTTTTAAATATATAAGGAGTAAAAGACAGACACGGGTTGATATAGGACCAATTGAAAACAGTGTGGGAGAGATTATAATGGATGATAAAGAGGTGGCAGAAGAACTAAATGAATATTTTGCATCAGTCTTCACTGTGGAGGACATCAGCAATATACCGGTTAGTCAGGGGTCTCACGGAATGGAACTGAGTTCAGTTAAGGTTACTAGAGAGAAGGTGCTGGGAAAACTAAATGGGCTAAAGACATCAGTCTCCCGGACCAGATGAGGTGCATCCCTGGGTTCTGAAGGAGGTGGCTTTAGAGATAGTGGAGGCATTGGTGATAATTTTCCAGGAATCGATGGACTCCGTCATGGTTCTGGAGGGTCGCAAATGTAGTTCTGCTGTATAAGAAAGGTGGGAGGCAGCATAAAGGAAATTACAGACCTATTAGTCTGACATCAGTGGTGGGAAAGTTATTGGAATCGATCCTCAAGGATGGGGTTATGGAATACCTAGAGGTGCAAGGCAAGATAGGTCCTAGCCAACATGGTTTTGTGAAGGGAAGATCCTGTCTGACAAACCTATTGGAGTTTTTTTTTGAAGAAATCACAGGTAGGGTGGATAAGGGAGAGGCGGTAAATGTTGTGTATTTAGACTTTCAAAAGGCCTTCGACAAGATGCCGCATAAGAAACTGATTAATAAGATGAGAGGTCATGGAATTACAGGTAGAATAACAGAATGGGTGGAGCATTGGCTGGTTGGCAGGAAGCAAAGGGTGGGAATAAAAGGATCTTGTTCTGGTTGGCTACCGGTTACTAGTGGTGTTCCGCAGGGGTCGGTGTTGGGGCCTCTTCTTTTTACCTTGTACATTAACGATCTGGATGATGGAGTAAATGGTTTTGTGACTAAGTTTGTGGATGACACCAAGATAGGTGGAGGAGTAGGGAGTATTGAGGAGACAGGAAGGTTGCAGAGAGACCTAGATAGTTTAGGAGAATGGGCAAGGAAATGGCAGATGAGGTTCAATGTTGAGAAATGTGCAATTGTGCACTTTGGAAACAGAAATAAATGGGCAGATTATTATCTAAAAGGAGAGAAAATTCAAAGTACAGAAGTACAAAGGAACTTGGGGGTACCCATGCAGGATACCTTAAAGGTTAACCACCAGGTCGGATTGGTGGTAAAGAAAGCGAATGCTATGTTGGCATTCATTTCGAGAGGTATAGTGTATAAAAGTAAGGAGGCGTTGATGAGGCTCCACGGGGCACTAGTGAGTCCTCATTTGGAATACTGTGCACAGTTTTGGGCCCCTTATCTTAGGAAAGATGTGCTGATGTTGGAGAGGGTTCAGAGGAGATTTACGAGGATGATTCCCGGAATAAAAGGGCTTACGTATGATGAGCGTTTGTCGGCTCTTGGACTGTACTCACTGGAGTACAGAAGAATGAGAGGGGACCTCATAGAGATATTTAAAATATTGAAAGGACTGGACAGAGTAAATGTGGCTAGGCTGTTTCTCTTGGTGGGTGGGTCCAGGACCAGAGGGCACAATCTCAGAATTAGAGGGTACAGGTTTAAAACAGAGATGAGGAGAAATTTCTTTATCCAGAGGGTGGTGAATTTGTGGAATTCCTTGCCAGGTACTGCAGTGGAGGCCAGATCATTGGAGGCATTTAAGGAAGAGATAGATAGATATCTAAATAGTCGGGGTATCAAGGGATATGGGGATAAGGCTGGAAATTGGGGTTAGAATAGTGTGTTTTTTTGCGCCTGCCCCCCCCCCCCCAATTTCTCATTCCTTTTTCTTTTTTCCCTTTTCCTTGGAGCAGACGCGATGGGTCGAATGGCCTGCTTCCGCTCCCTTGTCTTGTGATCTTGTGATGTTCCCATTTACACTCACCCCATTTACCAGCACTTGGTCCATAACCTTCTCTGCCTTGGCAAGTTAAGTGCTTGTCTAGATGTTACTTTAATGTTGTGGGAGTACCTGCCTCCACCACCCCTTCAGGCAGCATATTCCAGAATCCAACCATTCCCTCTAAACCTCTTCCCCCCTACCCTAAACCTATGCAAACCTTCTGTCTATCCTATCAATGCCCCTCATAATTTTGTGCACCTCTCTGGTTCCCCTCAGTTTCTTCTATTGCAACAAAAACAAATGCAAACTCTTCAGTCTCTCCCCATAAATGAAACATTCCATCCAGGCAACATCCTGGAGAATCTCGTCTGCACCCTCTCCAGTGCAACCACATCCTTCCATTTATGTGGTGACCAGAACTGAACACAGGATTGCAATTGCAATCTAACAATGTTTTATAAAGCTGTATCATCACTTCCCTCCCATATTCTATGCCCTGGCTAATGAAGGCAAGTGTGCCAGATGCCTTCTTCACCACCTTATCTCATAGTATCACAGAATTGTACAGCACAGAAATGGACCATTTCAGCCCACCTCATCCATGCAGTGATGCCTATCTACACTAATCCCTGTATTAGGTCCATATCCCTCTACTCCTTTCCTAAGTACCTGTCCAAATGCCTTATAAACTTTGTAATCGTTTCTGCCTCCACCACCTCCTCTGGCAGTTTGTTCCAGATACTCACCATACTCTGTGTGAAAAGCTTACCCCTCAAATCTTCTTTAAATTTCTCCCTTCTCACCTTGAACTTGTGCCTCAAGTTCTAGACTCCCCTGCACTGAGAAAAAGGCTCTGGCCATCTACCCTATCTACACCCCTCCTAATCTTATAAATATCTAGAACATCATCCCTCAGCCTCCTACATTCCAATGAGAATAAACCCAGCCTCTGAAATCTGTCCTTGTAACTACAGCCCTCCATTCCAGGCGACATTCTGGTGAATCATACAGTGATACAGCACAGGAACAGGCCCTTCAACTCCACTTGTCCATGCCGACCAAGATGATTATCTAGACTAGTCCCTTTTGCCCGTATTTGGTCCATATCCCTCTAAACCTTTCCTATCCATGTACTCTTCTGCACTCTGTATAATGTTACTACGTCCATCCTGTAGTGTGGTGGACAGGGTGGTGAAGAAGACATTTGCTATGCTTGCCTTCATGAGCTGAGGCACTGAATTTAAGAATTGGGATGTCATCATGCACCTATACAAAATATTGGTTAGACCACACTTGGAGTATTGTAAACAGTTCTGGTCACCACACTACAGGAAGGATGTGGTAGCAATAGAGAGAGAGTGCAGAAGAGATTCAACAGGATGTTTATTGGAAATGGAAGGCTGTAGTTATAAGGAGAAATTGGATGTGCTGGGCTTATTCTCACTGGAACTTAGGAGGCTGAGGGGTAACATTCTAGTGTTTATAAAATTATGAGTGGCAGAAATATGGTAGACTGTCATTTTCCTAGGGTGGGGGGTGGTTTAAGGTGATGGGGAGAATGGGGAGATCTGAGGGATGAGGGTGGTGAAACAGAATATTCCCCCTGCGTCACAGCAGCTTGGGTAATGGAAATTCGTCCTAATGGAATTCACAAATCACCACCAGAAGAACTGAGATACAAAATAAAATTTGGCTCTTACAGAATTTATGTGAGAAAAAAATAACTGAATAAACACAAAATGCAAAACAAACATCAAATTTCGTAAATTTTGTCAAAGGTTCACCTTATGGAGTATCATAATATGGATGCTTTTCTAAGAATGAAACCACTCCCTAACACAGGGGTAAATTGTATCTGGAATATAACTTTAACACAAAGTATTTGGACAGGAACTTGGATAGTAAAGGAACAGAGAGATACAGGCCTAATCTGGGCAAATGAGATTAGCTCAGATAGGCATCAAAGTTGACATGGACGAGTTGAGCCAGAGGGCTCATTTCTGTGCTATATGTTTCAATGATCTACATATACAGAACAGTATGGCACTGGAACAGGCCCTTCGGCCCACAATATCTGCACTGAACACAATACCAAATTAAACTAATTCCCTTCTACCTGTACATGATCCATATCCCTCCATTCTCTTCAATATTCGTGTGTCTAACAGCCTCTTAAACACTACTATCATATCTGCTTCCACCACTCCCTCTGGCAGCTCATTCCAGGAACATTCTCTGCGTAAAAATACTTTCTCTGCATCTCCTTTAAACTTTCCCCCTCCTGTCTTAAAAGCACATCCTCTAGTTGACATTTCTACTCTGGGAAAAAGCCTCTAGCAGCATGAAATGGAAATTGGCTGAAGGCAGAAGGCGGGCAACATTGGTAGTTGGAAGTTTATTGTGTAATATGTAAATTCTTATAGACCTCAGTGTTCAATTACCACTCCCTTATCTTTGACTATGTCCCATCATTCAAGACTCTCCCACTAGTGGTTGCTTACGAAACTGCTGCAAGAATATTGGTGGAGATGGTAGTGTAGACCAGGGAGTTGCAAATGGAATGGTCACTTCAGGATGCTGAAAGGAAACCGGAGGGAAGATGTGTCTGGTGGTGGAATCTTTTAGAAGATGGCAGGATCCAATATGCCCCAACTTCCTGGATCAGCCTACCTTGTAGGACCTTTTCAAAACCATTGCTAACGTCCATGTATACCATGTCATCAACTTGCCTTCATCAATTTTCTTAGTAAGTGCCTCAAAAAACTCAAACAGATTTGTAAGACAGGATTTCCCATGCACAAAACCATGCGGATTCCTTCTAAGCAGAACCTGCCTTTCCAACTGATCAAGTTCTAACCCTAATTTTTTTCTAGTAGTCTCCCTACTACTGAGCTAAGGCCCACCGGTCTGTAGTTTCCTGGGTTATCCCTACTACCCTTCTTGATTATGGGAACAACATCAGCTACCCTCTAATCTTCTGGTACCTGACCCGTGGCTAAATGCGTGGGTGGACGATGCAAAAATCTCTGTCAGATCCTCAACAATCTCTTCCCTTGCTTCCCACAATACCCTGGAATAGGTTTCATCAGGCCCAGGGGATTTGTCCACCTTAACGTATGTCAATATCTCTAACATTTACTTTCCCTGATACACACATTGCAGACTATCAGTATACACCTTCCCTAACTCTCCATCCTCTCTATCCTTCTCCTCAGTGAATACCAATCCAAAGTATTCATTCAAGACACCACACGTATTCCCCAGCTCCGCACAAAAGCTTCCCCTTTGGTCCCTGAGAGGACCTATTCTTTCCCTGGTGATTCTCTTGCTTCTAATATATTTATAAAAGGTTTTGGAATTCGCTTTAATTTTGTGGGCCAGGGCCGTTTCATGTTCTCCTTTTGCCCTGTTATCTGCTTTCTTAGGATCTTCCCTGCATCCTCTATAAAAAGGACTCAATCATAGACTCATACAGCATGAAAACAGGCCCTTCGGCCCAACTCGCCTATGCCAACCAAAATAGCAATCTAAGTTAGTCCCTTTGGCCACGTTTGGCCCATATCCCTCTAGACCTTTCCTATCTACGTACCTGTCCAAGTGCCTATTAAATGTTGTTATTGCACCCGGCTCAACTACTTCCTCTAGCAGCTCGTTCCATATAGTGACCGCCCTCTGCATGAAGAAGTTACCCCTTCCATTTAAATCTTTATCCTCTCACCTTAAACCTGTGCCCTCTAGTTTTTGATTCCCTTTTCCTGGGAAAAAGACTGTGCATTCACCCTACCTATGCCCCTCATGATTTTAAACATCTCTGTAAGGTCACCCCTAAGTCTCCTACACTCCAAGGTATAAAGTCCTAGCCTATCCAACCTCTCCCTATAACTCAGGCCCTTGAGTCCAGCAACATTCTTGTAAATCATCTTCTTCCAGATTAATGACGTCTTTCCTATAACAAGGTATCCAAAACTGCACACAATACTCCTCATCAACATCTTACACAATTGCAACATAACATCCTAACTCCTGTAGTTAGTGCCCTGACTGATGAAGGCCAGGGTGTCAAATGCTTTATTCACCATCCTGTCTGTGATGCCACTTTCAGTAAACCATGTATTTGTACCCCTACGTCCCTCTGTTCTGCAACACTCCCCAGGGCCCTTCCAATCACTATGAATGTCCTACTCTGATTTGTCTTCCAAAAATGCAATACCTCACACTTATCTGAATTGAAAGCCATTTGCCATTCCTTGGCCCACTTAACCTCCAATCTGAGAAACAACCTTCTATCATCACCCTCTGCTTCCTACCACCAAGCCAATTATGTATCCACTTAGCTATCTTTCCTTGGATACCATGCGATCTCACCTTCCAGACTTGCTTTCCACGCGGGACCTTGTCAAAGGCCTTGCTAAAGTTCATATAGACAGCATCCACCACTCTGCCCTCATCTATCCTCTTGTTTACCTCTTCAAAATGCTCTAACAGTTTTGACTCAACAACAAACAATCTGCTGGAAGAATTCAGCAGGTCGAGCAACGTCTGTGGGGGGAATCTCTGCTCTCGATGTGGCCTTCTTTACATTGGCGAGACCAAGTGCAGACTGGGCGATCATTTCACAGAGTACCTACACTCTGTCCGTGGTGGCCTCCCGAACTCCCAGTTACAGACTGTTTCAAATCTCCTTCCCATTCTGTCCATCCTCTGTCTTCTCTACTGTCAGGATGAAGCCCAACGCAAACTGAAGGAACAACACTTTGTATTCCACCTGGGTAGTCTACAACCCAGTGGCCTGAATATTGATGTGGTCCAATTTTATGTAATCCATTTTTCCTCTTCCCCCCCCCCCCACCCCCCCCCCCCCCGATCCTCCTCTGGTCCTCCCATTTTTTTCCCTTTCCCACACACCCCCCAGTCCCCCTTCACCCTCCTGGTTCCATCCACCATCCACCCACTTCACATCCGTCTCCTCCCACCCCCCCCCCCCCACTTCCCCCATCTGGTTCCAATGACCATTCACCTCTTCCCTAATGGTTCCCATTCTCACCTCCTTTACTTATCAGGGTACAGCACTGGCAGCCCCTTGTGTTCCTGCCTATCTCCCCCCAGCAACCATCACCAACCTTCACCCTCCTCTCTCCCCACCTCACTCCATCTGTTTCTCCCCTCTTTTTCCTCTCTCTCTCTGTCTCCATCTATCATTCACCCGCCACTCTCTCCCAACTCCACCCCTGCTCCTCTCCCCTATCTAGCACTGTCTGCCTGTCATCTTACATCCCTCCTCAGTCCACCAATGACCTTGGACTCCTGCCTCACCACCCTCCCCTCCTCTTTATACCAGCCACCCCGCCTCTCCACTCTCAATCCTGATGCAGGGTTTCGACCTGAAACGTCAACAATTTCTTTCTTCCCACAGATGCTGCTCGACCCACTGAGTTCCTCCAGCAGGTTGTCTGTTGTTCCAGATTCCAGCATCTTCAGTCTCCTGTGTCTCAACAGTTTTGACTCACTTGATAACAATTTCCTCTACATGACATGTGCTTCTTTCTTTTTTTCCTGATCAAACACTCAACTTCCTGTTAACCAAGGTTCCCTAATCCTACCAACTTTGCTTCTTACCCTTACAGGGTCATGCTGACCCTGAACTCTTGATATTTTGCTTTTCAACGCCTCCCACATCAAATGTTGTTTCTCTATCTGGCAGCTGCTCCCAATCTACTTTCGCCAGATCCTGTCTTATACTTTCAAAGTTGGTCCTCCCCCAGTTTAACACCTTAATTCTAGGTCAAACCTTATCCCTTTCCACAGAGTCACACAGTACTGAAACAGGCCCTTCAGCCCAATTGATCCATGCTGATGAAGATGCTCCATCCAAGCTATTAGCATTTGCCAGCATTTGGCCCATAACCTTCTAAACCTTTCCAATCCATGTACCTGTCCAACTATCTTTTAGAAGTTGTTATTGTATCTGCCTTAACCACATCCTCTGGCAGTTCATTCCACACAGATATCATCCTTTGTGTTAAAAAAAGTTACCCCTCAAGTTCCTATTAAATCTTCCCCTTCTCACCTTAAACCTATGCCCTTTAGTTTTTGATTCCCCAATTCTGGGGAAAAGACTGTGTGCATTCACCCTATCTCTGCCCCACATGATTTTATACACCTCTATAAGACCACCTCTCAGACTCCTATGCTCCAAGGAGTAAAGTCCTAGCTTGTCCAACCTCTCCCTATAACTCAGTCCCTCAAGTCCTGGTAAAATCCTTGTAAATCTTTTCTGCACTGTTTCCAGTTTAATAATATCTTAGCTACAGCAGGGTGACCAAAACTGAATACAATACTCCAAGTGTGGCCTCACCAGTGTCCTGTACAACTGCACCATGATCTTCCAACTTTTATACTCAGTGTCTTGACTAATGAAGGCCAGTGTGCCAAAAGCCTTCTTCACCACCCTAGAGAAACAAAGGACTGCAGATGCTGGAATCTAGATGAAAAACACGATGATGCTGGAGGAACTCAGAAGGCCAGGCAGCATCCGTGGAGAACAGCAGGCGGTCAAAGTTTCAGGTCAGGACCCTTCTTCAGCAATGTTTCACCACGGATGCTGCCTGGCCTGCTGAGTTCCTCCAGCATCATTGTGTTTTTCATTCTTCACCACCCTGTCTACCTGTGACTCCATTTTCAGGGACCCATGTAGTTGTACACCAAGGTCTCTCTGTTCGACAACATTCCCCAGGGCCCTACCATTCACCGTGAAAGTCCTACATGGATCTGACTTTCCAAAATGCAACACATCACACTTATCCGAATTAAACTCCATTTGCCTTCCTCGGCCTGTTTACTCAGCTGATCAAGAACCCCTATCATTTTTAGAGCCTTCTTCACTGTCCATTATACCACCAATTATCCATAACCACCTTAAGCTTACCAAATTGTGGTCACTGCTCACAAAGGGTTTCTCCACAGACACTTCACACCCTCATTCCCTAAACTAAGGTTGTCTCTCACTCTCCCCAGACACACACTGTACATTCTGCTTTAAAAGCCCTCTGGATGCATTTAACAAATTTCAGCCTATCTATGCCCCTTACATTAAGACAATATTGGAAATGTTAAAAATCACCCGCTTCTACAACCCAATTGGTTTTACTTCCTCCTGCTATTTAGAGTTACAGAGCATGGAAACAGACTGAGTCTGACTCTGTGGCACAGAAGGGAAGGGGGGAGAAGAGGACTGCAGTAGTGATAGGGGATTCATTGGTTCGGGGAACAGATAGCAGATTCTGTGGGTGAGAACGAGACCCCCAGATGGTATGTTGCTTTCCAGGTGCCAGGGTCAGAGACATCTTGGATTGAGTCCGCAGCATTCTTAAGGGCAGCTAGAAGTTGTGGTATACATTGGTACCAACGACATAGATAGGAAAAGGGATGACATCCTGAAGAGGAAATTTAGGGAGTTAGAAAGGAAGCTAAAAAGCAGGACCTCAAGGGTGGTAATCTTTGGATTGCTGCCTGTGCCACGCACCAATGAGGGTAAGAATAGGAAAATATGGCAGACGAATACTTGGCTGAAGAGTTGGTGCATGGGACAGGGTTTCAGATTTGTGTATCACTGGGATCTGTTCTGGGGAAGTTGTGACCTGTACAAAAGGGACGAGTTACATCTGAACTTGAGAAGGACCAATGTCCTTGTGGGCAGGTTTGCTAGAGCTGTTGGGGAGGATTTAAAATAGGTTGGCAGGGGGATGGGAACCAGAGTGTTACGTCAGATGGTGGAGCAGTTGGTGTAAAAGTAGATGCAATGCGCAGAGAGACTGTGAGGAAGGATAGGCAGTGGACAGGGCACAAGTGCAGTCAGTTGGATGGGTTGAAATGTCTTTACTTTAATGTGAGAAGTGTTAAGAATAAGGGTGATGAACTCAGAGCATAGATCAGTACATGGAATTATGATGTTGTGGCCATTACAGAGATTTGGCTGTCATAAGAGCAGGATTGCTGCTTGATGTTTTGGGGTTTTGATGTTTCAAAAGGGACAGGGAGGTAAAAGAGGGGGGAGTGGCATTGCTAATCAAGGATAGTATCACAGCTGCAGAAAGGGAGGACGTCGTGGAGGGATCAACTACTGAGTCAGTGTGGGTGAAAGTTGAAAACAGGAAGGGAGTGATCACTCTATTGGGAGCATTCTATAGGCCCAATAGCCACCAGGACACAGAGGAGCAGATCGGGAGGCATATTTTGGAAAGGTGCAGAAATAACAGTTGTCATCATGAGAGACTTCAAACTTTCTTAATATTGATAGGCACCTCCTTCGTGCAAAAGGTTCAGATGTGGCAGAATTTGTTAGGTGTGTCCAGGAAGGATTCCTGACACAATATGTGGACAGGCCAACAAGAGGAGGGGCCATATTGGATCTAGTACTAGGCAATGAACCTGGTCAGGTGACAGTCCTCTTGGAGGGCATTTCAGAGATAGTGACCACAACTCCCTGACTTTTCGTATAGCAATGGGCTGGGATAGGAGCAGATGATTTGGGAAAGTTTTTAATTGGGGGAGGGCTAATTACGACGGTATCAGGCAGTGTCTTGGGAGAGTATATTGAGAACTGATGTTCTCAAGGAAATGCACTGCAGAAATCTGGAGGCTGTTTAGGGAACACTTGCATGGGGTTCTCGATAGGTTTGTCCCACTGAGACAGGGAAAGGATAGTCGGGTAAATAAACCATGGTTGACAAGAGAGGTGAAATATTTGGTCAAGAGGAAGGAGGAAGCACACTTAAGCTTTAGGAAGCAAAAATCAGGCAGGACTCTTGAGAATTACAAGGTAACCAGGAAGGAGCTTAAGGACATAGGAGAGCTAGAAGGGGACATGAGAAGGCCTTACCGAGTAGAATTAAGGAAACCCCAAGGCATTCTACATGTGTGAGAGGAACAGGAGGATGACTAGAGTGAGGGTAGGACCGCTCAGGGATAAAGGGGGAAACATGTGCCTAGAGGCGGAGGAGGTAGGGAGGTCCTTAATGAATACTTTGCTTCAGTGTTCACCAGGAAGAGGGAATTTGACGAACGTGAAGTCAGTGCAAAACAGGCTAATATGTTGGAGCATGTCGAGGTTAGGAAAGAGGCAGTGTTGGAGCTTCTGAAAAACATTAGGGCAGTTAAGTCCCTGGAACTGGACAGGATATACCCCAGGTTACTCTGGGAGGCAAGGGAAGAGATTGCTGGGAGGATAACGACGATATTTGCATCCTCCCTGGCCACAGGAGTGGTACCACAGGATTGGAGGATGGTAAATCTTGTTCCCTTGTTCAAGAAAGGTAATAGGGATAATCCTGGAAATTATAGACCAGTGAGCCTTACGTCAGTGGTGGGCAAGCTATTGGAGGGGATTCTTCGGGATAGGATTTACAAGCATTTGGAAAAGTATAGTCTTATTAGGGATAGTCAGCATGGCTTTGTGATGGGCAGGTCATACATCATGAATTTTCGAAGAGGTAGAGTGGTGGATGTGATGTATATGGACTTTAGTAAAGCGTTTGACAAGGTTCCCCATGGTAGGTTCATCCAGAAAATTGAGAGGCATGGGATCCATGGAGACTTGGCTGCGTGGATTCAGAATTGGCTTGCCCACAGAAGGCAGAGAGTGGTAGTAGTAGACGCCTGGAGATTGGTGACCAGTGATGTTCCACAGAGATCTGTTCTGGGACCTCTGCTCTTTGTGATTTTTATAAACAACTTGGATGAGGAAGTGGGGGAATGGGCAAGTTTGCAGATGACACAAAGCTTGGAGTTGTTCTGGATAGTGTAGAAGGTTGATGTGGGTTATAACAGGATATAGACAGGATGCAGAGTTGGGCGAAGAAGTGGCAGATGGAGTTCAATCCAGAAAAGTGTGAAGTGGTAAACTTTGGAAGAACAAACATGAAGGTGGAGTACAAGGTTACTGGTAGGGATTCTTAGTGTGGAGGAACAGAGGGATCTTGGGGTCCAAGTCCATAGATCCCTCAAAGTTGCCATGTGAGTTGACAAGATGGTTAAGAAGGCGTATGGTGTGCTGGCTTTCATTAGTAGGGGGATTGAGTTCAAGAGCCGTGAGGTAATGTTGCAGCTCTATAGAACTCTGGTTATGCCATTGTGTTCTATTCTGGTTGCCTCATTATAGGAAAGATGTGGAAGCTTTAGAGTGGGTGCAGAGATTTACCAGGATGCTGCCTGGATTAGAGAACATGTCTTATGTGGAAAGGTTGAGTGAGCTAGGGCTTTTCTCTTTGGAGTGACAGAGGATCAGAGGCGACTTGATAGAGGTGTAGAAGATTATGAGGGGCATTGATAGAATGGACAGCCAGCATTTTTTCCCCAGGGTGGCAATAGCCAATACCAGAGGACATCTGTTTAATCGCTATCCTCCCCAAATACTGGTGTAATGCTCTCCCTGATCAGCAGGGTGCAACACCACCTCCCCTTTTGGAACCCCCGTCATGCCTGAAAATATTACAACCCAGGGAACAGAGTTGCCCGTCCTGCCCTTCCCTCAGACACACATCCATGATTGCACAATATCATATTCCCATGTGCTGATCCATACCCTCAGCTCATCCAACTCATCTGTGAGGCTCCTTGCATTAAATGCTGAAGTCTACCAGCCATCTTATGCCCCTTCATCCATCTCTGGCTGCTATGCCCACTAGACTTGCCTGCTCCATTTACTACATATACTTCTCTCTCCCTTCCTGCTGCATTATCCTTTTGGGTCCCACCTCCAGTCTTTGGTTCTACTTTACCCTGACCAGATCCTTCTAATGTCATTGAACGAAGCCCACTAAAACTGAGGTTCCACTTTAGATTGTTCCTTGCCCCTCTCCACTGGTAAACTAAATCTTTGGATAAGATGATCATTGTACCCAAGTGTTTTCCCATTAACACTTGGTCCACTTATCCCACCTCGTTCCCTGGAACAGAATCCATTAATGCCTGCCTCCTCACTGAGCTGAAAAAATACTGAATGTAAACATTTTCCTGAATGAATAAATTCCTCCCCTTTGCCCTATTATCTGTAATGTAAGAATCAGTACGCTGTTAATGGCAGAACCCTTAACAGTGTTGATGAGCAGAGGGATCTTGGGGTCCAAGTTCATAGCTCCCTGAAAGTGACTACACAGGTTGATAGGGTGGTAATGAAGGCGTATGGCATGCTTGTCTTCATTAGTTGAGACATTGAGTTCAAGAGTCAGGAAGTTATGCTGCAGCTTTATAAAACTTTAGTCAGGCTGTATCTGGAGTATTGTATTCTGTTCTGGTCACCTCAATATAGGATGGATGTCGAGGCTTTGGAGAGGGTGCAGAAGAGATTTACAAAGATGCTGCCTGGCTTATGCTTCCTCCATAAGCATATGGAGGAATTTAAGATAGAGGGATATGTGGGAGGAAGGGGTTAGATAGTCTTAGGTGTGGTTTGAAGGGTGGCACAACATGGTGGGCTGAAGGGCCTGTATTGTACTGTATTGTTCTATGGTTCTATTAGAGGGCATGTGCTATGAGGATAGGTTGGACAAAATCGCATTGTTCTCTCTGGAGCAGTGGAGGTTTGTAAGATTATGAGAGGCATGGACAGACAGCCAGTATCTTTTCCCCAGGGTTGAAATGTCTAATACCAGAGGGCATGTATTTAAGGTGATAGCAGGTAAATTCAGAGGAGATGTGCAGACAGTTTTTTTTTTACAGAGAGTAGTGGGTGCCTGGAAATGTGCTGCCTGGGGTGGTGGTGGAGGCAAATACGATAGAGGCATTCAAGAAGCTCTTAGATAGGCACATGAATGTGCAGGAAATGGTAGGATATGGACATTGTGTAGGCAGAAGGGATTAGTTCAGTTGGGCATTACTAAGGTTTGGCACAACATTGTGGGCCAAAGGGCCTGTTCCTGTACTGTATTATGTTCAATAAATTCACCTCTAATGATCTGTCTTCATTAAGGGTTACACATGGAACACAGTCTCTCAGCTGCAAGTTGCTGCTCTGGAAGTGATCTGTGTGACCGAGGTTACGGATGTTTCCCTGGCAGTGAGATCCTACCTTACTGCAGCCTGAGGAATGGGAGGAAGATCAGATTCTCTCCTGCAGGCACCTCCTGGTATTTCAGCTATTTCTTCTTCACTGTGGGAACAAGGTTATGACTCCTGGAATCCTTGGTGATGATGCTGGATGCAGAGCCTGAATAAGGAGGCCCCAGGGCCATGAACGGCCAACGAGCCAATTAATCGATTCTCGTTTATTGTTTGAGGTTCCAAGTTGCTCACAGCTTCCAATTAGATATTTCATCACTGAACCATTTATTTTATAATAATTCTGGTGACTGTTTAAACATTTATTTTTTAACAAATATCTTTGAAACATCATTTTGGACTCGCCATATTACGGACTTTTTCCCTAAACTCAATGTTTTACCGAGAACAAGGCCCGTTTCTGGGCATTTAACCGGGCCCACGGCCTGTTTCTGGGGATTTTTTCCACTGACACAAATTGTTTAGTTTCAGGAAAAGCTGCAGAAGAGCTGTTTGTATTTGATCCTATCCACATTTGTGTTTGTTTCTTCATTAATCATATTTTATAAATTCAAATGATGCCAAACCAAATTTTGTATAGATTGGAATTACGTAATCTAGTCTACTTTTCAATTTAAAATTATTTTCAGTAATATCATTCTTATGTACAGTTCCAAATACTATACAAGTTGTCAAAACTCTAATACTGGAAAGGAGGTAATTATGATCTACAGTAGCTGTTACAGAACTACCAGTGTTCTGAACCCTTGATCCAGAGAAGTGAGTTTGAATCCCACTGTGGCAGTGGGGGAACTTAAGTTGTTATAAATAAATACAAAATGTTAAAAATAGTTCATCTCAATAATGGTACCCATGGAACAACTCGATTGTTGTAAAATACATCTGGTACATTATATCCTTACCTAGTATTGCCTGTGTGATTTCAGACCCACCTACATGAGCGACTCTACATGCTCAGGTCAGGGGGAATTAGTGATGGGCAATAAATGGTGGCAAGGCAAGTGCCGTCCACACCCCCAAATCAATGTAACATCAATCCTTGGTTCTTTAATATTGCAGGAAGGAAATCAAATTAAGATGAAAGATAGCTGCTGCTCTTTGCCCTATTAACAAAAAAAAATGGCAATTTTCTGTCAACAAAACCATGATATAAAACATAAATTGCTAGGAACATTCAGCAGCTTCTCAAAATTATAATAGCTGTTGATAATTAGAGACTTTCTTCTTTTCAAACTCACCATTTGATTTTATTAGCAGTACCTCCTTTTTTTCAGTTTAATATACTCTATAAACTAATAGATTGAGATTTGAAATCCCAGCTATGAACCTCACTCAACGTCAGTAGACTAAAGAGCTGATTGTTGACTTCAGGAAGAAGAAAGGCGAACATGCACCAGTCTACATTGGGGAAATCGGTGAAGGGAATCAGCAGCTTTAAATTCCTGTGTGTTAACATATCTGATGACCCGTCCGGGGCCCAGCACACAGATCCAATCACAAGGAAGGCGCACCAGCGTCTTTACTTTCTCAGGTGGTTAAGCAGGTCACCGAACACTAACGAACATCTACCGATGTACTGTTGAAAGTATCCTGACTGGTTGCATCATGGTCTGGTACGGCAATTCGAATGCACAGTAACACAAGCTGCAGAGAGTAGTGGACTTAGCCCAATACATCACGGGCACGTCCCTTCCCACCATCAGTAGTATCTACAGGAGGCGCTGCCTCAAGAAAGCAATATCCATCATCAAAGATCCCCACTATCCAGGCTATGCCGTCTTCTCACAGCTCCCATCGGGCAGGAGGTACAGAAGTCTGAAGTCCCACACCACCAGGTTCAAGAACTTGATACTTCCCTTCAACCATTCAGTTCTTGAACCAACCAGCACAACCCTAATCACTACAGTTTAGCAACACTGTGACCACTTTGCACTAAAATGGACTTTTTTTTTACTGTGTTAATTGTGTTCTTTCTTGTTAAAAACTGTATAATTTATGTTTAATTTATGCTTTTCTTGTGAATACCACTTATCTGATGCTATGTGCCTGTGATGCTGCTGCAAGTAAGCTTTTCATTGCATCTGTGCACACATGTACTTGTGCATATGACAATAAACTCTGTCTTTGAAAGTGTTGACAGATGTAAACACATGGTATTTTAGCTGAATGGAGCTTTCCAACTGTGATCTCAACATCCTCTCAATTTTGTGGAAATTGCAGGCATGTGATGTCTCTCAGTGGAGGCAGTGTCATTAAAACACAAGTCGCTGCTGGATCTTCTGTTCACTCACTAGTGGAGAGAAATATTCCACAGGTTATGTGGGACATGAGGCATAACATTAGAAGCGACAGGATCTGATCTTAAGGTTAAGTTTGGAAACACTACTTCATGCCCAAAGAGAAGTCTGGAACTCTCCAACAAAAAGCATCATCTTTAAAATTATTAGTGGAAAAGCTAACTCAAGGTAGATGAAGCAAAGGCAGATGGTTGGAATTAGTTGGTGATCAGTCATGATCCTGCTGCATGCTCTCCTCGTGCGAAGGTACCCAAGGGGAAACAGCAGGATGATCTGGAAAGAAACAGGAACCACCAGCTGGGGCTTTCTTTCAACAGGCCCAACTTTGAAATATTTTTGTCTGATAGTGATGTCATGAGAGTGAGCTCAGCTGCACGTCTCATATGAGCCCACTTCGGCCTTTCAGTGCTCACTCCTAGTTCCCAGACCCACCTGCCAGAAAGGAACCCCCACCCTGAAGACTTTTGGTTTGTCCCCTTTGACTCTCACCAACTTTTACCGATGCACCATAGAAAACATCCCATCTGGATGCATCACGGCTTGGTACGGCAACTGCTCTGCCCAGGACCACAAGAAGCTGCAGAGAGTTGTGGACACAGCCCAGCGCATCACGGACACCAGCCTCCCCTCCTTGGACTGTCTTTACCTCTCGCTGTCTTGGTGAAGCAGCCAGCATAATCAAAGACCCCACCCACCCGGGTCATTCTCTCTTCCCTCCTCTTCCATCGGGTAGAAGATACAGGAGCCTGAGGGAACGTCCCACCAGACTGAAGGACAGCTTCTACCCCACTGTGATAAGACTATTGAACAGTTCCCTTACACAATGAAATGGACTATGACCTATGACCTCACAATCTACCTTGTTGTGACCTTGCACCTTATTGCACTGCACTTTCTCTGTAGCTGTGACACTTTACTCTGTACTGTTACTGTTTTTACTTGTGCTACATCAATGCACTCTGTACTAACTTGATGTAACTGCACTGTGTAATGAATTGATCTGGACGATCAGTTTGTAAGACAAGTTTTTCACTGTACCTCGATACAAGTGACAATAATAAACCAATACGAATACTTTCCCCAGAAGGGATCAGAAATCCAAGATGAAGTGGCATAAGGCCATTACCATTATATAGTCTTGGCTTTACATGCTTTTGGGACATTTGGATTTAAGTAAGGCTTTTATTTGAGGTAGTAAAAGTAAAATCCAGTTGATTTGTTCTACCTGATGTAATTTTTATATGTTTGATTTAAACATTAGTGTGAACTTTAGAAATTACAATTACTGAAAATAAACATGGTTCAAATTTCTAATTGACAAAGAAAGCAGCTGATACTTTGATTTACTTGGAGAAATCACAAAGGTTGTGGACTGGAAATGAGCACCCACAGGACAGCTGGTGTAGGTGGCTCCACAACATTGGATTATGCAGCATGGCTCATCAACTCGTATAAACAGGCCTTGGGGTCTTCAGGTTTCAGACAGAGGTTCGATGAGTATGGCAGAAACTTTTGGGATGCCTGTGCATCTGCTGATGATAGTGGTGCTCTCTTCACCCAGAGGTTTTATGATATCAGTTGCGAAGGCTGGTGCCGATGATGGAGCAAGCAGAGATGGTCCTTCAATGTTCCCATCTTTCATGTGCTGAACTCTGACGATGTTGAAGATGCAGCTGTCTCCTCCTTTTAACAACTGGTTGTGGCAGGACTTTGATCTGATCTTCTGATTGTGAGCTTTTAGCTCCCTCCATTGCTTGTGATTTAGCATTCATGTCTGTCCTGTTCTGTAGCTTCTCCAGTTTGCATGTCATGGGCAAACTTGGATACCTTGCACTCAGCCCTCAATTATTTACAATCTCTGTTAATGACCTGGAGGATGAAGCAAAGGACTGATCCTTGGGGCACTCACTAGTTACATCTTTCCAGCCAGAGAAAGAACAGTTTATTCCAACTCAGTCTTCTATGCCTAAATCAATGTTTAATCCATGCTAACACACTTCCATGAGCTCTTGTATTGAGAGCCAGTCTCTTCACAGAAACATAGGGGCTAGGTTAAAGCAGATGTCCGGGGGAAGTTTATTTTTCACTGCACAGAGCGGTGAGGGCCTGAAATGTGCTGCCAGGGGTGGTGGTGGAGGCGGATACAATAGAGGTGTTCAAGAGGCTGTCAGATAAGCACATGAATGTGCAGAGAATGGAGAGATATGAACATTATGCAGGCAGAAGGGTTTAGTTAGGCTTTTAATTACTAGTTTAATTAGTTCAGCACAACATTGCGGGCCGAAGGGCCTGTTCCTACGCTGTACTGTTCAACATTTTATCTTGCCAACAGATGTCAAATTAACAAATCAAGAGTTACCTACGTTTTGTTTCCTCTTTTCTTGAACAATGGAGACACGTCTGCAGCTTTCCAATCTGCTGGTACCCTTTACAAACATCCCTTCATCCACGAGATTTCTCTGAGTTTGTGGTGTCACATTGGGAGAAACCCGCTGCACAAAAATCACTGAGCTGACAGCAAGGAACGTACAGACAAGTAGGTGTAGACCACTCATCACCTTGAGCCTGCTCCACCAGTTAATAAGATCTGACAGTAGCCTAAACTCTACATTCCCATCTACCCCCAAATAACTTTCACCCCTCACTTATCTACCACTGCCTTAAAAATATTCATAGACTCTGCTGACACTCCCTTTGAGGAAGAAAGTTCCAAAAATGACTACCTTCAAAATAAAGAGCTGCCTCTTAAAATAAAAAAGGTCACCCATTTAAAGTAATCCCTGGCTCTAGATTCACCCACAGGAGGAATATCCTTTCAACATTCACCATGCTAAGACTCTCAGTATCTTGTTTCAATTATCATTCTCGTTCTCCTAAACACCATCAGATACAAATCGAGCCTCTTTCTTCATAAAACCCACCAATTCCAAACATTAGTTGAATAAACCTCTGAACCGTTACCAACACATTTACATCCTTCCTTACATAAGGAGACCAACACTGTAAAGTGTTCCAGAAGTAGTCTCACCCACGCCCTATGTAACCGAAAGCTAACCCCTTTGCTTTGCATCCTCTTCTCCATGCAATAAATAACATTAGTTTTCCTGATTATTTACTGTATCTGCATACTGGCTTTTTGTGAATCGTGCACTGGAACACCTAGATTCCTCGGCATCTTAGACCTCGCCAATCTCTCACTACTTAGATATTTAAATAGTGAGTCGGAGTTGTACAGCACAAAAACAGGCCCTTCAGCCCAATTCATCCATGCCAACCAAGTTGCCTACCTGAGCTCGTCCCATTTTCCCCGCATTTGGCCCATATCCCTCTAAACCTTTCCTATCCATGTACCTGTCTAAATGTCTCTTAAATATAATTGAACCTGCTTCTACCACTTCCTCTGGCAGCTCGTTCCATATACCCACACCCTCTGTGTGGAAAAACTTGCCCCTCAGGTCCCCTTTAAATCCCTCTCCTCTAGTTTTAGACTGCCCTACTCTGAGAAAAAGACTGTGACCATCCACCTTATCTCTGTCCCTCATGATTTTATATATGTCTACAAGGGCACTCCTCAACCTCCTATGCTGTCCAAGCCTGTCCAGTCTCTCCTTAGAGCTCAAGGTCTCCAGTCCCAGTAACATCCTTGTGAATCTTTTCTGCACCCTTTCCAGCTCAAGGACATCCTTCCTATACCTAGGTGACCAAAACTGCACAAAGTACCCCAAGTCCTGTCTCATCGATGACTTGTACAACTGTAACATGACATCCCAACTCCTGTACTCAATGTCCTGACTGACGAAGGCAAGCTTTTCAAACTCCTTCTTCACCACCCTGTCTCTGTCAACACTTTCATGGAATAACAAACCTGCATAGGACGAGTTAAATTCCATTTGTCATTCTCTGGCTCACTTCCCAAGTTTGTCTCGATCCCCTTGTAAACCTAGATAACCCCATTCACTGTCCACTACGCCACTGATTTTATCATCCGCAAACTTACTAACCACATTAACAAAATTTGTCTTCCAAATCGTTAATATGGCTGACAAACAGAGAATCCAGCACTGATCCCTGTGACACACCACTGGTCACAGGGCCTGACCTGAATAACAACCCTCCACTACCACCCTCTGTCTCCTTCCACCAAGCCCATGTGCAGAAAATTGAGCTCCCAAAACCAGTACCTACACTATCACTCTTTACATTGTACCAACCAGAAAAAGACCCATTTGTGCCTATAGTTTCCTGTTAGCTCAACAATCTTCAATCTATGCCAATGTTACCTTCTATACCATTAGCTTTCGTTTTTATTCATTACTTCACAGAATGTGATGCTGCTGTCAACGCCAGCCTTTATTGTCTAATTACCCTGAACTGAGGAGGCAGTTTGAAGCCAACCATACCGGGGGGGGTCTGGACCCTAAGGCAAACACAGCAGGGTTCCTTTTCTTCAGGACCATGAACTAGATGCGTTTTACCACAATCCAATAGTTTCATGATTACAGTTGCTAAAACCAGTTTGTTTTTGTAATTCCAGGTTGATTTAATATTTTAGACTTATATTCCCCAGCTGCCTGTGTCTCTGGATCAACAGTTCTGAGCTTTGGTGTTAGTCCATTAACAACTACGAAAACCTGAAAATGCTGGAAATCTGAAATAAAAACAGAAAACACTGCTTTTAAAATCAGTTCAGTCAGATGCTGCCCAAGCGTTTCTGAAATTTTCTGTTTTTATTTCAACTTCATCACGAAGTACCATAATGTTGTTTGCTTGAATATTCTTTATAGCAATTTACAATGCTTTCTTAAATGTAACTATATGGATTTTAATTACACCAAATTCACACAAGTACTGATAGCTGAATACCAACAGAGATCAACAGACTTGGAAGCTCAGGTGCAAACCCATCATTTTGGTGGAGCCACCAAGCCTGGACCTACAAACCACCCCCTCCACCAGCATGCCCCCCAGCACAGGCCTAGACACACCAAGCCAGCATTCTTACCCCACCACAACTTCGGCCAGACAACTGCCAGCTTAATCATTAATTTGAAAACCAGAGGCCAATATATTGTGCTAACTGGGTGTATTAAGGTACATGGATAAAGTACAGCTAGGTAGATCGAGATCACAGATCGGTCACAAACTCTTTGAATGATCAGGTCAGGTTTGAGGGCCGAAGGGCTCTGTCTATACCACGACTGGAGTAAAATTGTCCGTTAATTCTGCCAAGTTTGGAACGCTTCACCCTTAACCTCTTCAAACTCTGTAGCTTCCCTGCCAGTTTATACCTGTGTTGCCAGAGGACTGCAGCAGCCAGCTTCTCTCCTACTAATGAGCTCCTCACTAGCAAACTGCAGAGGACTTGGACTACATTCATGAAAGGCCTCCAGTTACCAGGTCATATCACGTCAGCATTCACACCCTTGTCCTTTTGCTGCGTCCGCTCATCTGTCCTGTCTCCAATGTCCTTTTGTTCTGTCTCTGCTGAATTCGCAGCTCTTTCTTCGACTGATACTGGGCCATATTATCCCCAGTCATCTTGTACAAACCGTTGTAGCTGTTTCCAGTAGCAGAGTCTGTTAAGGAAATACAGGAAATTAATATAGAATTGAGCAGGTCAGTAAATGCCATCCCTAATTGCTAGGATATCTCAGAGGGCAGCAAACAATCAATGTTATAGCTGTGGGTCTCAAGTGGATGAGAGTCAGTTGAACAGCACAGAAACAGACACTTCAACCCACCATGTCCATGTCGACCATCAAGTACCCATCTCAATTTTGCACACTTCAGTCAGATCACCTTCAGCCCCCTCTGCTCCATGAAAAACAATCTAACCAGCTTCTCCTCATAACCGAAATACTCCATCCCAGGCAACATCCTGGTAAATGAAGACCAGAAAATTGCAGATGCTGGAAACCCAAAATAAAGACTGAAAATGCCAGGAACACTTGACTTGTCAGACAGAATTGGTGAAGAGAGAGACAGTTAACATTCCGGGTCTGAGACTCTGTCAGAAGTGGCAGAGAGAAAAAAACAACATCCTAGTGAATCTCCTTTGCATCTTCTCCAGTGCAATCACATCCTTCCTAGTGTGGTGAACAGAATAACACGCAGTACTCCAGCTGCAGCCTGACCAGCATATTATAAACTTGGAGCACAACCTCCCAGCTCTTACATACTATGCCATTGCTAACAGAGGAAAATATCACATATACCTTCTTAATCACCTTATCTACCTGCGTCGTCACCTTCAGGGATCCTTGAAGTTGTGCACCAAGATTCCTCCATTTCTTGAAACTCCTTAGGGCCCGAACGTTCATTGTGCAGGTCCTAGCTTTATCAATCTTCTCAAACCTGACATTTATCACAATTGAATTCCATCTCAGGATGCTGGAATGTGGAGCAACACACAAAACGCTGGAGGAACTCAGCAGGTCAGGCAGCATCTGCAGTCTCTTGTGTTGCTACTTTGTTACTCCACTGTGAAGTCTCTTCAAGGTATGCCCACTTTGAAGAAGTTTTCCTTGATGGGAATTCTGTGAAACTCTCTCTCACTGCTCCCCCTCTGATTTCTGCTGCCCTCTGACCACACTGACCCAGACTCACTACTACAGCCATGTGCCCTTCCTGGGTACTTGTATACTTGCCATCTCCCCATCTTTCACTCTCATCTGTTGACTGTCCATTTCTCTCCACAGATGGTGCCTGACCTGTTGAGTTCATGCAGAGGTTTATTTTTGGTTCCTTGGACTCATTGTCTTTACCCTTCACCAAACATAAAATCATCAAAATGTACAGCACAGAAGCGGGCCCATTCGACCCACCTTGTCCATGCTGACCATGATGTCAATCTACACTAGTCCCATATCCCTCTATGACTCCCTATCCAAGTACCTTTTAAACATGGCAATTGTATCTCCCTCTACCACTGAGTTGGGACGAAGGGCCTGATTCTGCGTTGTATTACCATACGACTCTATCAAATGGGACTAGTTTAGATGGGCATCTTGGTCAGCATGCTTGACTAGGGCTAAAGGGCCTAATCCTGTGCTGCCTCTATGACCTCCTCTGGCAGCTTATTCCAGATTTTCATCACCCTGTGCTGAAAACATACCCCTCAGATCTCCTTTAAATTTCTCCCCTTGCACCTTCTGCCTATGCCCTCTAATTCTAGACTCCCCTGCCCTGGGAAAATAGAACAGTACAGCACAGGAAAGGGCCCTTCAGCTCAAGATGCTGTGTCGAACTAAACTAGTAATTAAATGCTTAACTAAACTAATCCCTTCTTCCTATGCAATAACCATATCCATCCATTCTGAGGCTGAAGTGAGGCTCAGGTAAAGTTTTTTCTTTTCTCTTATTCCACAGTAGAGCAGTGAAGTGGCAGTCAGGGCAGTGGTATGCTCCTCTTGTAGGATTTGGGAAATCAGGGAGACCTCCAGTGTCCTTGATGACTACACCTGTGAGAAGCGCACCCGGCTGCAGCTCCTTACAGACCGTGTTAGGGAACTGGAGCTGTATGAACTCTGCATCATTCGGGAAACTGAAGACAGGAGTTACAGGGAGGCAGTCACACCCGGTTACAGGATGCAGGTAGCTGGGTGACCGTCAGGAGAGGGAAAGTGGATAGGCAGTCAGTGCAGGGTACCACTATGACCGTTCCCTTCAATAACAAGTATATCGTTTTAGATGCTGTCGGGGGCATGGGGAGGGAGGGAACAACCTATCAGAGGAAAACCACAGCAGCCAGATCTCTGGCATTGAGTCTGGCTCTGTGATTCAGAAGGGAAGGGGAGAAAGAAGAGTGCAGTAGTGATAGGGGATTCATTGATTAGGGGATCAGACAGGACATTCTGTGGACAAGAACAAGACTCCTAGATAGTACGTTGCCTCCCAGGTGCCAAGATCAGAGACGTCTCGGATCCAGTCCATAGCATTCTTAAGGGGGAGGGGGAGCAGCTAGAAGTCGTGGTCCACATCGGTACCAATGACATAGCAGGAAGGCTGATAAGGTCTTGCAAAGCGAATTCAGGGAGTTAGGTGCCAAGTTAAAAGACTGGACCTCCAGGGTGGTCATCTCAGGATTGCTATCCATGCCACATGCTAGTGAGGCAAGAAATAGGAAGATAGTGTAATTTAACATTTGGCTAAGGAGATGGTGCAGGAGGGAGGGCTTCAGATTTTTGGATCACGGCTCTCTTCCAGGGCAGGTGGGACCTGTATAAATGGGATGGTTTGCACCTGAACTGGAGGGAGACCAATATCCTTGCTGGAAGGTTTGCTAGTGCTGCTTAGGGGGAGAGGTTTAAACTAGAGTTGCAGGGGTGTGGAAACCAGAGTGGCAGGACAGCGAGTGAAGTGGCTGTGGGGGGGGGGGGGGGGGGGGGGGGGGTGGGTGGAAGTAGATATTAAGCCTACAAGCAAAGAGAGAAATCGACTGGTTGATGATCTCCACACTATAGGAAAAACATTCATCCACTACTACCCTCTTCCTCCTATCACTCAGTCAATTTTGGATCCAGTTTGCCAGCACACCTCAGTTCCCTTGTGCCTTAACCTTTTAGACCTTAACCTTCTGTCGAAGGCCTTAAAGTTCACGTAAACCACAACTACTACTCTGCCGTAGTCAACTTTCTTAGTCACCTCCTCAAAAAAACTCAGATTTGAGAGACATTATAAAAACCATGCTGATTCTTCCTACGTGCCCGTTCAAGCACAAATCCTGTTCCTTAGAATCTTTAACAACTTCCCTGCCACCAACCCAAGGCTCACCGGCCTGTAGTTCCCTGGCTTATCCCTACTGCCCTTCTCAATTATACGAACAAAATCAACTACCCTAGTCTTCTGATACCTCATCTGTGACGAATGAAGATGCAAAAGTCCGAGAGCCCCAGCAACCTCTTCCCTTGCTTCCCTTAGCATCCTGGGATAGATCCTGCCAGACTCTGTGGAGTTTTAAAAAAACTCCATCTGCATTTGCATTTCTTTTTAGAACATAGAACAGCACAGCACAATACAGGCCCTTCGGCCCACAATGTTGTGCCGACCTTTAAACCCCTCCTAAGACTATGAAGCAGATCCGATTCCTGGACCCAGAGGGAAACGACCAGCACGGCCTAGGTCGGGCCCGTCCATGTGGAAGCCTCCGTAGGGCGAGGAGACGTCCCCATGGAGCCCCCATCACTGAGACCCGAATCCCGGACCCCAACTGAGCATCCAATGCCAAGAATTGACCCGACGAGATCAACTCCTGAGGACCGACCTGACGCCGAGGCCCAAGACCCGACCCGAGGCCAAGGCCCGAGGAAGAAGTTGGGGGCCTGTCTCAACGCGAGGCCTGACCAGCCAGGGCACGACAGCAGGGCCCCTTCGGATCGGAAGCCAGACCTTATGGACTACCCGGTTCAAGACCGAAGAGTCGTCACCGCGTATCTTGGAAACGTGGCAAGAGGGCTGGTCTGCAGGCGAGGCTGAAACAACGTGATTACAAGACCCCCCTCCCCAGCTTACTTCTAGCTAACGTCCAGTCTATTGAGAACAAAGTTGATGATCTAAGGGACTGTTGTGTACTATGTCTCACTGAAACGTGGCTCACACCTGCCTCTGCTATTCAACCTGACGGCTTCTCGATTCATCGAATGGACCATACAGAGTCCTCAGGCAAAGTTAAAGGTGGAGGGGTCTGCTTCTTAATTAATAACCTGTGGTGCTTGGACATGATGATCCTGGTGAGCTCCTGCTCACCCAGCCAGGAATATCTAACGGTGAAGTGTCGGCCATTCTATCTGCCAAGGGAGTTCGCTTCAGCTATCCTGATGGCAGTCTACATCCCACCACAGACGGACATGAAGCCTGCACTCAATGAGCTATACTCCGTGGTCAACAATCCTGAGACAGGATACCCTGAGGCCCTCTTCATCATCGCGGGGGACTTCAATCAGGCCAACCTCAAGAGTGTGTTACCAAAGTACTATCAGCACATCTCCTGCTCCACCAGGGGCGCCAACACCCTTGACCACTGCTATACAACCATCAAAGATGCCTTCCGAGCCACCCCTCGTCCTCACTTTGGGAAATCAGACCACCAGGCTGTGCTCCTTCTCCCTGCATACAAACAGAAACTGAAACGGGAGGATCCGGTACAAAGTCGTGCAGTGCTGGTCCGAGGAAGCAGATGAGTTCCTACTTGACTGCTTTGAGACAATGGACTGGTTCATGTTCAGACTCAGCTGCCAGCCTTGATGAGTATGCCACCACCATCACAGACTTTATCAGCAAGTGTGTGGAGGACTGTGTACCAAAGAGGACAATACGGGTGTTACCAAACAGGAAACCATGGATGAACCGGGAGATCCACTCCCTACTGAAGTAGAGGACTGCTGCACACAAATCTGGTGATCCTGATCTGTACAGGAGATCCAGATATGACCTTCGGAAAGCTATCAGGGATGCCAAGAGGCAATACCAACTCAAAATTGAGTCCCAGACCAGCCGTCAGCTACGGCAGGGCTTACATGCCATAACAGGCTATAGACAGGCTGCATAGTTGACAACGGCACATCCTTTCTTGGTGAGCTTAACGCATTCATTCTATGCACGTTTTGAACAGAAGGGAAGTGGATTGTCACCACCCACGCTGACAGCCTCCAATGCAACAGAACCTGTGATCACCACTGAGGACGTAAGATCAGTCTTCCAGAGAGTGAACACGAGGAAAGCATCTGGCCCAGATGGTGTCCCTGGACGCGTGCTCAGATCTTGTACTGATCAGCTGGCAGAAGTAGGTTGGCTGCATCCTCAGCCCTCTACTCTACTCCCTATACACTCATGACTGTGTGGCCAGATTCTGCTCTAACTGCATCTGCAAGTTTGCAGATGATACCACCATTGTAGGCCGTATCTCAAACAGCGATGAGTCAGAGTACAGGAAGGAGATAGAGAGCATAGTGGAATGGTGTCATGACAACAACCTTTCCCTCAATGTCAACAAAACAAAAGAGCTGGTCATTGACTTCAGGAAAGGGGGCGGTGTACATGCACCTGTCTACATCAATGGTGCTGAGGTCGAGACGGTTGACAGCTTCAAGTTCCTGGGAGCGAACATCACCAACAGCCTGTCCTGGTCAAATCACATAGATGCCATGGCCAAGAAAACTCACCAGCACCTCTACTTCCTCAGGAGGCTAAAGAAATTCTGTGTGTCCCCTTTGACCAACTTTTGTCAATGTTCCATAGAAAGCATTCTATCTAGATGTATCAGGGCTTGGTATGGAAACTGCTCTGCCCAGGACTGCAAGAAACTGCAGAGATTTGTGGACAGAGCCCAGAGCATCACAGACACCAGCCTCCCCTCCTTGGACTCTGTCTTTACCTCTCACTGTCTTGGTGAAGCAGCCAGCATAATCAAAGACCCCACCCACCCAGATCATTCTCTCTTCTCTCCTCTTCCATTGGGTAGAAGGTACAGGAGCCTGAGGGCACGTACCACCAGACTGAAGGACAGCTTCTACCCCACTGTGTTAAGACTATTGAATGGTTCCCTTATACGATGAGATGGACTCTGACCTCACAATCTACCTTGTTGTGACCTTGCATCTTATTGCACTGCATTTTCTTTGTAGCTGTGACACTTTACTTTGTACTGTTATTGTTTCTACCTGTACTACCTCAATGCACTCTGTACTACCTCAATGCACTCTGTACTAATCCAATGTAACTGCACTGTGTAATGAATTGACCTGTACGATCGGTATGCAAGACAAGTTTTTCCACTGTACCTCAGCACAAGTGACAATAATAAACCAATACTATCCAACTCCTTCCCCCCACATATCCCTCTATTTTAAATTCCTCCATATGCTTATCTAATAATTTCTTTACTCTTTACTCACTCTAATGTGATACAATATTTCCAGGACCACTTTCCTGATAGGTATCCTCCAGAATATCAGCGTACCCCTCCCATAACTCTCCGTGGTGAATACCGATGAGAAGTATTCATTTACAATCTTGCTCGTATCCTCTGGGTCCATACAGAAATCACCCCTTTGAAGGGTGCCTATCCCTTCTGTAGCTATCCTCTCGTTTCTAATATACTTATAAAAGGTTTTGAAACTTTTCTTAATCCCACTTGCCAAGTTATTTTATGGCAACTTTCTGCCCTCCTAATTTCTTTAAATGTTCTCCTATATCCCCTATAAACCTCAGTGGCCCTGAACTTTTGTTATTTCACATTTGAATGACTCCCACGTGTCTGATGTATGCCAACCTGCAAGCAATTACTCCCAACCTACTAGACAGCTCCTGTACTACCATATTGAAATTGGAACTCCCCTAAGGACTTTAATTCCCAAACCATCCTTACTTTTCCATAACTAAAGTCATGGAGTCATACAACGCAGAAACAGGCCCTTTGGCCCAACTGGTCCATGCTGAACCAAGATTCCCATCTGAGCTAGTCCCATTGCCTGCATCCATGTACCTGCTCAAGTACCTTTTAAATGGTATTAATATACCTAACCTCAGCCACTTCATCTAGAAGCTCATTCCGTATACTGACCACCCTCTGGGTAAAAAGTTGCCCCTCAGGTTCCCATTAAATCTCTCCCCTCTCACCTTAAACCCATACCCTCTGGTTCTTGATTCCCCAACCCTGGGAAAAACTTTGCGCATTCATCTTATCTATGCTCCTCATAATTACATACATCTCCACAAGATCACCTCTAACTCTCCTACGCTCCAATGAAGAAAGTCCCAACCACCTAGGGTGGTTCGGGAGGGTTTAAGCTAGTTTGCAAGGGGGGTGAGAACTGGAAGAGTAGGTCAGAGGAAGAAGGGGATGGGGAAAAGTCAGATCTAACAGGTAGAGAGGCTTTGAGGAAGGAGAAGCTGAGTACAGGCAATAAAAGTAGTAAGGTGGATGGGCTAAAGTGCATTTACTTAAATGCAAGAAGCATCAGGAATAAGGGAGATGAACTGAGAGCTTGGATAAGTACATGGGACTATGATATTGTGGCTATTACAGAGACATGGCTGACATCAGGGCAGGAATGGATATTGAATATTCCTGGTTTTCAGTGTTCTAAAAGGGATAGGAAGGGGGGGGGGAGGAGGGGGGGGGGAGAAGGGGAGGAGGAGGAGGAGGGGGGAAGAGGAGGAGGAGGAGGAGGAGGAGGGGGGGAGGAGGAGGAGGAGGGGGGAGGAGGAGGAGGAGGGGGGGAGGAGGAGGAGGAGGGGGGGAGGAGGAGGAGGAGGGGGGGAAGAGGAGGAGGAGGGGGGGAAGAGGAGGAGGAGGGGGGGAAGAGGAGGAGGAGGAGGGGGGGACGAGGAGGAGGAGGATGGGGGAAGAGGAGGAGGAGGAGGGGGGAAGAGGAGGAGGAGGAGGGGGAAGAGGAGGAAGAGGAGGAGGAAGAGGAGGAAGAGGAGGGGGAAGAGGAGGGGGAAGAGGGGGAAGAGGAGGGGGAAGAGGAGGGGGAGTAGGAGGAGGAGGAGGGGGAAGAGGAGGGGGAAGAGGGGGAAGAGGAGGGGGAAGAGGAGGGGGAAGAGGAGGGGGAGGAGGAGGGAAGAGGAGGAGGAGGAGGGGAGAGGAGGAGGAGGGGGGGAAGAGGAGGAGGAGGGGGGGAGGAGGAGGAGGAGGGGGGGAGGAGGAGGAGGAGGGGGGGAGGAGGAGGAGGAGGGGGGGAGGAGGAGGAGGAGGGGGGGAGGAGGAGGAGGAGGGGGGGAGGAGGAGGAGGGGGGGGGAGGAGGAGGAGGAGGGGGGGAAGAGGAGGAGGAGGGGGGGAAGAGGAGGAGGGGGGGAAGAGGAGGAGGGGGGAAGAGGAGGAGGGGGGGAAGAGGAGGAGGAGGGGGGAAGAGGAGGAGGGGGGAAGAGGAGGAGGGGGGGAAGTGGAGGAGGGGGGGAAGAGGAGGAGGGGGGGAAGAGGAGGGGAGGGGGAGGGGAGGGGGAGGGGGAAGAGGAGGAGGGGGGGGCGAGGAGGAGGGGGCGGGGGGGGGAGGAGGGGGAGGAGGGGGGAAGAGGAGGAGGAGGAGGGGGGAAGAGGAGGAGGAGGAGGGGGGAAGAGGAGGAGGAGGAGGGGGAAGAGGAGGAGGAGGAGGGGGGAAGAGGAGGAGGAGGAGGGGGGAAGTGGGGGAGGAGGAGGGGGGAAGTGGAGGAGGAGGAGGGGGGGAGAGGAGGAGGAGGATGGGGGAAGAGGAGGAGGAGGAGGGGGGAAGAGGAGGAGGAGGGGGAAGAGGAGGAGGAGGAGGGGGAAGAGGAGGAGGAGGAGGGGGGAAGAGGAGGAGGAGGGGGGAAGAGGAGGAGGAGGAGGTGGGAAGAGGAGGAGGAGGAGGGGGGAAGAGGAGGAGGAGGAGGGGGGAAGAGGAGGAGGCGGAGGGGGGAAGAGGAGGATCGCGCGGCGATCAGAGGTGGAGGAGGAGGGGGGAAGAGGAGGAGGGGGGAAGAGGAGGAGGAGGAGGAGGGGGGGAAGAGGAGGAGGAGGGGGGGGAGAGGAGGAGGAGGAGGGGGGGGAGAGGAGGAGGAGGAGGAGGGGGGGGAAATACTGGTCAGGGACATTATTACAGCTGCAGAAAGGGTGGATAACGTAGAAGTATCCTCTCTAGAGTCAATATGGGTGAAAGTTAGGAACAAGGAGGACACCAGCCTCCCCTCCTTGGACTCTGTCTTTACCTCTCGCTGTCTTGGTGTAGCAGCCAACATAATCAAAGACCCCACCCACCCAGGTCATTCTCTCTTCTCTCCTCTTCCACTGGGTAGAAGATACAGGATCCTGAGGGCACGGACCACCAGACTGAAGGACAGCTTCTACCCCACTGTGTTAAGACTATTGAACGGTTCCCTTATACAATGAGATGCACTCTGACCTCACGATCTATCTTGTTGTGACCTTGCACCTTATTACACTGCACTTTCTCTGTAGCTGTGACACTTTACTTTGTACTGTTATTGTTTCTACCTGTACTACATCAATGCACTCTGTACTAATCCAATGTAACTGCACTGTGTACTGACCACCCTCTGGGTGAAAAAGTTGCCCCTCAGGTTCCCATTAGGCTCCCAAATATTGATTGGCACCTGCTTAGTGCCAAAGGTTTAGATGGGGCGGAGTTTGTTAAGTGTGTCCGGGACGGATTCCTGTCACAGCATGTTGACAGGCTGACTAGAGGGAATGCCATATGAGGTCTAGTTTTAGGTAATGAACCGGGTCAGGTGACAGATCTATCGGTGGGTGAGCATCTGGGGGATAGCGACCACTGCTCCATAACCTTTAGAATTGTATGGACAGGGATAGGAGCAAAGAGGACGGGAAGGTATTTAATTGGGGAAAGGCGAATTATGAGGCTATAAGGTAAGAAATTGCGAGAGTAAATTGGGATGACATTTTTGAAGGGAAATGTACTATAGAGATGGTCAATGTTCATGGATCTCTTGCAGGATGTTAGGGATAAATTTGTCCCGGTGAGGCAGAAATGGCAGGGTGAAGGAACCATGGATGACAAGAGAGGTGAAACAACTAGTTAGGAAGAAGAAGGCAGCATACATAACGTGTAAGCAGCAAGGATCAGACAGGGCTCATGAGGAATAGAGTAGCAAGGAGGGGCTGAGGAGAGCGAGAAGGGAACATGAAAAGGCTTTGGCGAGTAGGGTTAAGGAGAATCCCAAGGCTTTTTACTTGTATGTGAAGAGAAGGATGACGAGACTAAAGGTAAGTCCCATTAGAGACAAAGGTGGGAAGATGTACCTGGAAGCTGTGGAAGTGGGTGAGGTTCTCAATGAATACTTCTCTTCAGAATTCACCAACGAGAGGGGTCTTGACGACGCTGGTGTCAGTGTTGGTAGGGGTAATGTTCTAGAGTATGTAGATATCAAGAGAGAGGATGTGTTGGAGCTGTTAGAAAATATTAGGACAGACAAGTCCCCGGGGCCTGACGGAATACTCCCCAGGCTGCTTCGTGAGGCTAAGGAGGAGATTGCTGAACCGTTGGCTAGGATCTTTGAGTCCTCGTTGTCAACGGGGATGGTACTGGAGGATTGGAGGGTGGCGAATGTTGTCCCCTTATTCAAAAAAGGTAGTAGGGATAGTCCAGGCAATTACAGACCAGTGAGCCTTGCATCTGTGGTGGGTAAGCTGTTAGAAAGGATTCTATGAACATTTAGAGAAACATGGACTAATTAGGGACGGCCAGCATGGCTTTGTGAAGGGAAGATCTTGCCTCACAAGCCTGATAGGGTTCTTTGAGGAGGTGACCAGACAGATTGATGAGGGTAGTGCAGTAGATGTGGTTTACATGGATTTTAGTAAGACATTTGATAAGGTTCCGCATGGTAGGCTTTTTCAGAAGGTCAGAGGTCAAGGGGTCCAGGGAGGCTTGGCCACATGGATTCAGAATTGGCTTGTCTGTAGAAAGCACAGGGTTGTGGTGGAGGGAGTACATTCGGATTGGAGGGCTGTGACTAGTGGTGTCCCACAGGGATTGGTTCTGGGACCTCTACTTTTTGTGATATTTATTAAAGAGTTAGATGAGGGGGTGGAAGGGTGGGTTAACAAGTTTGCAGATGACACAAAGATCGGTGGTGTTGTGGATAGTGTGGAGGGCTGTCGAAGTTTACAGAGGGATATTGATGGGATGCAGAGCTGGGCTGACAAGTGGCAGATGGAGTTCAATCCGGAGAAGTACGAGGTGGTTCACTTTGGAAGGACAAACTCCAAGGTGGAATACAAGGTAAATGACAGGATTCTGGGCAGTGTGGAGGAGCAGAGAGATCTGGGGTTTCATATCCACAGATCCCTGAAAGTTACCACACAGGTGGATAGGGTAGTTAAGAAAGCTTATGGGATGTTGGCTTTCCTAAGTCGTGGGATCAAGTTTAAGAGCCGCGAGGTAATGATGCAGCTTTACAAAACTCTGGTTAGACCACACTTAAGAGTAGTGTGTCCAGTTCTGGTCACCTCATTATAGGAAGGATGTGGAGGCGTTGGAGAGGGTGCAGAGGAGATTTACCAGGATGCTGCCTGGATTAGAACGTATGGATTATGAGGAGAGGCTAAAGGAGCTCGAGCTTTACTCATTGGAGAGGAGGATGAGGGGAGACATGATAGAGTTATACAAGATATTAAGAGGAATAGAGAAATAGATAGAGTGGACAGCCAGCGCCTCTTTCCCAGGGCACCAATGCTCAATACAAGAGGGGGGAGGGAGGGGGGAGTTCAAGGGAGACGTCAGAGGGAGGTTTTTCACCCAGAGAGTGGTTGGTGCATGGAATGCGCTGCCTGGGGTGGTGGTGGAGCTGCTATGTTGGTCAAGTTCAAGAGATTGTGAGATAAGCATACTTAGGAATTTAAGATCGAGGAATATGTGGGAGGAAGGGGTTAGATAGTCTTAGGAGTGGTTTGAAGGGCCTGTATTGTTCTATGATTCACCTCAACCTCTCTCCATGAATCAGTCCTGAGAGCCCCGGCAACATTCTCATAAGTCCTTTCTGCACCTTCTCCAGCTTAGTGCCATCTTTCCAATAGCAGGTTGACAAAAACTGAACACAATGTTCCAAATGCAGCCTCACCAATGACCTGTAAAACTGCAACATCACATCCCAACTTCTATACTCGATGCCCTCACTGAAGTCCAGTGTGCCAAAAGCCTTCTTCACCACCCAGTCTACCTGCAACGCCATTTTCAGTGAACCATGTACTTGTACTCCTAGGTCCCTCTGTTCTATAACACTCCCCAGGGTCCTTCCATTCACTGGAAGTCCAACCCTCATTTGTCCTCCTAAAATGTAACACTGTTTGCCAACCCTCAGCCTACTTACCCAGCTGATCAAAGATCTCTCTATAAATCCTGATAACCCTCTCCACTGTCTACGACACCACCCATTATAGTGTCATCTGCAAACTTACTAGCCACGCCTTGCACAGTCTCATCCAAATCACTGATATACTGTAGATGACAGAAAGCAATGGGCCTAGCAACAACCCCTACGGAAATCACTAGTCACAGGCCTCCAGTCTGAGAAACAACTTTCCACCATCACCTTTCACTTGCTGCCATCAAGCCAATTGTGTATCCAGTTAGCTAGCTCGCCCTGGATCCCATGTGATTTAACTTTCCAGAGCAGCCTCCCATGCAGAACTTTATCAAAGGCCTTACTAAAGTCCATACATATTACATCTACCAACCCCCCCTCCCCCACTGACCTTCTTCGTTACTTCTTCAAAAAAACTCAATCAAATTCACGACACAATCTCCCAGGCACAAAGCTGTACTGACTGTGCCTAATCAACCCCTTCTTTCCAAATGCTTGTTCATCTAGTCCCTCAGAATTCCTTCTAGTAACTTACCTACCACAGATGTTAGGCTTACTGGTCTATAGGTCCCACATTTTTCTTTGCAGTCCTTCTTAAATAAAGGCATAACGTTAGCCACCTTCCAGTCTTCTGGCATTTCACCTGTCGCTAATGATGATGCATATATCTCAGCCAGGGCTCTGGCAATTTCTGCTCTAGCTTCCCGGTGTTCTTAGATATATCTGATCAGGCCCTGGAGATTCACCTACTTTCATATGTTTTAATGTATGTACATGATGTACATCAACACTGTTAAGGGTCCCGCCATTAACTGCATACTGCCCTGTTACATTTGAGCTCCCAAAGTGCAACACCTTATACTTGGCCCGGATTAAGCTCCATCTGCCATTTCTCTGCCCAATTCAGCAAATAATCTATATTCCACTGTATCCTTTGGCAATCTCCTATACTATCCACAACGCCACCAATCTTTGTATCGTCTGCAAACTTACTAACCCACCCATGTTTTTCTCCAAGTCATATGTATATCACAAACAGCAGACGTCCCATCACAGATCCCTGCAGAACACAGACCTCCAGCCAGAGCAAGTCCCATCGACCACTACCTTGTCTTCTGTGGGCAATTCAATTCTGAATCCAAACGACGTCACTGTGGATTCCATGCATCTCAATCTTCTGGATGAGTCTCCCATGTGGGACCTTGTCAAATGCCTTACCATAAATCCATGCAGACAACATTCACCGCTCTACCCTCAATCCAGTTAGTAAGGCACAACTTGCTCAGCACATGCTGACTGCCCCTAATTAAGCCATGGCTCTCAAATACTCATAAATCCTATCCTCAAGAATCCTCTCTAATAGCTTCCCTACCACTGACATGAGAGTCACTGGCCCATAGTTACCAGGATTATTCCTATTTCTCTTCTTAAACAACAGACGATGAGCTACTCATCAGTCCTCCAGCTAGAGGGGACACAAAGATCTTGGTCAAGGCCCCAGCAATCTCATCTCTTGCCTTTCCTCCCACATTCCAAAGACGTACAGGTTAGGAGCTGTGCGCATGCTATGTTAGCACCGGAAGAGTGGCGACACTTGCGGCTGCCCCCAGCACGTTCTCAGTAACGCAAAAAGACCCATTTCACTGTGGTGTTTTGATATACATGTGACTAATAAATAAATAGATAGATATTCCATCAGGCCCTGGGGACTTATCCACCTACATGTTATTCATTAATGTTCTTCCGTTTTCTGTCTAATAATCAATTTTCAATTCACACCAGTACCGCCATTCATTCTAACCCTGTGAACCAACCTCCTGTATGGACTTCATTGAAAGCCTTCCAGACAACCAAACACACCACATCTCCTGGTACTTTATCTATTCCAGTCTGCACTAACCATCGACTACTCATTTGTACTAATCTTACATTCATCCGACTTTCTTTATTTCCCCTGCATCAACACTCCCCAGACTCTACCACTCACCTATAGAATAGGGGAAATTTACAAAGGCTAATTAATCCAATTTGCGCGTCTTTGGCATGTGGGAGGAAACAACAACACCTGGAGTCAATGTCGTCACAGGGAAAACATGTATAGTCCACACAGACAGCATCCAAGGCCAGCAACACCTTAGGCTCATAGCCTTCTATGCTTTGGTGATTCAAGTACTTGTTTAGATACTTAAACATGAGAATCTTTCCCCCACCAACCCCTCAGGCAGTGCATTCCACATTCTAACCACCCTCAGGAAAAAAAATTCTTCGGATGCCCTCTAGGTGGGTGATGGTCCCTTGACTAGGCTGGAAAGCATGATTAGTAAATACGCACTCGATGGTCAGCATGGACATGGTGAGCTGAAGAGTCTTACAGTGCAGGAACAGATCCAGATCCCTGCAGGATCCAGATCAAGATCCTATATTTAGTAACTTTTCAATAGTTTTTCTACTGTTCTTACCAAAGTGGATATCCTGACATCCTCTCACAATTCACCATCTACCACCATTTTCTACGCTTGTTATTCTGTCCATAACACTTTGTATTTTCCTCACAGCCAACTCTAGTGCCCATCTTGTTTTAGTGAGCAGGTCAGACAGTATCTATGATGGGAGACACAAAGCTGATATTTCAGGGCATTGACTATTGAATTGTCTATTTTCACTTCTGTATTCCCAGGATGTACAATATTTTGTTTTATAAACAATACGGCGTCCTTTAGTCTAATTTATCCATATAACGCACTAGAAGCTCAGGTTCTGGAACTGATCACCACACACTCCACCAATAACACTTTACCAACCTGCAAATGACCCATTCATTCTTCTTCCTCTTTCCTTTTAACCAAATGTCCTAGGGGGATTGTTTGCTAGTGCTGTTGGGGAGGGTTTAAACTAATATTGCAGGGGGATGGGAATCCACGCACGAACAACAGAGGGAAACAAAGCAGAGAGTACAGCAGAAGTTAGAAAAGAGAAAAGTAAGAGCAAAGTACAGAAAAATCAAACACAAAAGACATGAAGGCTACTAGATTCTAAAAGGACAATGAATGTAAGGGCACTTTATCTGAATGCCCATAGTATTCGAAACAAGGTCAGTGAACTTATGGCACAAATCAGTACAAGGGGGTATGATTTAGTGCCCATTACAGAAACGTTTCACAGGGTGGAGATGAGTGGGAATTAAATATCCAAGGGTATCAGGTAATACGGAAGGATAGGCAGGAAGGTAAAGGAGGTGGGGAAATGCTATTAAGAATGAGATCAGGGAGATAGTGAGGGATGATATAAGATCTAAGGAGCAGAATGTTGAGTCCATCTGGGTAGAGATTAGGAATAGTAAAGGGAAAAAGTCACTGGTGGGAGTTGTCTATAGGCCACAAAATAATATTACAGTGGCACAGAAAATAAACCAAGAAATATTTGATGCATGTAAGACTGGAATGGCAGTTGTCATGGGGGACTTTAACTTCCACATTGGGCAAATCAAGTTGATCGAGGCAGTCTTGAGGAGGACTTCATAGAATGCATCTGTGATAGCTTTCTTGAACAGCATGTTTGTGAACCTCCCAGGGAAAATGCTATGTTACATCTGGTCCTGTGCAATGAGGCAGGTAAAATTAATGATCTTGTAGTTAGGGATCCTCTTGGAAAGAGTGACCATAGTATGACTGAATTTCTCATCCAAATGGAGTGCGATAGTTTAACCTAAAACCAGTGTATTATGCCTAAACAAGGGAGACTACAACGGGATGAGGGAGGAGTTGGCCAGTGTAGACTGGAAACACAGGCTATATGGTGTGCAGTTGAGGAACAGTGAAAGGCTTTCAAAAGAGACTTTTCACAGTGCTCAACAAAATTACAGCAGCATGCAAAGGTTTGGGCACCCCGGTCAAAATTTCTGTTACTGTGAATAGCTAAGCGAGTAAAAGATGAACTGATTTCCAAAAGGCATAAAGTTAAAGATGACACATTTCTTTAATATTTTAAGCAAGATTACTTTTTGTTATTTCCATCTTTTATAGTTTCAAAATAACAGAAAAAGGAAAAGGGCCCAAAGCAAGAGTTTGGGCACCCTGCATGGTCAGTAATTAGTAACACCCCCCTTGGCAAATATCACAGCTTGTAAATGCTTTCTGTAGCCAGCTAAGAGTCTTTCAATTCTTGTTTGGGGAATTTTCGCCCATTCTTCCTTGCAAAAGGCTTCTAGTGCTGTGAGATTCTTGGGCTGTCCTGCATGCACTCCTCTTTTGAGGTCTATCCACAGATTTTCAATGATGTTTAGGTCCGGGGACTGTGAGGGCCATGGCAAAACCTTCAGATTGTGCCTCTTGAGGTAGTCCATTGTGGATTTTGAGGTGTGTTTAGGATCGTTATCCTGTTGTAGAAGCCATCCTCTTCAGCATTTTTTTTTATAGACGGTGTGATGTTTGCTTCCAGAATTTGCTGGTATTTAATTGAATTCATTCTTCCCTCTACCAGTGAAATGTTCCCCGTGCCACTGGCTGCAACACAAGCCCAAAGCAGAATTGATCCACCCCCATGCTTAACAGTTGGAGAGGTGTTCATTTCATGAAATTCTGCACCCTTTTTTCTCCAAACATACCTTTGCTCATTACAGCCAAAAAGTTCTATTTTAACTTCATCAGTCCACAGGACTTGTTTCCAAAATGCATCAGGCTTGTTTAGATGTTCCTTTGCAAACTTCTGACGCTGAATTTTGTGGTGAGGACACAGGAAAGTTTGGAGAAAAAAGGGTGCAAAATTTCATGAAAAGAACACCTCTCCAACTGTTAAGCATGGGGGTGGATCGATCATACTTTGGGCTTGTGTTGCAGCCAGTTGCACGGGGAACATTTCACTGGGAGAGGGAAGAATGAATTCAATTAAATACCAGCAAATTCTGGAAGCAAACATCACACTGCCTGTAAAAAAGCTGAAGATGAAAAGAGGATGGCTTCTACAACAGGATAACGATCCTAAACACACCTCAAAATCCACAATGGACTACCTCAGGAGGCACAAGCTGAAGGTTTTGCCATGGCCCTCACAATCCCCTGACCTAAACATCATCGAAAATCTGTGGATAGACCTCAAAAGAGCAGTGCATGCAAGACAGCCCAAGAATCTCACAGCACTAGAAGCCTTTTGCAAGGAGGAATGGGCAAAAATCCCCCAAACAAGAATTGAAAGACTCTTAGCTGGCTACAGAAAGCATTTACAAGCTATGATACTTGCCAAAAGGGGTGTTACTAAGTACTGACCATGCAGGGTGCCCAAACTTTTGCTTTGGGCCCCTTTTTCTTTTTTGTTATTTTGAAACTGTAAAAGATGGAAATAAAAAAGTAATCTTGCTTAAAATATTAAAGAAATGTGTCATCTTTAACTTTATGCCTTTTGGAAATCAGGTCATCTTTTAATAAGGAAATAAAAGGCGGCATCAAGCTAAAAGCTCATGCATACAGTGTCGCTAAGAGTAGTGGGAAACTGGAAGATTGGGAAAACTTCAAAAAGCAACAAAGAACCGTTAAGCAAGCAATAAGGAAAGGGAAGATAGATTATGAAAGTAAATTAGCACAAAATATAAAAACTTTTACTACCTGTTTTTATAATTATATAAATTGGTTAAAGGTGACTACAGTTAACGTACGTCGCTTGGAAGATGAGGAGGAGGAACTAATATTGGGTAATGTGGAAATGGCAGAGGCCTTGAACTACTTATTTTGTGTCGGTCTTCATGGTGGAGGACATGTCTAACATGCCAAAGGGGGATGTTATGCATGTGATGGGAGGTGAGGACCTTGATACAATCGCTGTCACTAAAGAGGTAGTGATGAGCAAACTAGTGGGCCTAAAGGTAGACAGGTCCCCTGGTCCTGATGGGATGTATCCCAGGGTACTGAAAGAAACGGTGGAGGATGTAGGCAAAAGGCAGGTAACTATAGGCCAGTTAGCTTAACATCTGTAGTTGGGAAAATGCTTGAAGCTATCTTTAAAAAAGAAATAGCGAGACATCTGGATAGAAATGGTTCCATCAGGCAAACACCGCATGGATTCAGGAAGGGCAGATCCTGTTTGGCAAACTTACTGGAGTTCTTTGAGGGTATAATAAGCGCAGTGGACAGAGGGGAAAAGGTGGATGTCGTATAGAACGTAACAGCACAGTACAGGCCCTTCGGCCCACAACGTCGTGCTGACATTTTATCCTGCTCTAAGATCTATCTAACCCTTCCCTCCCACAGAGCCCTCCATTTCTCTATCATTCATGTGTCTACCTAAGAGTCTCTTAAATGTCCCTAATGTATCTGCCCCCACAACCTCTGCCGGCAGTGCATTCCATGCACCCATCACTGTGTTTAAAAAACTTACCCCTGACATCCCACTTATATCTTCCTCCAATCACCTTAAAATTATGCCCTCTTGTGTTAGCCATTGTCGCCATGGAAAAAGTCTCTGACTTGCCACTTGATCTATGCCTCTTATCATCTTGTTCCCCTCTCTCAAGTCATCTCTCATCTTGGATTTCCAAAAGGCATTCGATAAGGTGCCACATAAAAGACTTATCCATAAGGATGCATGGAGTTGGGAGTAATGTATTAGCATGGATAAAGGATTGGTTAACCAATAGAAGGCAGAGAGTTGGGATAAATGGCTGTTTCTCTGGTTGGCAGTGAGCAGGGTGCCGCAAGGGTCAGTGCTGGGCCCACAACTGTTCACGATGTACATTAATGATTTGGAAGAGGGGACTAAGTGTAGTAGTATCTAAGTTTGCTGATGACACTAAATTGATTAGAAAAGCAAATTATGCAGATGAGGCAGAGTGTGTGCAGAGAGATATAGATTGAGTGGACAAGGGTCTGGCAGATGGAGTACAATGTTGGTAAATGAGAGGTCATCCACTCATATTGTTATTTAAATGGTGAAAGATTGCAGCATGCTGCTGTGCAGAGAGATCGGGAGTGCTTGTACATGAATTGCAAAAGGTTGGTTTGCAGTTGCAACAGGTTATCAAGAAGGCAGATGGAATGTTGGCCTTCATTGCTGGAGGGATTGAATTTAAGAGCAGGGAGGTTATGCTGCAACTGTACAGGGTACTGGTGAGGCTGCACCTGGAGCACTACGTGCAGTTCTGGTCTCCTTACTTGAGGAAAGATGTACTGGCTTTGGAGGCTGTGCAGAGGAGATTCACCAGGTTGATTCCGGAGATGAGGGGGTTAGCCTATGAGGAGAGGTTGAGTCGCCTGGGACTATACTCACTGGAATTTAGAAGAATGAGAGGGGATCTTATAGAAACGTAAAATTATGAAAGGGATAGATAAGCTAGAGGCAGGAAGGTTGCTTCCACTGGTAGGTGAGACTAGAACTAAGGTACATGGCCTCAAGATTCAGGAGAGTAGATTTAGGACTAAGATGAGGAGAAACTTCTTTTCCCAAAAGAGTAGTGAATCTGTGGAATTCACTGCTCAGGGAAGCAAAGGCTACCTCATTAAATATACTTAAGACACAGTTAGATAGATTTTTGCATAGTAGGGGAATTAAGGGTTATGGGGAAAAGGCAGGTAGGTGGATCTGAGTCCATGGACAGATCAACCATGACCTTATTGAATGGCGGAGCAGGCTCGATGGGCCAGATGGCCGACTCCTGCTCCTATTTATGTTCTTACGTAAACGTTCACACTTGTGTTCTCTCTCAACCTTTTTATTTCCTGTTTAAAGTCATTGGTCCCCTTGCCACAATTTGTTATATCCTCAAAGACTGGCAAGAACAATTTTCCCCGTGTAAAACTATGATGATTCTAATAATATTACAATTTCTGAAGCATCCTTTTACTACATATTAAATATGAATTCTGGAATGTCCAAAGCTGACTTGTCTATTGTTACTTGGGTTTTCCTTTCTGTTCATAAATCACTTATTTATACAGTTCCAGAGCTAGGAAAAATTTGGAAGATCACCACCAATGCATTTGTTATCTTCGTACTGACTTAAATCCTGGGTGAAGGTTCTATGTCCAGGGCACTGGCCCTGTCCGAGTATTACAGCCACACCTTTCCTCCATTCAGGAGAATGTTAGCAGGATTGGAAAATTTTAAGCAGCAACAAATACAAAATTGGCCAGGCTGGGGTTGTTGCCTTTGAAACAGAAGGCTGACAGGAGACTTGTTTCAATGTTACGAAGGTTCACAAAAATAATGAGGAGAGACCCATTTCCCTTAACAAAGGGGTCATAGGGCACAGAATAAAAGTAATTGGTTAAAGGTTAAGGGAAGATGAGAAATGGGTCTTTCAAGAAGAGCATGGTAGGGATCTTGAACTCACTATCTGAGACTTCACCACATTTAAATACTTGCACGCATACCAGCAGAGCCACAGACTTGGTGCTGGAAGGTAGGATTAGGGTGCTGCTCTTTACATATTGACAAGGATGTAAATAGTTGAATGGCCTCCTTTTGTGTCACAAGTATTCTAAATGTGTATGAAACAGGCATTGACCGCTCCAGGATGGGTCAGAGACATCTCTTACCCTGCAATTCCTCCCACTTAGCACGAATTGCCTCTTCGATTTTCCGTTGGTCTGGATGTTCTGGAATATTCTGTTAAAAAGATGATTATGTTGGTATTTACAAGGATCTGCAAAGCTGCTGTGGCATTGATATAATTCTTCAATCAGAAAGCAGCAGAGCTCCTGGCTTCACTCCACTAGTACCCTCTGTTTCCTATCCAATGGTCTAGCTGACCTTGGATGCCATGTGCTTCAACCTTCCAGACATCCTACCATGCAGGACCTCGTCAAAGGCCTTGATGAACTCCACATAGACCAGGCGACCAACAAAAAAAGGGGCCAAATTTGCCCCCCACCCCCCTAGTGATCATTAGATTCATAGAGTTATACAGAATGGAAACAGGCCCTTCGGCCCAACTCATCCATGCCGATCAAGTTGCCTAACCAAGCTAGTCCTATGTGCCTACTTTTGGCCTATGTGTTTTAAACTCTTCCTATACGTGCACATGTCCAAATTGTAACTGTACTGCCTCTAGCATTCCACATACTCACCACCTCTTGAAGAGACTGAGTTTAATTTAGTTAAGCATGAGGTGTCACATTTTGGGAAGACAAGTAGGAGGTTCATAGTGAACAGTAGGGCCCTGGGCAGTGTTGAAGAAGAGGGACCTAGGAGTTCAATAACACTCCCAAGAGCCCTGCCATTCACTGTATACATCCTACTGGTTTAACTTCCCAAACTGCATCACTTTACATTTATGAGTTAAATTCCATCAGCCATTCCCTCTCCCAGTTGATCAATATCCTGCTGTAACCTTAGACAATCTTTTTCACTGTCCAACATACTACCAATTTTGGTGTTACCTGCAAACTTAATGCCACCTACATTCTTATTCTAATCACTGGTCACAGGCCTACAATATGAGAAGCAGCCCTCCACTAGCACCCTCTGCTTCCTATCCAATAGTCTAGCTCACCTTGGATGCCATGTGCTTCAACCTTCCAGACATCCTACCATGCAGGACCTCGTCAAAGGCCTTGATGAACTCCACATAGACCAGGCGACCAACCTTACCAAGCACTTGTGCTCTGTCCACCATGGCCATCTGGAAGTCCCTTCCTCCACCCTCTCCATCTGCCCATCATGCACACCACTTCCCACTGGGTCCCTCCTCCTTCTGCTCCCATCTGCCCACCCCACCTCCCTTATTTGGTTCCATGCTCCACCTTCCTCTCCCCTCAGATTCCATCACATGCAGCCCTTTGTTGCCTCTACCTATAACCTCTCAGCCTTGGTATCCTTCCACCCTTCCCTCCTCCATCTATCACCCCTCCTCAGCTGGATCCATCTATCACTTGTAAGCTCTTGTTCCACCCCTACCCTTCACCACTTTATATTGGCTATTTCCCCTCCATCTTTCAATCCCGATGACGGGTCTCAACCCGAAACGTTGACTGCCCATTTCCCTCCACAGATGCTGCCTGACCTGCTGAGTTCCTCCAGCAGTTTGTCTTTTGTATGTAAACTGTGTTTTCTGCCCAGCCCTCATCAATCCTCTTCGTCACCTCTTCAAAAAACCCACTCAGATTCATGAGACCTCTCTGAACTGATCTTTGAACTCTGACACCACTCCATCATCAACCTCTAGCGAATCAGGACATCCCTCCCCACTGTTCCCACCTCCTTCTTACCTGCCAGTGGCCCTCCTGTGGTTGATACATAACAACCATTTCTCCATCCAAGATCCAGAGACCCATGGAATCATCAAATGCTATATCCCAGGCTCGTTGTTTCACTGTGATTGTCTGCCGATGATTCATTTTCTGAGTTGAAACATCCAGCTCAAAGATGTGGACTGAGGAGAGACTGACAATTCTTGGTGTAAGTACAGACAACATGGCAACACCAAACAGCAGAAGTAATGCTCCCTTGCAGTACCTCTTCAAACACTCCACAGCAGATACAGACGGCCCCTGCGTTAGAGGGCTCAGGTTCCCAGAAAACCATCCATATCACGTTTTTGTGTATTGCAAGCACCCTTTTCCCATCGAATCCCATGTTGTAAGTGGAGATGCGATCCGAAAGGATTACTTTCTCTCACATTAAGCGATTTTATCAGCAATGACAAAGTGACCCAATGACATAATTTAACAGCAAAGGCCAACGTTAGACTCAGGGAAAGGACAAGGCTCATGCAAAGTTGTATCAATTTTTATTTTTTAGTCACTCAATACCATTGGGGCAATAAGATCTGGATATGACATCACTGCGTCAATTGGGTTGGCAGTGACAGCCAAGCCCTCCGAGGACATGTGAACACACACCTCAGAGTGAAGCACTGCCGCACTCTTCATCTGCGAGGCATTTTCCCTGACACATAAGGCTCGTGGATTAGGAAAGGGTTAGGAAGTGAGGATATCAGGGAAAACCATACAGGCCCTCTGGCCCACCATGTCTTGTCGACCTTTAAATCTCACCTAAGCCTATCTAACCCTTTCCTCCCACATATCCCACAATTTTAAATTCCTCTATATGCTTATCTAACAATCTCTTGAATTTGACCAACGTACCTGCCTCCACCACCGCCCCAGGCAGTGCATTCCATGCCCCAACCACTCTCTGGGTAAAAAACCTCCCTCTGATATCTCCCTTGAACCTCCCACCCATTACTTTAAAGCCATGCCCTCTTGTATTGAGCATTGGCGCCCTGGGAAAGAGGCGCTGGCTGTCCACTCTATCTATTCCTCTTAATATTTTGTATACCTCTATCATGTCTCCCCTCATCCTCCTCCTCTCCAAAGAGTAAAGCCCTAGCTCCCTGAGCCTCTCCTCATAATCCATACTCTCCAAACCAGGCAGCATCCTGGTAAATCTCCTCTGCACCCTTTCCAACACTTCCACATCCTTGCTATAATGAGGCAACCAGAACTGGACACAGTACTGCAAGTGTGGTCTAACCAGAGTTTTGTAGAGCTGCATCATTATCTCGCAGCTCTTAAACTTGATCCCACGACTTATGAAAGCTAACATCCCATAAGCTTTCTTAACTACCCTATCCACCTGTGAGGCAACTTTCAGGGATCTGTGGATATGAACCCCCAGATCCCTCTGCTCCTCCACATGACCCAGAATCCTGCCACTAACCTTGTACTCCGCTTTGGAGTTAGTCCTTCCAAAGTGTATCACCTCACACTTCTCCAGATTGAACTCCATCTGCCACTTGTCAGCCCAGCTCTGCATCCTATCAATATCCCTCTGCAATCTTCAACAGTCCTCCACACTATCCACAACACCACCAACCTTTGTGTCGTCTGCAAACTTGCTAACCCACCCTTCCACCCCCTCATCTAAGTCATTAATAAATATCACAAAAAGTAGAGGTCCCAGAACTGACCCTTGTGGGACACTGCTAGTCACAGCCCTCCAACCTGAATGCACTCCCTCCACTTTCTACAGGCAAGCCAATACTGAATCCACACGGCTAAGTCTCCCTGGATCCCATGCCCTCTGACCTTCTAAAGAAGCCTACCATGTGGAACCTTGTCAAATGCCTTACTAAAATCCACGTAGACCACATCTACTGCACTGCCCTCATCAATCTGCCTGGTCACCTCCTCAAAGAACCCCACCAGGCTTGTGAAACATGATCTTCCCTTCACAAAACCATGCTGGCTGTCCCTAATCAGTCCATGATTCTCTAAATGATCATAGACCCTATCTCTAAGAATCCTTTCCAACAGCTTGCCCACCACAGACGTTAAGGCTCACTGGTCTGTAATTCCCTGGACTATCCCTACTACCTTTTTTGAATAAGAGGACAACATTTGCCACCCTCCAATCCTCCGGTACCATTCCCCTGCACAACGAGGACTCAAAAGATCCTAGCCAACAGTTCAGCAATCTCTTCCCTCACCTCGCGGACAGCCTGGGGAATATTCCATCAGGCCCTGGGGACATATCTGTCCTAATATTTCCTAACAGCTCCAATACATCCTCTCTCTTAATATCTACATGCTCTAGAACATTAACCTTACCAACACTGTCCTCAGCGTCATCAAGGCCCCTCTCTTTGGTGAATACGGAAGAGAAGTATTCATTGAGAACCTCACCCACTTCCACACCTTCCAGGCACACCTTTCCCACCATTGTCTCTAATTGGTCCTACCTTTACTCTCGTCATCCTTCTGCTCTTCACATAAGTGAAGAAAACCTTGGGATTTTCCTTAACCCTACTCGCCAAGCCTTTTCATGTCCCCTTCTTGCTCTCTTCAGCCCCTTCTTAAGTTCCTTCCTTGCTACCCTATATTCCTCATGAGCCCTATCTGATCCTTGCTGCCTACACCTTATGTATGCTGCCTTCTTCCTCCTAACTAGTTGTTCCACCTCTCATCACCCATGGTTCCTTCACCCTGCCACTCCTCCTCTGCCTCACCGGGACAAATTTATCCCTAACATCCTGCAAGATATCCCTGAACAACGACCACATCTCCATAGTACATTTCCCTTCAAAAATGTCATCCCAATTTACACTCTCAAGTTCTAGCCTTATAGCCTCATAATTTGCCCTTCCCCAATTAAATATCTTCCTGTCCTCTTTGCTCCTATCTTGTTCATGACAATGCTAAAGGTTAGGGAGCGGTGGTCACTGTCCCCCAAATGGTCCCCCACTAAGAGATCTGTCACCTGACCCAGTTCATTACCTAATACTAGATCTAATATGGCATTCCCTCTAGTCGGCCTGTCAAAAAAGGAATGGGATTCGAGGTTCACGGAGAAAGGTGGTGTAGGAGCAGTTGGGGGTAATGGGTTAAAGTGCGGTGACTTAGTGGAGGTGGAATAAAGGCTGAGAGTACTTTAAGGAACTGACCACAGTTCCCCACAATGCAGTGCGTCAGTGAAAATGCCTTTCAGATGAAGAGCGCAGCAGTGGTCTACATGGACTTCAGTGGGGCCTTTGATGAGGTTCCATATGGTACGCTGCTATGGAAAGTTCAGATCGCCTGGGATTCAGGGAGAGCAAGCTGATTGGATACAGAAATGGCTTGATGGCAGGAAGCCAAGGGTGATGCTGGAAGGTTGATTTTCAGACTGGAGAGCTGTGGCGAGGATGTTGCCAGGTTTCAAGGGACTGAATTATGGAGAGATGTTGGAATTTTTCTCATTGGAGCATAGGAGAATGAGGGTTCATCTTAAAGAGGTGTATAAAATTAGGTAGGGTGATTGCGCACAGTCTCTCCCCGCCCCCTAAGTTAGGGAATCAAGAACTAGAAGGCATAGGTTTAAGGTGAGAGGGAAGATGTATAACAGGAACCTGAGGGGCAACTTCTTCACCCAGAAAGTGGTCAGTACACAGAATGAGCTACCAGAGAAAGTGGTTGACAAAGTATACAGCTGGATATAAATCACTTGGAAATGTGGGCAGAGATGCATTTCAGGAGGTCAATACAAGAGGAAAGTACAAAGTAAATGGCAGGACCCTCAGGAGCAATGACGTACAGAGGGAGCTTGAGGTGAAAGTCCACAGCTGCCTGAAAGTGGCAACATGTGGGTAGGGTGGTAAAGAATACATACAGCATGCTTGCCTTTATTGATCAGGTTGCTGGGTGTGAAAATTAGAGCCATGTAGCAGCTGCATAAAACTGTACAGGCCACATTTGGAGTATTGTGTGCAGTTCTGATTGCCACACTAAAGGAAGGATGTGGAGGCGTTGAAGAGGGTACAGAAGAGGTTCATTAGGATGTTGGTTGGATTAGAGTGCATTAGCTAAAAGAACACATTGGACAAACTTTATTTTCTCTGGAGCATCAGAGGCTGAGTCATAAAGTCAGAGTAATACATACTGGCCTGTCCTTGCTACCCTTCTTGAACAATGGAACAATATTAACCATCCTCCAGTCTTCTGGAACTTCGCCAGTGGCTACGACAAAGCAAATATCTCTACAAGGGCTTCCATGATTTCTTCCCTGGCCCCCCATAAGGTCCGAAGGTGCACTTCGTCAGGCCCTAGGGATTTGCCCGCCTTAATGTGCTTCAAGGCAGCAAATACCTCCTTCCTCATAATAAGCACATAGAACATAAAAAACCTACAGCACAATTCAGGCCCTTCGGCCCACAAAGTTGTGTGGAACATGTCCCTACCCTAGAAATTACTAGGCTTACCCATAGCCTTCTATTTTTCTAAGCTCCATGTACCTATTCAAAAGTCTCTTAAAAGATCCTATTGTATCCGTCTCCACCACCGTTGCCGGCAGCCCATTCCACGCACTCACCACTCTGAGTAAAAAAACTTAACCCTGACATCTCCTCTATACCTACTCCCCAGAACCTTAAACCTGTGTCCTCTTGTGACAACCATTTCAGGCCTGGGTAAAAGCCTCTGACTATCCACACAATCAATGCCTCTCATCATCTTATACACCTCTATCAGGTCACCCCTCATCCTCCGTCACTCCAAGGAGAAAAGGCCGAGTTCACTCAACCTGTTTTCATAAGGCATGCTCCCCAATCCAGGCAACATTCTTGTAAATCTTCTCTGCATCCTTTCCATGGCTTCCACATTCTTCCTGTAGTGAAGCGACCAGAACTGAGCACAGTACTCCAAGTGGGGTCTGACCAGGGTCCTATACAGCTGCCACTTTACCTCTCGGCTCCTAAATTCAATTCCACAATTGATGAAGGACAATACACCATATGCCTTCTTCACCACAGAGTCAACCTGTGCAGCTGCTTTGAGCGTCCAATGGACTCGGACCCCAAGACCTTGATATGATCCAAGACCTTGCTACTTATGACCCTCATTCTCTGCCATCCATGATATTCTCCTGAGTAAACACCAAGGAGAAACAGACATTAAAAATCTCAACCATCTCCTGATGGTCTTTAAGAGGACCTAGTCTCTCCCTAGTCATCCTTTTACTGTTAACATAACTGAAGAAACTCTTGGGACTATCTTTAACACTGCTTGCCAAATCCACCTCATACCCTTTTTTTGACGACCTGATTTCCCTCAAGCCTGGTCTTAAACTTTTTATATTCATTGAGGGATTCATTCATACCCAGCTGCCTAAACACGACGTGCGTTTCTTTTTTCCTAACCAGAGATTCGATATCTCTCGTCAGCCAGGGTTCCCTAAACTTAGTATGTCTACCCTTCAACCTATCAGGAACATAGAACACTACAGCACAGTACAGGCCCTTCGGCCCACATATTGTGCCAACATTTTATCCTGGTCTAAGATCTATCTAACCCTTCCCTCCCACATAGCCCCCTATTTTTCTATGCTGCTCCTGGACTCTTGATATGACCCTTTTAAAAGCCTACCACTTAACAACTGTTCCTTTGTCGACCCCAGCTAGATCCTGCCTAACGCCCTCAGAGTTGGCCCTACTCCAGTTCAGGACTTTAACTTGTGGACCTGTTCTATCTTTTTACATAACTATTTTAAAATTAATAGAATTGCAGTCACTGGAGGTTGGCAGAACATCGTGGGCCAAAGGGCCTGTACTGTGCTGTAATGTTTTGTTTTATGGACCCAAAGTGCTCCCCAGCTGCCACTTCAGTTACCTGGCCCACCTCGTTCCCCAAGAGGAGGTCCAATGTTGCTCCTTCCTGAGTAGGTTCCTCTATACGTTGCGTGAGGAAACTACCTTGAACGCATCGCACAAATTGCACCCCATCCAGGCCCTTTGCACTCTGGGTAGCCCAGCTGATACCAGGAAAATTGAAATCTCCCACTAGCACTACACTACTATTCTCACAACTACCTCCAATTTCTTGACACATCTGCGCCTCAAATTCCCACTATTGGGGGGGTCTATAATATAGCCCTACCAAGATAACCATCCCCTTCTTATTTCTAAGTTTTACCCAAATGGCCTCATTGGATAATCCCTCAACAATATCCTCTCTAAGCACAGCTGTTATGTCCTCCCTCATCAAAAAGGCAAACCCCCTCCACTTTCACCTGTTCCTCTGTCATGCCTCTGTCTATCAGTATCCCGGAACATTAAGCTCCCAGTCCTGCCCTTCTCTCAGCCACGTTTCTGTTATGGCCACAATATCCCAGTCCCTGAAGGCAATCCACACCCTCAGTTCATCCACTGGGGTGCAGTGATAGTATATGTAATTATGAGAATCATAGACAGGGTAGAGTCTTTTCCCAGGATGGAAACATCAAATACTAGAGGGCATAGCTTTAAGCCATGAGGGGGAAAGTTTAAAGGAGATGTACGAGGTAAGTTTCTTTTTAAATCCACAGAGTGGTGGGTGCCTGGAACACACTGCCTGGGGAGATGGTGGAAGCACTCACAATGGCAGTGTTTAACAGGCACTTACAGGTCAGGAAGAGGGATATGGACCACGTGCAGGCAGATGGTATTAATTTAGATAGGTGGTATTGTTGGCGCAGGCATGATGGGCTGAAGGGCCTGTTTTATTCTATGCTCTATTGAGTAGACTGGGACTCTTTACAGAGATGATTGGGACAGATGAGAATTTTCTTCACACACGGTGGTGAATCTTTGGAATCTTCTATCACCCAGCCTCAGTCATTTGAGTTCCTTCAAAACATAGATTGATAGATTTCTCAACAAGGTACTCAGTGATGTGTAGATTGTGCAGGAAAATGGCACCATGATGGAAGACTAATCATGATCTGAATCAATGGCAGAGCAGGATCAAAAAGGCGAATGGCCTACAGCTTACCCATCACAAAGAACAGCGAAGTAATCACCCCATCTGCAATGGACGATCCGCACCACGGCACACCTGACCTGCAATTCAGAGACAGAGGTTAGTGGGCTATGGCTCAGCAGATACTGCTGCCACTCCTGCAGTCCCCCGATGAATGCCATGGCCCAGCAGACAGATGGACACTTCCCAGGACCACCCTGGAGACTCCTCACCTTCTGACATCCAGAAGCTTGTAAATCAGTCATCTTAAAGCAGTCTAGCTCCATTCCACTTTGGTATTCCCATAGCCTGACTGTGCCATCCTAGAGATGAGAATACAGGGCAATTAAAACCAACACCACATCAAAAACATTCCCAATGTACAATGCTCCATCTAAGATTATTCTGCTCAACAAGCCTTCAACCCATTGCTGCTGCACCTTGATAACAGGAGCCATCCACCTCAACTCCCACTCTTCTCCACATCCAATCCCCATCTAAATTGTAGTTTCTGCTTCAATAAACTTCAAAGAAAATTCCCACTTCAATAATCCACGGAGAAGCATCTCTTATTATACTTACCTCTCTTTCCTGTAATAACAATCAGTCTCTGCTAGTCATGTTGGTGATTGGCTGACCATGGATAATCACCTCAATCTGCCACCTTCATTAATGAAATTTTTTACCATTTACCAACTCACCTTCCATCTGTTCAATTCCTCCATTCCCCTTCTTTCCCTGTTCCTCTCTTCTGCTGCTTGGGCCTGCCTTTTCTCCGGTTTGGTATCAACAACATTCACTCTATTGACAAGTCATTGATTGGTTTCCCTCTCCACAGATGCTGCTTGACCCACAAAGTATTTCCAACATTTTCTGATTTTTATATCTGGTTCTCAACACCCACAGTATTTTGCAGTCATTATATTTTGTATCCAATTCTTAACCATTTATAATATAAAAGAGTATTTATCCCCATGCAACTACAGACCTTTTAATAGCATCCTTTCATTTTTGGAACAAATCTTTTTTCACAGCAACTGAGTACCCACTGCCTCTAAGTCAGGTAGCAGTGGATTCAAGTGCCAAGGAGCCTTCAGTATAGTGTTGAGGATGACATTACAACATAAAAGGCAATGTAAAATTATGTTCCTACCCCAGAGCCAGACAAGAGCAGCTGAGGGTGATTTGGTGGAATGCATAGTTCACTGACAAACCTGTGGAAAGAGATGAGTTTCTGTTACATTAGCTATTTCATAATTTAAAAAAAACATCAAAATCATCTCCTTTGGCAACCCATTCCATATAACAACTACCCACCGTGTGAAAAACTTTTCCCTCTCACACTAAACTTGTGTCCTCTCGTTTCAGACTCCCCCACTCAAGAAAAAAGATAAATACCCTACCTATGCCCCACATAATCTTATAAACTCCTATAAGTGAGAATAGACAAGATACAAGATATTTATCTGTCACATGTACATCGAAACACACAGTGAAATACGTCTTTTTGCGTTGCTAAGAATGTTCCGGGGGCAGCCTGCAAGTGTCACCACGCTTCTGGCGCCAACATAGTGTGCCCACAGTTCCTAACCTGTATGTCTTTGGAATGTGGGAGGAAACCGGAGCACCCGGAGGAAACCCACGCAGACACGAGGAGAATGTACAAACTCCTTACAGGCAGCAGCCTATCCAATCTCTCCTTCTAGCCACAACCCTCCATTTCAGACAACATCCCAGTGAATCTCTTTTGTACACTCTCTCTATTGCTACCACATCATTCCTGTAGTGTGTCAACCAGAACTGTACACAATACTGCGGTCGAGCCAATGTTTTCTCCAGCTGCAATAACATCCCAACTCTTAAACGCAATGCCTCAGCCTTTGGAAGTAAGCACATCAAATGCCTTTTTCACTATTTTCAGGAAGCTATGAATCTGCAGCCCAAGGTCCCTCAGTACATCAACACTCCTCGATTGAGTTTTTTTTGATGACGTGACCAAGAAAGTCAATGACGGCAAGGTGGTAGATGTGGTTCAGTAAGGTCTTTGATAAGGTTCCATATGGTAGGCTGCTGTGGATGGTTAGATTGCATGGAATCAAGGGAGAGTTGGCTAACTGGATACAGAATTAGCTTGATGGAAGCAGAGTGTGATAGTGGAAGGTTGTTTCTAGTACTGGAGGCCTGTGACTAGTGGTGTGCCTCGGGGGTCGGTGCTGGGTCCATTGATGTTTGTCATCTATATCAATGATTTGTATAAGAATATACAAGTCATGGTTAGTAAGTCTACAAATGAACTTAAATAAGTAGTATAGTGGACAGTGAAGATTATCAAAAATTACATTGGGATCTTGATCAACTGAGTAAGTGGTCTGAGGAATGGCAAATGAAGTTTAATTTGGATAATTGCATTTTTGGAAGTCAAATCAAGGTAGGACTCTCACAGTGAACGGCAGTGCCCTGGCAGGTGTTGTAGAACAGAGGGACCTTGGAGTTCAGGTATGGGGTTCACTGAAAGTGAAGTCACAGGTAGACAGGGTGGTGAAGAAGGCTTTTGGCACACTGGCCCACAGTTAGGGCATGGAGCATAAAAGTTGGGAGATCATGCTGTAGTTGTACAGGACCCTGGTGAGATGGAACTGGAGAACTGGGTTCAATTTTGGTCACCCTACTAAAGGAAAGATATTATTAAACTGGAAAGAGTACAGGAAAGATCTACAAGAGTATTGCCAGGACTTGAAGGACTGAGTTATAGGGAGAGGTTGAACAGGCTAGGTATTTCTTGAAGCATAGAAGAATGGTGTGTGATCTTATAGAAGTGTATAAAATCATGAGGGGCACAGATAGGGTGAATGCACTCAGTCTTCTTCCCAGAATTGGGGAAATCAAGAACTTTCTCATCCAGAAAGTCATGAGGCATGGGATCCATGGAGGCTTGGCTGTGTGGATTTGGAATTGGCTTGCCCACAGCAGGCAGAGAATGGTGGTAGATGGAGAAGATTTGCCTGGAGGTTGGTGACTAGTGGTGTCCCACAGGGATCTGTTCTTGGAGACCCCTACTCTTTGTGGTTTTTATAAATGACTTGGATGAGGAAGTGGAGGGATGGGTTTGAATACACACTTCTAAAAGACAGTTGTACAGGTACATGGATTGGAAGGGTTTAGAAGGTTATGGGCCAAGCACTGGCAAATGGAACTAACTTGGAATGGGGCATTTTGGTTGGCATGGACCAGTTGGGCTGAAGGTTCTGTTTCCGTGCTGTATGACTCTAAGACTTGTAGCCCAAAATTCCTCCGTGCTTCAATGCTCACTAAGCCCTATTATTCACTGAGTGTATTAATGCATTTAGTGCTTTTAGAATACAAGATATTTATATTTACTTTGGGCAGTGTGTTGGGTACAAAGGAGAAGCCTTAGTGGTACCTGTGTCTTTTGTTAAACGTGGGAAGCCATGCCCCTGTTCCTTGCAGATAAAAACTTTCTGCATTCCAAGTGCCATCTCACCAGCACCCTCCAAAGCCAAATCAAAAATTTCCTATTTCTGTATCCCAAAGTCCTTGCAACTAAGGCTAACATTCCATTAGTCTTCCTGATTACCTGCTGGTGTGTACAGTTTTAGGCCACATCACAAAAGCACTCTATAGCCACAGATCAGAGAACAGATTATGTAATAGATGGAGAGGACAAATGGTCTTCTCGCTTTCTTGTATTCCTAGAATTGCCAAGGTCACCCCAAGGATGGAAACCACAGAAGAGGCACAAGATACTGGGGCTTCTATTGAAGCAGAATGACCAAGCAAAGATTTAATGGATGACATTAAAACTGAACTCTGTACAAAGAACCAATGTTCCTTGTGTTTGGGATGTCCTGCCTGAAGGTCATCAATTTGAGATTGAGAGATACTCACTGCAGAGCATGCCCCTAATTAGGAGGGTTCACTGCAAAGGGGCATGCTCAAACTAGCCAGCCCAAGGGCACCAGAGAGGGTGCCCCGAGACCCCAGCACAGGGTGCCCAGCCTCCGCGCAATAAAATTACAACGTATTTAAGAGCTGACTGTGGTCATACTCGCTGTGTCCCAGACAAAAGGCCTCAATGGTATATGGTTGTTCCAGTAAAGTGACTCGAATCTTCTCATCACGGTCTGCTGTAATCACAAATCGATCATCTGGACTAACTGCCTGTTGAGAGAAGCACAGCAAATTACCAACAGGAGTCCTGAGAGGCAGTCATTACCCCCCAGGTGTCAGCAAAGTGTGCAAGACACTGATCCTTGGCCTTGAAATGCTCCAATTCATTAATGAGCCCGAGCATTCTTTTATTGGTTTCCAATACAAAGTGAGCACATCTATTCTGAGCGATGGGCCCATCTAATTCACCAAATTTTCTGATGTTTAAACAGCACAACAGTTGCCTGATATGCCAGGTGGCCATCCCAACAGCTCCGTCTGACTACATTTCCTCCATTCATCCCTAACCCCTATGCTCACCACAGCTAACAGCATGGAGAGATGCCCAAGCTGCAGTTGCCCTGGTCTCTGTGGATCATGAATCGAGAAGCTGTAGACATCCCCGGATTTGTCAGCAAGTAAGACTTGGTCCTCTGCCACTGTAATTGCAAGCGAGGTGGATCGACGAACAGCATTTCTACAGTATTAGAGAAGCAAGATGTATGTTTAATTGTGCATACTTGGGAGACAACAGGGAGCAAGGAGCGAGGGAAGAAAAAGGCTGCAAGGGAGGGGTCTGTTGGCATCTTACCGCACACTAAGACACTCCCAGGGTCTTGTCCTAAACAGGATCAGCTGCTTGTTGTCCGCAGTCACAGCAAGATAGGTTCCCGAGGGAGAAAAGGCGAAAGCTACAACCTCATCACTGCCCCCAGCTTCAGCCTCCCTGAAACATAAAGACCTATAACCAAGGGTGAAGTAAAAGAAGACACCTTTGGGCCAGCACAGCAAATGGAATCCTCATCCCATCACAACAAATTCCACATCACAAGTCAGTGATGATAGATCTGATTCTGATCTCAGCCCCACTTCACATCAAGACATCTGGAGGACACCTAGCTAGGCGAAGGGGAACATGAGGAACTGCTCTCAAGTTTTATTTCATGTCAAATTTTTTTGCACCTGTTCAGTGCATGGCCGAAGTGTTCAAGCTGCTTAAGTCAAGAAAATGGAAAGAATCACAAGCTGGAGCACAATCTCAATACTCAGTGGTCCGTGATTTCTCTTGTTTCCAGTATATCCACCCCCCATTCTACACAACTTCTCGTCATAAGAATTCAAAGTGAGTTCAGTGAGCCAGGATCAAAACGCACCTTGGTTCAGCTGTACAGTCATAAACAAAAGGCTCCCTACAAGGAAGACAGCAAGCAATTAGAAACAATTATTCTGAAGAAGAAAAACAGAAAAAGTGGCCAGGCTGGGGAGGGGAAAGTCAGGGGGGGGAAGTGAAAGGGGGGACGGGCTGGGCGGAGGGGCCGGTGGGGGGGGGGGGGGGGGGGGGGGGGGAGGGGGCAGGCAGAGGGGGCCGGTGGGGGGGGGGGGGGGGAGTGGCAGGCGGAGGGGCCAGTGGGGTGGGGGGAGGGGCGGCAGGAGGGGCCGAGGGAGGAGGACAGTACGCCGAGTTCTAGGGCTCTCACCGTGGTCGACCCCCCACCATCCAGACACCCACCAAACCCCTCTCACCACCCTGGCCCAGAGGTCCACCCCCTCCTCCTCTTCACCCCCAACCCCCTCTCACCCACCCCCCCGGCCCTGAGGTCCATCCCCTGCCCCCGGCCCAACATCCTCCCTCCTTCTCCCCTCCTCACCCCCACTTTCCTCGCCCCCTCCCCGCTTCCGTCCCTCCCCTCCCTCTCCCCCCCCTCCCCTCCCTCCCCCCCCCCCTCCCTCCCCTCCCCCCACCCCCCCTCCCCCTCCTCCCCCTCCCCCCACCCCCCCCCCCCCCCCCCCCCTCCCCCCACCCCCTCCCCCCCCCCACCCCCCCTCCCCCTCCCCCCCCCCCCCCCCCCCCCCCCCCCCCCCCCCCCCCCCCCCCCCCCCCCCCCCCCCCCCCCCCCCCCCCCCCCCCCCCCCCCCCCCCCCCCCCCCCCCCCCCCCCCCCCCACCCCCCCCCCCCCCCCCCCCCCCCCCCCCCCCCCCCCCCCCCCCCCCCCCCCCCCCCCCCCCCCCCCCCCCCCCCCCCCCACCCCCCCCCCCCCCCCCCCCCCCCCCCCCCCCCCCCCCCCCCCCCCCCCCCCCCCCCCCCCCCCCCCCCCCCCCCCCCCCCCCCCCCCCCCCCCCCCCCCACCCCCCCCCCCCCCCCCCCCCCCCCCCCCCCCCCCCCCCCCCCCCCCCCCCCCCCCCCCCCCCCCCCCCCCCCCCCCCCCCCCCCCCCCCCCCCCCCCCCCCCCCCCCCCCCCCCCCCCCCCCCCCCCCCCCCCCCCCCCCCCCCACCCCCCCCCCACACCCCCCCCCCCCCCCCCCCCCCCCCCCCCCCCTCCCCTGCCCTCCCTCCCCTCCCCCTCCCCCCTCTCCCCCCACCCCCCTCCCTCTCCCCTCTCCCCTCCCCCCTCTCCCCCACCCCCCTCCCTCTCCCCTCTCCCCTCTCCCCCCACCCCCCTCCCCCTCCCCCCCTCCCTCTCCCCCACCCCCCCCTCCCCCTCCCTCTCCCCCCACCCCCCTCCCTCTCCCCCCACCCCCTCTCCCCCCACCCCCCCTCCCCCCACCCCCCTCCCCTCCCTCCCTCTCCCCCCACCCCCCCTCCCCCTCCTCTCCCCACCCCCCCTCCCCCTCCTCTCCCCTCCCCCCTCTCCCCCCTCTCTCCCCACCCCCTCCTCCACCTCCCCCCTCCCCACCCCCTCCTCCACCTCCCCCCCACCAACTCCCTCCCCTCCCCACACCCTCCTCACCCCCCTCCCCACACCCTCCTCCACCTACCCCCCTCCACCCCACCAACTCCTTCCCCTCCCCACACCCTCCTCACCCCCCTCCCCCGAGGTCCAGCCCCAGGACCCGGGCGCCGCGACCGAGGAAAACGGCGGCGCCACAACGGCCGAACAACATGGTCCCCAGGCGCATGCGCAGTTGGCTCGACTTTGTGCGCCGATCGTCCGCTCCCCCGTTCGCCGAGCCCCAGACGTTTGGTTCCGCTCTGAGAATATGGCGCAGTCGTTTCTGCGACTCGGAGTTCGCGTAACTCCGCGGGTAGGTGGGCGGTGAGGGGTGGGGGAAGGGCCGAGGGGCGGGGGTAGGGTCGAGGGGCGGGGGTAGGGTCGAGGGGCTCACTCTGGGCCAATGGGAGACCGGGGACAGAAGCATCAAACTTGGTTTCAGCCTCATCTTATCGCATGAGACCTTGTTTCGTTCTCTGCAGGTACCGCCACCTTCCTCCCCCCCCCTAACCCCCCAACCCCCCTACCTCACCCACCCACCCCCACCTCACCCCCACACCCCTCACCCCCCCACCCACCCCCACCTCAACCCTCACCCCCCCACCCACCCCCACCTCACCCCCCCACCCACCCCAACCCTCACCCCCACCCACCCCCACCTCAACCGTCACCCCCACCTCACCCCCCCACCCACCCCAACCCTCACCCCCCCACCCACCCCAACCCTCACCCCCACCCACCCCCACCTCACCCACTCACCCCCACCTCACCCCCCACCAACACCCCACCCACCCCTACTACCCCTCCCTCCACCCCACCCCCCTCTCCCCCACCCCTCCCACAACCCACCCTGACATTCTTTCTTCTCCATGCTCCTGTCGGCCAGAAGATACAAAAGCCTGAAAAGCACGTATCCCCAGGCTCAAGGACATCTTCTATCCCGCTGATATAAGACTATTGAACAGTTCTGTAGTACGGTAAAATGGACTCTTGACCTCACAATCTACCTTGTTATGAACTTGCACCTTTTTGTCTTCCTGCACTGCACTTTCTCTGTAGGTGTGACACTTTATTCTGCATTCTATTTTGTTTTACCCTGTATTACTTCAGTGCACTGAGTAATGAATTCATCTGTATGAACGGTATGCAAGACAAGTTCTTCACAGTACCTCTGTACGTGTGACAATAATAAACCAATGCCAATTCCACTTTCCCTACTCCCACTTTCTCTCTCTCCCCTCCCCCTCTCTCCCTCCCCCTCCCTCAAGGGTCCTTGCTGATTCTTTCTTGATCCTTGCTGAAGGGGTCCGGTGTCAAAAGTTATGAGGAAAAGGCAGGAAAATGGGGTTGAGAGGAAAAATAAATCAGCCATGATCGAATGGTGGAGCAGATTCAAAGGGCTGAATGGTCTAATTCTGCTCCTATGTCTTATGGTCCCTCCCCACCTCTCACCCCTTCCCTCCCTCCCCCTCCGCCCTCCCCCCCTCCCCCTCATCACCAGGCCACCACTACCCTCTGTCTTCTTGGCCAAACCAACTTTACATCCAACCTACCAAGTCTCCTTGGATCCCCTGAGCCTTAATCTTCTGGACCAGCCTACCATGTCAACCTTGTTGAAAGCTTTAATAAAAGTCCATGTATATAACATCCACTGCCCTGCCTTCAACAATCATCTTCGTCACCTCCTTAAAAAATAAACTCAGCCAAGTTTGGAAGGCATGACGTCCCCTGCACAAAGCAATGCTGACTGTCTCGAATAAGCCCATGCTTTTGCAAATGTAAGTAGATCCTATCTGTAAGAATCTTCATCAATAATTTCCCTGAACACTTGGAGTATTATGCACTGGTCTGGTCACCACACTGCAGGAAGGATATGATAGCAGTAGAGAGAGTGCAGAAGAGTTTTATAAAGTTATGAGGGCCATGGATAGAACAGATAGCCAGAATCTTTTTCACAGGTAAGGGAAGTCAAGAACTAGTGGGCATGGGTTTAAGGTTAGAGGGGAAAAGTTTAAAGGAGAAATTTAAAGGAGGGCTGTGGTTATAAGGAGATTGGATAGGCTAGGTTTCTTCTCACTTATAAAGGTTTATAAGATTATGAGGGGCATAAATTAGTGTAGATGGAATCTATTTCCTAGAAGTCTAAAACTAGAGGGGAAAGTTTTTCACACAGAGGGTGGTGGTTATCTGGAAGGAGCTGCTAGAGGATGCGGTAGAGGCAGATACAGTTACAATGTTTAAAAGGCAACAAGCAAGAAGCTGGAGGAACTCAGCGGGTCAGGCAGCATCTGTGGAGTGTTTCAGTCAAGATGAGGGTTTGGTCATCTGTCCATTTCCCTCCACAGATGCCGCCTGACCCGCTGAGTTCATGCAGCATTTTGTGTGTTGCTCCAGTTTCTATACTATACAATTCTATGAGGTGTGGTCTGTAGGTCAATAGGCCCAATCTGGAATTAGATTGTGTAGTCCTTTCCAAATTGCTGTCATTTGTGTTGTACATTTTCTATGATTTTATAATTAAAGTAATATACTTTTATATTGTATTCTCAGATGCTGCTTCCAGAGAGATTGGGAATACAAGTGACAACTTTCACCACCAATGCACCTGGGCCACAGAAGAAGAAAGTCAATGGTAGGGGAAGTAAATTTTGCTCAGCTCTAGGGGTCAGGGTCTGTGTTACAGACCTCACATTGGGACATGAATCAGCAAGTACCCTATATCCATTGCAAGTGAACTGGTAGTGAACTCCTACTTTAGAAACTTGACGGGGTGCAGACACAAAGGATTTAAACATGTCTCGTTTCTAGTCACTAGCTTAGGGGCTACTCCTCACTGCCCCAGGGTCTCCTGGTCCTGGACCAGGTTATTGGTTACACCTAGCATCGTAGTATCACAGAAAATGTACCACACAGAAAGAGGCTGGTTGGCCCATCATATCCTGCTGATGAAAAGCATTTGCTCAGCCAAATACGTATTGGGTTCACAGCCCTGCAGGTCACGACTCTTTCAGAACCAATCAAAGTACTGTTTGAATGTGACAAGGGTTTCTGTCTCTACCACACTCTCAGGCAGCACATTGCAGACCCATATCATCCTCTGGATAAAAACATTTAGCTCATTTCTCCACCAGTCTTTCCACATATTACTTTAAATCTGTGCTTGTATTCTGACCCCACTGCTAAGGGAAATATGAGCTTTCTATTTACTCTCTCAAGTCTCCTCATAATTTTTATGCACCCGATTAAATCTTCCTTCAGCCTCCACCACTAAAAAAACACAACCCAGCCTATCTCTGAGCTCCCAACACTTTGATGAATCTCCTCTGCACCCTTTCCAATGTAATTACATCTTTCCTGCAATGAGACTGGAAAAGCACGCAGTACTGAAGCAATAGCCTATGTTATAAACAGCTCCAATATAACTTTCCTGCTTTTATTTTTTATGTCGTGGCAATATAGAAATTATATGCCCCTGTAACCACCATGTAGGTCTGTCTTGCTGCCTAGACATACATAGAACACTACAGCACAGCAACAGGCCTTGTCAATGCCAATTACGATGCCAATTTAAACTAATTCCATGTGGTTCATATCCCTCCGTTCCCTCCCTATTTATGTGTCTGTCTAAATGCCTCTTAAATGTTGCTATCATATCTGCTTCCACCACTTCCCCTGGCAGCACGTTCCAGGCACCTACCCACTCTCTGTGTAAAAAAAAACTTGCCTCGCAAAACTCCATTAAACTTTCCCCATCTATGCCCTCAAGTATTTGACAATTCCACACTGGGAAAAGTCTCTGTGACTATTTACCCTAGCTCAGGAGCTATGGACTTGCACAACCCATATCCTACTATTTCCTCTGACAACCTTCCTTACTGTCCACAACTCCTCCACTTTTCTTAAACTTACTAATCAGTTCACCGACATTTTTGTCTAAATCATTTATATTTTGGGTCACAGATCTCCAGTCAGAATAACACCCCTCCACCACTACCCCACTTTCTATAGCCAAGCCAATTTTGACTCAAATCTACCAAGTCACCATGGATCCCATGTGCTTTAATCTTCTGGATCAGCCTATCATGAGCGACCTTGTCGAATTACTAAAGTCCACGTAGACAATATGCCTTTCACCTTTGCTAGCTCCTCAAAAAAGACATGATCTCTCCCATGCAAAGCCATGTTGACTAACCCTAATAAGTCTATCTTTTCCAGATGTGAGTGGGTCCTATCCCTAAGAATTTTCACCAATAATTTCCCTACTATTGATGTAAGGCTCACCAGCCTATAAATTCCTGGTTTGTCTCAACTGCCCTTCTTAAACAGAGCAACAGCAGTGGGTCAACAAATAATCTGCTGGAGGAATTCAGTGGGTTGAGCAGCATCGGGCGGGGGGGGGGGGGGGAAGAAATTGTCAATGTGTCAAGTTGAAACCCTTCATCAGGGCTGAGAGTGGAGAGGGGAGATAGCCAGTATAAAGAGGAGAGAGGGAGTGGTGAGACAGGAGTCCGAGGTGATTGGTGGACTGAGGAGGGGTGAAAAATGAGGGCAGGTTATGCCAGGTAGGGTAGGGTAGGGTAGGGGAGGGAGAGGGGCTGGAGCTGGAGACAACAGCAGGTTAATGATAGATGGAGGCAGACCATGAGAAAAAAAATTAGAGACAGATGGAATGAGGTGGGGGAGGGGAAGTGAAGGTTATTCTGACTGGAGGTCTGTGACCAGTGGTGTTCCGCAAGGATCAGTGTTGGGATCAATGTGATTTGGATGAAAACATAGGTGATCTGATTAGTAAGTTTGTAGACAATACAAAAATTATTGGAATTGTGGATAGTGAGGAAGGTCGTCAAAGGATTCAGCTGGATATGGACCAGCTGGAAATGTGGGCGGAGAAGTGGCAGATGGAGTATAATCCAGACAAGTGTGAGATGTGCACTTTAGGAGGTCAAATGTAAGAGGAAAGTTTACAGTAAATGGCAGGACCCTTGGGTGCATTGATGTACGGAGGGATCTCGGGGTTCAGATCCACAGCTCTAAGAAAGTGGCAACTGGAGTAGGTAGGGTGGTAGTGAAGGTGAGTGGCATCGGTCGGGATATTGAGTATAAAAGTTAGGAAGTCATGTTGTACTTACGTAAAACTTTGGTTAGAATACATTCAGAGTATTGTGTGCAGTTCTGTTTGCTACACTATGGGAAGGATGTGAAGGCTTTGGAGAGGGTGCAGAAGAGGTTCACCAGGATGTTGCCTGGATTGGAGAGTATTAGCTGTAAGGAGAGGTTGGACAAACTTGGATTGTTTTCACTGGAGGGCCAGAGGCTCAGGGGAGACCTGATAGAAGTTTATAAAATGATGAGAGGCGTAGATAGGGTAGATAGTCAGAGCCTTTTTCTCGGGGTGGAAATGTCAGATACTAGTGGGAATAGATTTAAAGTGAGGGGGGAAAGTTTAAAGGAGATTTATGTGGCAAGGTTTTTACACAGACTGGTGGGTGCCTGGAACGTGCTGCCAGGGGAGGTGGTGGTAGCAGATATGATAGCAATGTTTAAGAGGCTTTTAGAAGAACACACGAACAGGTAGGGAATAGAGGAATATGGATCATGAGCAGAGAGATGGGATTAGCTTAATTTGGCATCGTAGTTGGCACAACGTGGTGGGCCAAAGGGCCTATTCCTGTGCTGTACTGTTCTATGTTCTACTTCCTAGGAGGAGGTCGAGTGTAGCCCCTTCTCTAGTATTGTGCGCAATTCTGGTCGCCTAGTTATAGGAAGGGGGCAGAAAAGATTCATGAGGATGTTACTGGGACTGTAGGCCTTGAGTTATAAGGAGAGACTGGATAGGTTGGGGCTGATTTCCCTGGAATATAGAAGGCTGAGGGGTGACCTTATTGAGGTTTATAAAATCATGAGGGGGCATAAATAAGGTAAATGATCAGTCTTTTTCCCAGGGTAGGGGTGTCTAAAACTAGAGGGCACAGGTTTAAGGTGAGAGGAGAAAGATGTAAAAGTCACTGTTACTCAAGTCAGTCTCTCTTGTGTGCATGGTTGTTACCTGGTGTACAGTCGGTACTGCTCACTCCCCTTCGCCTGGCTGCATGCATTTTGTCTCTCTCTCTCTCTCTCTCTCTCTCTCTCTCTCTCTCTCTCTCTCTCTCTCTCTCTCTCTCTCTCTCTCTCTCTCATGTGACCCTCTCGCTCTCTTTCTCATGTGGCCATGTGACCCTCCCTCTCTCTCTCTCTCTCTCTCTCTCTCGCGCTCTCTCTCTCGCTCTCACTCTCTCTCTCTCTCTCTCTCTCCCCCTCTCCCTCTCTCCCCCTCTCCCTCTCTCACACACACATACACACACACATGGCTGCTGTCTCATGGATGGTCTGTCTTCCTCATACACTGTCAATGTCTGTCATGCACGTTTGCTTTCTCTCATACATGGTTGCTATCTTTCTCTTGTGTGTGACTGACATCTCTCTTTTGCAAGATCCTGCTTTCTGTATCTCGTGCAGTCTCTCTCTCTGTCGCTCTCTCTTTCTCCCCTCTCTCTCTATCTCTCTCTCTCTCTGCTGGGTGTGTTTTGTTGAAAGATACAATTGAAGTCATCTTGATTGTGCTCTGAACTTGGTGAGGTGCAGGCTGTAAGTCCTTTTGCTCTCATTGCATTCTGCGTGCTTAATTTTTGGGCCTGGATCCAGCCTATGTTCCTTAAAGAAATTCTTTCTAACTTGGTCACCAGTTAACATTAATCGCTCCTTTTGCCAGCTGCCAGCTATAATATTTAATCTTGATGTCAAGTGAATCAAATTGGTACTGCTGCAGTGAATGGAGTTGGACTGCTTTGCAATGAAATGGCAATATGGTGTACTGACCCCTTGTCCTCGCGCTCTGTCGCACAGGAGCTGGGCCCCAAGAGCTTTCCCATGGAGTTTCAGTTATTCAAGCTACAGACATGACTGCCAAAGAACGGGCAAACCTCCTGTCCAAGAAAACACTGCTGCACTTTCCGGGAAAAAGTCCTGACCCAACACAGATGCCTCTTGCCAAGAGCTGGCAGAGGGAGATAGTCGGCTCTGGAGCTCCTGAACACAGTGAGCAGACAGTGGCAGCCCGTCACTCGAGTGCCGCAGAGGTGCCAGTGGGTGAAAAAGCTGCAGCTGCTGAGGAATCCGACTCCAGCTCAGACTCCAGCTCAGACTCCAGCTCCGACTCAGATGAAGAAACTGTGACTGGAGAGGCCTTAAAAAGTCCAGTTAAGTTTCTGAGACATGATTCCCCAGCCAGGAATGCTGAATGGACAAAGGAAAGGAAACAAGTGGAGCAAAGAGCTTGGGCCAGCAAGCCCCAGACAAAGCTGGGAATTCCTGTCTCCAGCAGCTCCGTGAGAGAATCTCCCATCCAACAGAGCACTGGGGGTGAAGAGCAAGAGGCACAAGTTGCCCATCCCAAAGCAAGAGGCCAGAGGAACCACACTGAGGCTGCAGTAACACCTCCAGATACCAAATCCGTGAACCAGGAAGGCACACCTGGCAGCTCACAAAGGGCAGGCGTGCTGCTGGCACAGAGTGAAACACTAAAAGAGCACCAGTTAGAGGAGGAGGTTACAGCAGATCTTGGGGCATCACCTTCAGCCAATGCTGCAGATACATCACTGGGTACTATCTGCTTTCATCAATGTTGTGAGCCAGGGCTGGCGTACTGATGGTCACTCGCCATAGTCAGGGGTGGGTTGGGGGGTAGACAGAGCAGAACTGAATGCTCTGGGTGTGAAAGGGCTTGAAAAGGACCTCAAACTGCTGACACTGAGCCCAAGCCAGCTAAGACTGCAAGGCTAGGCTGACATAGTGAAGAAGGACTTAATGAGGAAGGATGGTGGGGTCACCCCCAATAGATTATCTGACAGCACTGAGATCTAGTGATTGACATGGACCAGATCCCTGGAAGATAAGGATCAGAAAGTATGTAGAGGATAGAACACTGGTAAATCGTAATCTAATCTTAATCTTAATTGGTTTATTATTGTCACATGTACAGAGGTACAGTGAAAAACTTTGTTTTGCGGTACAACTACATTGAGGAAGTATGAGAGAAAACAATAACAGAATAAAGAGTTACAGTTATAGAGAAAGTGCAGTGCAGGCAGACAATAAGGTGCAAGGACCATGACGAGGTAGATTAGGAGGTCGAGAGTCCGTTTACTGTACTCGGGGACCATTCAATAGTCTTACAACAGTGGGATAGAAGCTGTCCATGAGCCTGGTGGCACGTGCTTTAAAGCCATGCCCCCTTGTATTGAGCATTGGTGCCCTGGGAAAGAGGCGCTGGCTGTCTATCTATTCTTCTTAATATTTTGTATACCTCTCTCATGTTTCCTCTAGCTCCCTTAGTCTCTCCTCATAATCCATACTCTCCAATCCAGGCAGCATCCTGGTAAATCTCCTCTGCACCATTTCCAACGCTTCCACATCCTTCCTATAATGAGGTGACCTATAATGTAGGGAGTTATGCATCAGCTAGACCACATATGGAGTACTGTATACAGTATTGGTCTCCTGATTAATGAAAGATATTAATGTGTTAGAAGCAGTTCAGAGAAAGCTTACTGGTTGATACCTGGAATGGGCTGGTTATCTTGTGAGACAAGGTTGGACAGGCTATCCATTGGAGTGTTATCAGAGGGAGAGGTAAGATCCTGAGGGGTCATGACAGGGTGGTGGAGAGGATATTTGCTCATGAGGAAGAATCCATAACTAGGAGTTATTACTGAAAAATGAGGAGATAAGACAAATTTTTTTCTCTCTGAGGCTCGTAGGTCTTTGAAACCCTGTCCCTCAAAGGGCAGTGGAAGCAGAGCCTTTGAATATTTCTAAGACAGAGGTAGATATATTCTTGATAAGCAAAGGGTATATGTTACTTGGGAAGACAGGAATACAGAATTGAAGTTACAATCAGATCAATGATCATCTTATTAAGTGCAGGCAGGCTTGATGTGCTGAGTGATTACTCCTACTCCTGATGCACTGCCATCCTCAACCATCCTTGCGACCTGCTCAAAGATTTCAACTGTTCATTGGGTACAGCTTTATCTTCTGTACCTTTCTAAATGCAGATTTATATCATAACTTAGAAAAGATTCCAATAATTTCCCCACTGCCAGTTAAACTGACTCTTGTAGTTACTTGGTTTATCCCTTCCTTCCTTGTTAAACAGAACAGCATCAGCACTCTTCAGTCCTCTGGCACCACTTGTATAATCAGGAATAATTGAAACATTGTGGACTGTCTTGTCTCGACAATTTCCATCCTTGCCTATTTTAACACCCTGGGAAAAATTTTATCCTCAGGTTAGAAATAATTAAGTCTATGCTCTCTGAATATTTTAATGTCAGTGGTCTCCAGTATTTTTCCTTAGCTGTTGGTGTGTATAGTAATTTGAAGCTGTGTGCAGTATATTTATAAAAAAATTAATGTTAGATGTAGAAACAATTTAATTGCTGAGTTCCCCGTAATGGGCAGGTACCCATTATTTATTTTGATTGAACTGTGACTCATCCTAGCATCAATAAATCTAGAACAGACACAGAAGTGAGATAAAGAAAGCCCGAGTGCTGGGACCATTTGCAGCCACTCTATAGATGCTAGCATGATATTCAGTTTTTAAGGCATTATCATTGAACCTGTGACCTCAGCCACTGAATGTCCTCCCACTTTTGAAAAGTATCATTGGAGAGAACAGCTCTGGCATCAGGTCAATGTTGTACCTTCACTCCTTGCGTGGTTTGGCTCAGATCAGAAACCAAATGGGTTCAATTATGAGGCTATAAGGCTAGATTTTGAGAGTGTAAATTGGGATGACATTTTTGAAGGGAAATGTACTATGGAGATGTGTTCAATGTTCATGGATCTCTTGCAAGATGTTAGGGATAAATTTGTCCCGGTGAGGCAAAGAAGGAATGGCAGGGTGAAGGAACCATGGGTGACAAGAGAGGTGGAACAACTAGTTAGGAAGAAGAAGGCAGCATACATAAGGTGTAAGCAGCAAGGATCAGATAGGGCTCATGAGGAATATAGAGTAGCAAGGAGGGAACTTAAGAAGGGGCTGAGGAGAGAAAGAAGGGGACATGAAAAGGCTTTGGCGAGTAGTGTTAAGGAGAATCCCAAGGCTTTTTTCTTGTACGTAAAGAGCAGGAGGATGACGAGAGTAAAGGTAGGTCCGATTAGAGACAAAGGTGGGAGGATGTGCCTGGAAGCTGTGGAAATGGGTGAGGTTCTCAATGAATACTTCTCTTCCGTATTCACCAAGGAGAGGGGCCTTGATGACTCTGAGGACAGTGTTGGTAAGGTTAATGTTCCAGAGCATGTAGATATCAAGAGAGAAGATGTGTTGGAGCTGTTAGAAACTATTAGGACAGGTAAGTCCCCGGGGCCTGACAGAATATTCCCCAGGCTGCTTCGCAAGGCGAGGGAGGAGATTGCTGAACTGTTGGCTAGGATCTTTGAGTCCTCGTTGTCCACGGGGATGGTACCAGAGGATTGGAGGGTGGCAAATGTTGTCCCCTTATTTCAAAAAAAGTAGTAGGGATAGTCCAGGGAATTACAGACCAGTGAGCCTTACGTCTGTGGTGGGTAAGCTGTTGGAAAGGATTCTAAGAGATAGGATCTATGAGCATTTAGAGAATCATGGACTGATTAGGCACAGCCAGCATGGCTTTGTGAAGGGAAGATCTTGCCTCACAAGCCTGATAGAGTTCTTTGAGTATTTGACCAGGAAGATTGATGAGGGTAGTGCAGTAGATGTGGTCTACATGGATTTTAGTAAGGCATTTGACAAGGTTCCACATGGTAGGCTACTTCAGAAGGTCAGAGGGCAAGGGATCCAGGGAGACTTGGCCGTGTGGATTCAGAATTGGCTTGCCTATAGAAAGCAGAGGGTTGTGGTGGAGGGAGTGCATTCAGATTGGAGGGCAGTGACTAGTGGTGTCTCACAAGGATCGGTTCTGGGACCTCTACTTTTCATGCTATTTATTAATGACTTAGATAAGGGGGTGGAAGGGTGGGTTAGCAAGTTTGCAGAAGACACAAAGGTCGGTGGTGTTGTGGATAATGTGGAGGGCTGTCGAAGCTTACAGAGGGATATTGATAGGATGCAGATCTGGGCTGAGAAGTGGCAGATGGAGTTAAATCCGGAGAAGTGTGAGGTGGTACACTTTGGAAGGACAAACACCAAGGCGGAGTACAAGGTTAATGGCAGGATTCTGGGGAGTGTGGAGGAGCAGAGGGATCTGGGGGTTCATATCCACAGATCACTGAAAGTTGCCTCACAGGTGGATAGGGTAGTTAAGAAAGCTTATGGGATGTTGGCTTTCGTAAATTGTGGGATCGAGTTTAAGAGCCGTGAGGTAATGATGCAGCTCTACAAAACTCCAGTTAGACCACTGTGTCCAGTTGTGGTCACCTCATTATAGGAAGGATATGGAAGCGTTGGAAAAGGTGCAGAGGAGATTTACCAGGATGCTGCCTGGATTGGAGAGTATGGATTATGAGGAGAGACTAAAGGAGCTAGGACTTTACTCATTGGAGAGAAGGAGGATGAGGGGATACATGATAGAGGTATACAAAATATTAAGAGGAATAGATAGAGTGGACAGCCAGCGCCTCTTTCCCAGGGCACCAATGCTCAATACAAGAGGGCATGGCTTCAAGGTAATGGGTGGGAAGTTCAAGGGAGATATCAGAGGGAGATTTTTCACCCAGAGAGTGGTTGATGCATGGAATGCACTGCCTGGGGTGGTGGTGGAGGCAGGTACATTGGTCAAGTTCAAGAGATTGTTAGGTAAGCATATGGAGGAATTTAAAATTGGGGGATATGTGGGAGGAAGGGGTTAGATAGTCTTAGGCATGGTTTAAAGGTCGGCACAACATGGTGGGCCGAAGGGTCTGTATTGTGCTGTATTGTTCTATGGTTCAAGTTCAAAAACGCATGAAAATGAAATGAAAAACCTATGTGCTCGTGATGCTGCTTCAAGTAAGTTTTCCATTGCACCTGTGCATACATGTAGTTGTGCATATGACGATAAATTCGACTTTAACTTTTCAAGTTTATTGTCATGGGCAGACATACCCAGATTATAAATGCCATGAAAATTAGCTTTCTGCAGCAGCAGCACAATACATGACAAACATAAATTACATAAACTTCAATTTACATGAATTGTACATAACCTGCATGGCAGAATAAACAAAAATAGACATAACAACATTAGTGTAAGTTGAGGGAAATATAGTCCAAGGTAAAATTAGGGTTTTTCAGGCCAGTTCAGGAACCTGATGGCAATAGGGAAGAAGCTGTTGTTGAACCCTGAGGTGTGGATCTCAGGATCCTGTACCTCCTGCCTGATGGCAGCAACAAGAAGAGGGCATGGCCTGGATGGTCAGGGTCATTAATGATGCATGTCACCTTCCTGAGACATCCTTCAGGAGGCTGAGGGATTCCACAAGGGGTTCTGCAGGTTGAGAGGTTTCAGGAGGCTGGGTACTCAGAATAAAGGATAATCATCAGTTAATTGTTTGTGTTTTGTGCAGAACCAGTCGCAGAGCCTGTTGAGGAAGTGTCAGACCCTTCCACCTACAAGAACACTCAGCACCACAATTATACCCCGCTGACCTTTATAGACCTGGACATGGAGATGGCAAGGTATAGGTTACCTCAGCCCTCCTCAGGAAGGTTGACTCCTCGTCACTGACTCGTCACTCTTTCTACAGGCAGCAAGAACAGGTGTTTGAGTTAAACTGAATAAAGATGCTTTGTTCACCCATCTGTATCCCAGCTCCTCCTTTACTCAGTTTATCTCTAGTACTTTGATGCATGGTGAACCAGGCTCTTGCTCTCCAGAAGATACCAACTTTGCATTCACCAACAAATGCTGCTCCCCCGTCCCCAACCCACCCCCAGCAACGAAACACAGGGACATACTTCCACACTGGTGGATGTCATGTATACCCAGAGACAGGTGACACCCTATAATCTAGATTAGGCTGGACTGCCACCCCTGACCTTGGTGCAGGTGGTAAACTCCTCCATACCAGGAGGACAAATTGCATCAGTTACACTTGGGAATTCACCACAATCTCAGAGTCCACACCAGGAGTCTGCTCTCAGAAGGTGGAAGCTGGTATAAAATTCCTGTGCCAGCCTGTAAATTTTATTGTAAAATCTCTGACCTCCGCTACCCGTGTTTTGAAAAGGATTGCTGGAGAATGCAGCACCAGCATTGAGGGAAGCTGTAGCAGTCCTACATCCTGTGTGGCTGGGCACAGGCCAGGAACCAAATGGGTTTCAACAATAAGTTCAAGAATGTTATCCCTTTGGTAAGTGCAGAATGATACAGCCTAAATTGGTTATATCTTAAGCATAGGTTGCATCAAAACAGGAACTCTGCAACTTTGAGTTGATTATTAAAGGACATGATGTGAAAAGGGACACAGACTCACAGAGTTATAAAACATAGAACATTACAGTACAGTACAGGCCCTTCAGCCCACGATGTTGTGCTGACATTTTATCCTGCTCTAAGATCTATCTAACCCTTCCCTCCCACAGAGCCCTCCATTTCTCTATCATTCATGTGTCTATCTTAGAGTCTCTTAAATGTCCCTAAAGTATGTGCCCCCACAACCTCTGCAGGCAGTGCGTTCCACACACCCACCACTCTCTGTGTAAAAAAACTTACCCCTGACATCCCCCTTATACCTTCCTCCAATCACCTTAAAATTATGACCCCTCGTGTTAGCCATTTTCACCCTGGGAAAAAGTCTCTGATCTATGCCTCATCATCTTGTAGACCTCTATCAAGTCACCTCTCATCCTCCTCTACAAAGAGAAAAGCCCAAGCTCACTCAACCTATCCTCATGAGACATGCTCTTCAATCCAGGCAGCATCCTGGTAAATCTCCTCTGCACCCTCTCTAAAGCTTCTACATTCTTCTTATAATGAGATGACCAGAACTGAACACAATACTCCAAGTGTGGTCTAACCAGAGTTCTATAGAGCTGCAACATTACCTTGTGGTTCTTGAACTCAATACCCCGACTAATGAAGGCCAACACTCAATACGCCTTCTTAACAACCCTATCGACCTGTGCAGCAACCTTGAGAGATTTATGGACATGAACCCCAAGATCCCTCTGTTCCTTCATGCTGCTAAGAGTCCTGCCAGTAACTTTGTATTCTGCCTTCAAATTCGATCTTTCAAAGAGTATCACTTTACACTTTTCCGGTTTGAACTCCATCTGCCACTTCTCAGCCCAGCTCTGCATCCTATCAATGTCCTGTTGTAATCCACAGCAACCTTCTACACTATCCACACCAACCTTCGTGTCATCAGCAAACTTACCCACCCTTCCACATCCTCATCCAAGTCATTTATAAAAATCACAAAGAGCAGGGGTCCCAGAACAGATCCCTGCAGAACATCACTGGTCATCAACCTCCAGGCAGAATACACTCCCTCTGTCTTCTATAGGCGAGCCAATTCTGAATCCTCACAGCCAAGTTTCCCTGGATCCCATGCCTTCCATGAGGAACCTTATCAAACGCCTTACTAAAATTCATGTACACCACATCCACTGCCCTACCTTCATCAATGTGCTTTGTCACATCCTCAAATAATTCAATCAGGCTCATGAGGCACGACCTGCCCCTCACAAAGCCATGCTATCTCTAATCAGCCTATGCTTCTCCAAATGCCCATAAATCCTTTTTCTAAGAAACTTCTCCAGTAATTTGCCCACCACTGAAGTAAGACTCACTGATCTGTAATTCCCAGGGTTATCCCTACTCCCTTTCTTAAACAAAGGAACAACATTTGCCACCCTCCCAATCATCTGGCACTACTTCTGTCGCCAGTGAGGATGCAGAAGTCATCGCCAAAGACACAGCAATCTCTTCCCTTGCTTCCCGTAAAACCTTGGATATATCCCATCTGGCCCCGGTGACTTATCTATCCCAATGTTTCTCAAAAGTTCCAGCACATTCTCTTTCCTCACATCGACGTGCCCTAGCATATCAGCCTGTTGTACACCATCCTCACAAACGTCTAGGTCTCTCTTACTGGTGAATATTGAAGCAAAGTATTCATTAAGGACCTCCCCTACCTCTTCTGACTCCATGCACATGTTTCCTCTTTTATCCCGGATTGGTCCTACCCTCATTCTAGTCATCTTCCCATTCTTCACATACATGTAGAACGCCTTGGTGTTTTCCTTAATCCTACTCACCAAGTCCTTCTCATGCCCCCTTATAGCTCTCCTAAGTCCATTCTTAAGCTTCCTCCTGGCTACCTTGTAACTCTCCAGAGCCCTGTCTGATGCATGCTTTCTAAACCTTAGGTAAGGTTCTTTCTTCCTCTTGACAAGAAATTCTATGTCTTAACCACAGTTCCTTCACTCTACCATCCTTACCCTGCCTCAATGGGACAAACCTTTCCAGAACCGCATGCAACTATTCCTTAAACAACCTCCACATTTCCACTATGCACTTCCCCAAGATCAACTGTTCCCAATTTACACTCCCAAGTTCCTGCCTAATAGCATCATAATTCCCCCTCCCCCAGTTAAATACTTTCCTATACTGTCTGCTCCTATCCCTCTCCAAGGCTACGGTAAAGGTCAAGGAGTTATGGTCACTGTCTCCAAAATGCTCTCCCACCAAGAGATCTGAAACCTGATCAGGCTCATTGCCTTGTACCAGGTCCAGTATGGCCTCTCTAGTCAGCCTGTCCAGATACTGTGTTAGGAATCCTTCCTGGACACTCCTAACAACTCTGCCCCATCTATCCCCTTTACACTAAGGAGGTGCCAATCAATATTAAGGAAGTTGAAATCACCGATAACAACCCTGTCATTTTTGCACCTCTCCAAAATCTGCCTCCAGATTTGCTCCTTAGAGTCTCTGCTGCTATTGGGGTGTCTGTGGAATACTCCCAATAGAGTGATCGCTCCCTTCCTGTTTCTGACTTACACCCACACTGACTCAGTGGACAATCCCTCCAGGATATCCTCCCTTTCTACAGCTGTGACACTGTCCCTGATCAGCAAAGCCACTCCCCACCTCTTTTACCTCCACCCCTGTCCCTTTTGAAACATCTAAACCCTGGAATATCCAGCAACTATTCCTGCCCTTGTGACAGCCAAGTCTCTGTAATGGCCACCACGTCATAGTTCCATGTACTTACTGGAGAATCAAAGGACTGCAGATGCTGGAATCTATTTGAAAAACACGATGATGCTGCATGGCACAACATGGTGGGCTGAAGGGCCTGTATTGTGCTGTATTGTTCTATGGAATTCAGCAGGCCAGGCAGCACCCGTGGAGAAAAGCAGGCCGTCAATGTTTTGGGTCAGGACCCTTCCTCAAGACTGAAGATAGGAAAAGGGGAGTGTTTCCATGCTCAATAACCTTAAAGACCACGTTGGAGAGCACGGTCATCATGTACGTGTGTGATATCCCATCGAAGGCCTTCTCCTGGTCTAAGCTGACCAGGCAAGTACCCACCCCTATGTCCTGCACGTAGGCAATAGTATCCCTGAGCAGCACAAGATTGTCAGAGATTTTCCTGCAAAGTCCAACACAGGTTTGGCCCAGGTGGATCACCTGTCCCAGAAGACGATCCGATTGATGATGGCCATAACAGGACCTTGAATTCAAAGAGATACATCTCCAACTCCTGATGTCTGTCTTCTCCCCCTTCTGCTTGTTGAAGAGGTTAATGATGCCCTTCCTCATGGATTCTGACATGCTGCCAACCAGAAGCATAACATCTGGGCCCATCCAGTCCCACAGAGCTGAGTACAACTCAGCCGGTAAGCCATCACTTCCGGGAGTTTTATTCCACTCAAGGGCATAGATGAAGCCTATCAGCTCCTCCTAGGTCTAGACTCAAGTTGTCAAAGAGCTCTGTGATAGAGGATTTTTTAATATTTCAGGACGAAAATAGCAAACACAAGGGGGCATAATTTTAAGGTGATTGGAGGAAAGCATAAGGGGGATGTCAGAGTTAAGTTTTTTTTACACAGAGAGTGGTGGGTGTGTGGAACGCACTGCCGGCAGAGGTTGTGGGGGCAGATACATTAGGGACATTTAAGAGACTCTTAGATAGCCACATGAACAATGAATACTTTATGTCAGTATTGACTTTGGAAAAGGATCTGGGGAATTGTAGTGGGGACATGCAGCAGCCTGAAAAGCTTGAGCATGTAGATATTAGAAAAGAGGTGGTGCTGAAACTTTTGGAAAGCATCAAGTTAGATAAGTCGGCGGGACCAGATGAGAGGTACCCCAGGTTGCTGTGGGAGGCAAGGGAGGAGATTGCGGAGCCTCTGATGATGATCTTTGCGTCGTCAATGGAGACGGGAGAGGTTCCAGAAGATTGGAGTGTTGCGGATGTTGTTCCCTTATTCAAGAAGGGGAGTAGAGATAGTCCAGGAAATTATAGACCAGTGAGTCTTACCTCAGTGGTTGGTAAGCTGATGAAGAAGATCCTGAGAGGCAGGATTTATGAACATTTGGAGAGGTATAATATGATTAGGAATAGTCAGCATGGCTTTGTTAAGGGCAGGTCCTGTCTTACGAGCCTGATTGAATTTTTTGAGGATGTGACTAAGCACATCGATGAAGGGAGAGTAGTAGATGTAGTGTATATGGATTTCAGCAAGGCATTTGATAAGGTACCCCATGCAAGGCTTATGAAGAAGGTGAGGAGACATGGGATCCAAGGGGATATTGCAGTGTGGATCCAGAACTGGCTGGCCCACAGAAGGCAAAGAGTGATTGCTGAAGGGTCATATTCTGAGTGGAGATCGGTGACCAGTGGTGTACCTCAGCGGTGTGTACTGTGATTTTTATAATCGACCTGGATGAGAAAGTGGAAGGGTGGGTTAGTAAGTTGGTGGATAGTTTGGAGGGCTGTCAGAGGTTACAGAGGTTGCAAAGTTGGGCTGAGAAGTGGCAGATGCAGTTCAACCCAGATAAGCGTGAAGTGGTTCATTTTGGTAGGTTAAATATGTTGGCAGAATATAGTATTAATGGTAGGACTCTTGGCAGTGTGGAGGATCAGAGGGATCTTGGGGTCCGAGTCCATAGGACGATCAAAGCGGCTGTGCAGGTTGACTCTGTGGTTAAGAAGGCATATGGTGTATTGTCCTTCATCAATCGGGGAATTGAATTAAGGAACCAAGAGGTATTGTTGCAGCTATATAGGTCCCTGGTCAGACCCCACTTGAGTATTGTGCTCAGTTCTGGTCACCTCACTACAGGAAAGACATGGAAGCCATAGAGATGGTGCAGAGGAGATTTACAAGGATGCTGCCTGGAATGCGGAGCATGCCTTATGAAAGCAGGCTGAGGGAAGGTCGGCCTTTTCTCCCTGGAGAGATGGAGGATGAGGGGGGACCTGATAGAGGTGTATAAGATGATGAGAGGTATTGATAGGGTAGATAGTCAGAGGCTTTTCCCCAGGGCTGAAATGGTGGCCACAAGAGGACATAGGTTTAAGGTGCTGGGCAGTAAATATAGAGATGTCAGGGGTAGGTTTTTTACTCAGAGAGTGGTGAGTGCATGGAATGGGCTGCTGGAAATGGTGGTGGAGGCGGATACGATAGGGTCTTAGACAATAGACAATAGGAGCAGAAGTAGACCATTCGGCCCTTCGAGTCTGCACCGCCATTTTGAGATCATGGCTGATCTTCAACAATCAATATCCTGTTCCTGCTTTGTCCCCATATCCCTTGATTCCCCTATCTATAAGAAACCTATCTAGCTCCTTCTTGAAAGTGCCCAGAGAATTGGCCTCCACTGCCCTCTGAGGCAGTGCATTCCACAAATTCACAACCCTCTGGGAGAAGAAGTTTTTCCTCACCTCTGTCCTAAATGGCCTAGCCCTTATTCTTAAATCATGCCCCCTGGTCCTGGACTTCCCCAACATCTGGAACATATTTCCTGTCTCTATCTTGTCCAATCCCTTAATAATCCTGTATGTTTCAATCAGATCCCCTCTCAATCTTCTCAATTCGAGCATGTACAATCCCAGTCTCTCCAACCTCTCAGCATAAGACAGACCCGACATCCCCGGAATTAACCTCGTAAACCTACGCTGCACGCCCTCTATAGCCAGGATATCCTTCCTTAACCCTGGAGACCAAAACTGTACACAATACTCCAGGAGTGGTCTCACCAGGGCCCTGTACAAATGCAAAAGAATCTCTTTGCTTTTGTACTCAATTCCCCTTGTAATACAGGCCAACATTCCATTAGCCTTCATCACTGCCTGCTGCACTTGCTCATTCACTTTCAGTGACTGATGAACAAGGACTCCTAGATCCCTTTGTATTTCCCCCTTACCTAACTCCACACCATTCAGATAATAATCCGCCTTCCTGTTCCTGCTCCCAAAGTGGATAACCTCACACTTATCCACATTAAACTTCATCTGCCAAGTATCTGCCCACTTACCCAACCTATCCAAATCACCTTGAATTCTCCTAACTTCCTCTATACATGTCGTACTGCCACCCAACTTTGTATCATCAGCAAACCTGCTAGTGTTATTCACAATGCCTTCATCTAAATCATCAACATAGATCGTAAACAGCTGCGGTCTCAGCACCAAGCCCTGTGGCACCCCACTAGTCACGGCCTGCCATTCTGAGAAACATCCATTCACCCCTACCCTTTGTTTCCTATCCGCCAACCAGTTTTCTATCCATGTGAGTACCCGCCCCCCAATTCCATGAGCCCTAATTTTACCCACCAATCTCCTGTGCGGCACTTTATCAAATGCCTTCTGAAAGTCGAGGTATACAACATCCACTTAATCTCCCTCGTCTATTTTCCTGGTTACATCCTCAAAAAACTCCAGTAGATTAGTCAAGCATGATCTGCCCTTGGTAAATCCATGTTGACTCGACCCAATCCTATCATTGCTATCCAAATATGCTGCTATTTCATCCTTAATAATGGACTCTAGCATCTTCCCCACCACAGATGTTAGGCTAACTGGACGATAATTCCCCGTTTTCTCCCTCCCTCCTTTCTTAAAAAGTGGGATAACATTAGCCATTCTCCAATCCTCAGGAACTGTCCCTGAATCTAAGGAACATCGGAAAATGATCACCAATGCATCCACAATTTCTAGAGCCACCTCCTTTAGTACCCTGGGATGCAGACCATCTGGACCTGGGGATTTGTCAGTCTTCAGCTCCATTAGTCTACCCATCACCATTTCTTTCCTAATGTCAATCCACTTCAGTTCCTCTGTCACCCTCTGACTTTTGTCCATCCTTACTTCTGGGAGATTTCTTACGTCTTCCCCCGTGAAGACAGATCCAAAGTACTTATTAAATTCGACTGCCATCTCCCTGTTTCCCGTAATAATTTCACCCGATTCGGTCTTCAAGGGCCCAACATTGTTCCTAACTAACTTCTTTCCCTTCACATACCTAAAAAAGCTTTTGCTATCCTCCTTAATATTCCTGGCTAGCTTGCCTTCGTACCTCATTTTTTCTTCCCGAATTACCTTTTTAGTTAAATTCTGCTGCACCTTAAAAATGTCCCAATCTTCTATCTTCCCCCTCAGCTTGGCTCTGCCATACTTCTTCCTTTTTAACACAATGCTATCTCTGACTTCCTTTGTCAGCCATGGTGGCCCCTTCCCCCTCTTTGAGTCTTTCCTTCTCTGGGGAATAAACTGATCCTGCACCTTGTGCATTATTCCCAAGAATACCTGCCATTACTGTTCCACTGACAATTCCGCTAGGATGCCGCCCAGTCAACTTTAGCCAGCTCCTCCCTCATGGCTCCATAGTCTCCTTTATTCAACTGCAAAATTGACCCTTCTGATTTGCCCTTTTCCCTCTCCAATTGCAGATAAAAACTTATCATGTTATGGTCACTACCTCCCAATGGATCCTTTACTTTGAGTTCTCTTATCAAATCCTGCTCATTACACAGCACTAAATCCAGAATAGCCCTCTCCCTGGTCGGCTCTCGTACCAGCTGCTCCAAGAATGCATCCCGGAGGCACTCTATAAACTCCCTTTCCTGGGGTCCAGTACCAGCCTGATTTTCCCAGTCCACTTGCATATTGAAATCCCCCATAACTACTGTGACATTACCCTTGCCACATGCCAACATTAACTCACTATTCAGCTTGCACCCAATATCCATGCCACCGTTCGGAGGCCTGTAGATAACACCCATTAGGGTCTTTTTGCCCTTACTGTTCCTCAGTTCTATCCACACTGACTCTACTTCTCCTGATTCAACGCCCCCCCCCCCTTGCAAGGGACTGAATCTCATTCCTCACCAACAGGGCCACCCACCCCCTCTGCCCACCTTCCTGTCCTTACGATAGCATGTATACCCTTGAAAATTCATTTCCCAGGTCTGATCTCCCTGCAGCCATGTCTCCGTTATCCCAACAACATCATACTTACCCATTCGTATCTGAGCTTCAAGCTCGCCTACCTTATTCCTGACACTCCGTGCATTCAGATATAGGATTTTTAACCCATTTCTCCTCTCTCCGTTCGTATTAATGTTCCGAAATTGTGTAGTTCCTACCTGTCCTCTACCCTCCATCTCACTATCCTCTCTCTCATTCTGGATCCCCTCCCCCTGCAAATTTAGTTTAAACCCCCCCGAGCAGCATTACCAAACCTTCCTGCAAGAATGTCAGTACCCCTCCAGTTCAGGTGTAAACCGTCCCGTTGGAACAGATCCCATCTTCCCTGGAACAAATCCCAATTATCCATAAACCTGAAGCCCTCCCTCTCGCACCATCCCCTCAGCCACGTATTAATCTGCCTAATCTTCCTATTCCTCTCCTCACTCGCATGTGGCACAGGTAGCAATCCTGAGATTGTTACCCTGGATGTCCTGCCCCTCAACTTAGCACCTAACTCCCTGAACTCCTTACACAGGACCTCCTCTCTTTTCCTGCCCATGAGGTTAGTCCCTACATGGATCACAACATCTGGGTTCACGCCCTCCCTCCTGAGAATAACCTGAACCCGATCTGAGATATCCCAGACCCTGGCACCAGGGAGGCAACAGACCATCCGGAATTCCCGATCATCCCCACAGAATATCCCATCTATCCCCCTGACTATAGAATCCCCTATCACTACCGCTCTCCTCTCTTCCTTCTTCCCCTTTTAAGAGACTGTTAGATAGGTATATGGAGCTGAGTAAAATAGAGGGCTGTGGGTAAGCCTAGTAATTTCTAGGGTAGGGACATGGCATAGCTTTGTGGGCCAAAGGTCCTGAATTGTGCTGTAGTTTTTCTATGTTTCTATGAACGATAGAGAAATGCAAGGTTATGTGAGAGGGAGGGGTTAGATAAATATTAGAGCAGGATAAAATATCGGCACAACATCATGGGTCGAAAGGCCTGTACTGTGCTGTAATGTTCTATGTTCTAAAATAAACTTTATTCATAAAAATATATACAATAAGTACAAAAAACATTCATGGCTTTCTTTACATTCAGTACCAACAGACATTACTGGTTCTATATATTTGTAGTGTGAGCACATTCTGTGTACAGAGCACCATTGCCTCGTATCTACCCATGGGTGATATAAACCTCCTAGTGTTTTGAGTATTCCACACAGACAGCACCCTAAGTCAGGACTGAACTTCATTCACTGGAGCTGCGAGGCAACTGCTTTATCCACTGTGCCGTCAGGCCTGTGGCTCTGTACAGCATAGATGCTATGGCCCAGCACATTGACACAATCATGAAGGAGGTGCACCAGTGTCTCTACTTTCTTAGAAGCTTAAGGAGATTCAGCACGTCTCCGAACAACCTAACAGACATCTACAGATGCACTGTTGAACATACGCTGACTGGTTGCATCATGGCCTGGTATGGCAGTTCCAACGCACAGGAACGCAAGAAGCTGCAGGGAGTAGTGGACACGGCCCAGTCCATCACAGACACTGCCCTCCTCACCTCCAACAGCTTCCACAAGAGTTGCTGCCTCAACAAGGTGGCATCTATCAGTAAGGATCCTCACCACCCAGGTTATGCCCTCTTCTCACTGCTACCGTCAGACAGGAGGCAGTTTTTCCTCTTCACCGTCTTGTAGCATTTATATTCTGTGTGTTGTCCATACCTCCATGCCTGTGATGCTGTGCCACTAAGTTTTTCATTGTACTGTACTTCAACAGACTTGTGCACATGACAGTAAACTTGACCTGATAGTGAGCAGGCTGGCCCAGGCCTACAGAAGGAAACCAGGCTGATAGAATGGGCCAGGGCCAGTGTACAGTGAGGGGCCAGGCCGGGGTACAGTGAGGGTTGGGGTACAGTGAGGGGCCAGGCTGGGGTACAGTGAGGGTCAGGGTGCGGTGAGGGGCCGAGCCGGGCCGGGCCGGGGCGCGGTGAGGGGCCGGGGCGCGGTGAGGGGCCGGGCCGGGCCGGGGCGCGGTGAGGGGCCGGGGCGCGGTGAGGGGCCGGGCCGGGGCGCGGTGAGGGGCCGGGCCGGGCCGGGCCGGGGCGCGGTGAGGGGCCGGGCCGGGGCGCGGTGAGGGGCCGGGCCGGGGCGCGGTGAGGGGCCGGGCCGGGCCGGGGCGCGGTGAGGGGCCGGGCCGGGCCGGGGCGCGGTGAGGGGCCGGGCCGGGGCGCGGTGAGGGGCCGGGCCGGGCCGGGGCGCGGTGAGGGGCCGGGCCGGGCCGGGGCGCGGTGAGGGGCCGGGCCGGGGCGCGGTGAGGGGCCGGGGCGCGGTGAGGGACCAGGTCGGAGCTCCAACGGCCGCGGACGAGGGGGCGGGGCGGGAGGCGGTACCCGGATGACATCATGGACACCGAGTGCGAACCCCGCCGAGCGCGCTGCACCGTGAGTGCGCGGCGTGGCGTGTACGTGATGACGTTGGGCGCTGTGTGGGGCTGATTGCTGCAGCGGCTTGTCAGTCTGATGAAGATTGGCATTCAGGTAAGCTGTCAGTCAGCGCCCGCGGCCGGCCCCGCTCCCCGCCGCCCGGGCCCGGCGCCGGCCCTGGCCTCGGACACACGCCCACCAGCGGTGCGGAGCGAGCCCGGGCGCGGTGCCGCCGCCGCCGCCTCTTCACTCCTCGCTCCCCGGGTGGGCGGCCGGGCCCGGTCTCTTTGTTCGGTCGCTCGCGATGGTGGCGAGGGGCGGGGTGCGCGCCATGGTGGACGCGCATGTTGTGCGCGCGCACACTGGTGGTTTGCGAAGGGGGCAACGGGATCGCGCGCAGGGTTTGAAAAGTGGGGGAGGGGCGGCCGGGCGTTGGTTGGCTGGAAAATGGCGCACACCAACATAAAGCGCGGGACGGATGAAGACAGGCGCCTTCAGCGGGCCTGCCTATGATTGACAGCCCCGCCCCGCTCCGCCCCTAACCTGACGGACAGTCCGGCTCCGCCCTGGTGCTGATGGACCCGCCCCGGGCATGATTGACGGTTCGGCCCGGCCCCGCCCCGGGCATGATTGACGGTTCGGCCCGGCCCCGCCCCGGGCATGATTGACGGTTCGGCCCGGCCCCGCCCCGGGCATGATTGACGGTTCGGCCCGGCCCCGCCCCGGACATGATTGACGGTTCGGCCCGGCCCCGCCCCGGGCATGATTGACGGTTCGGCCCGGCCCCGCCCCGGGCATGATTGACGGCCCGGCCCCGCCCCAGACATGATTGACGGCTCGGCTCCGCCCCGCCTGGGCCTGATTGACGGCACTGATTGCCACAGGTTGGCCCCGGGTTTGTTCAGCGGTGTGGCCCCACCCCCATGTTGATTGGCAGTAGAGCCCGCGGTCGAGCTCGATGACAGCCGGGCCCTATCTCGGTTTTGATTGACGGCGCTGTAGCACTTCGTCCCGTTTCCTGGGTTTGTTCATAGTCCTGTTTTTACAATTGCTAAACTTCTGGTAATTGAGAGAACAGTAATGAAGATCCATTTGTACAAAGGCAAAAATCTGTGGTAGCTGGAAATCTGTACTTAAAACAGAATGCTGGAAATACTCAGCATGTCTGGTACACTATTTAAATTCAATTTTCGGGATCAGGACATTAAGGACAAGGTCAGCCTTTATTACCATAGAGCTTTGAACCATGGAAACAGGCCCTTCAGCCCGTCATGACTAGTGTGGATAATCATGGCGGATATGTGGCCACCTATCCTTACTGATTGCAGTCTATTGATCAATAATTCAAGGATCTATTTGCAGAGGGAGGTGCTGAGTCCCAGGTCCAGAAGATGAGTTTGCTTGCAATTATGGTACTGAAGGTGAAGCTGTAGTCAATAAGTAGGAGTCTGACATAGGTGTCTTTGTAATCCAGATGTTCCAGAGATGAATGTAGGGCCAGGGAGATGCTGTCTCCTAGGGACCTGTTTCAGCAGTAGGCGAATTGCAGTAGGTCGAGGTTGTCTAGGAGGCCAGAGTTGATGTGTACCATGACCAGTCTCTCAGAGCACTTCATGCTGATGGAGTAACTGGGTTGCAAGGGTTGATTGGGAGAGGCTATTGGCAGGTCAAAGGATGCCTGGCAAGTGGGGGGCTTTTAAGGATGTGAGACGGGGTGAGTTCAGGGCCAACATGTTCCTGTCAGAGTGAAGGGCAGGTCTTGCAGGATTAGGGAACCTGGCTGACAAGGGATATTGAGGCTTTGGTCAGGAAAAAGAAAGTAGCATATGTCAGGTATAGGCAGTTGGGATCAAGCAAATCCCAGAGATATGAGATATAACATATCTTTATTAGTCACATTGGTATTGGTTTATTATTGTCACTTGTACCGAGGTACATGAAAAACTTGTCTTACATACAGATCGTACAGGTCAATTCATTACACAGTGTAGTTACATTGAGTTAGTACAGAGTGCATTGAGGTAGTACAGGTAAAAGCAATACAGTATGGAGTAAAGTGTCACCGCTACAGAGAAAGTGCAGTGCAATAAGGTGCAAGGTCACAACAAGGTAGATCGTGAGGTCAGAGTCCATCTCATCGTATAAGGGAACCGTTCAATCGTCTTATTACAGTGGGGTAGAAGCTGTCCTTAAGCCTGGTGGTATGTGCCCTCAGGTTCCTGTATCTACCCGATGGAAGAGGAGAGAAGAGAGAATGACCCGGGTGAGTGGGGTCTTTGATTATGCTGGCTGCTTCACCAAGACAGCGAGAGGTAAACATAGAGTCCAAGGAGGGGAGCCTGGTTTCCGTGATGTGCTGGGCTGTGTCTACAACTCTCTGCAGTTTCTTGCGGTCCTGGGCATAGCAGTTGGCGTACCAAACCATGCTGCATCCAGATAGGATGCTTTCTATGGTGCATTGATAAAAGTTGGTGAGTGTCAGAGGGGACAAACTGAATTTCTTTAGCCTCCTGAGGAAGTAGAGGCACTGGTGAGCTTTCTTGGCTGTGGCATCTACGTGAATTGACCAGGACAGGCTATTGATGATGTTCACTCCCAGGAACTTAAAGCTCTCAAGCCTCTCGACCTCAGCACCCTTGATGTAGACAAGTGCATGTACACCGCCCCCTTTCCTGAAGTCAATGACCAGCTGACCAGTTGACATTGAGGGAAAGGTTGTTGTCATGACACCATGCCACAAAGCTCTCTAGCTCCTTCCTGTACTCCTGCTCATCACTGTTTGAGATATGGCCTACCAAGGTGGTATCATCTGCAAACTTGTAGATGGAGTTAGAGCAGAATCTGGCCACACAGTCTTGAGTTTATAGGGAGTAGAGTAGAGGGCTGAGGACACAGCCTTGTGGGGCACCGGTGTTGAGAATAATCATGCCAGAGGTATTGCTGCCTATTGATCGCGGTCTGTTGGTTAGAAAGTCAAGGATCCAGTTATAGAGGGAGGTTTGAGTCCTAGGTCTCGGAGTTTGGTGACAAGTTTGCTCGGGATTATAGTATTGAAGGCAGAGCTGCAATGAATAAACAATAGTCTAACGTAGGTGTCTTTACTGTCCAGATGCTCCAGAGCTGAGTGTGGGGCCAGGGAGATGGCATCTGCTGTAGACCTGTTTCGGCGATAGGAGAATTCCAGTGGGTCAAGATTGTCTGGGAGGCTGGAGTTGATGTGTGCCATGACCAACCTCTCAAAGCACTTCATGATGGTAGATGTCAGAGCCACTGGTTGGTAGTCATTGAGGCATGTGACCTTGCCCTTCTTTGGTACTGGGATGATAGTGGTCTTCTTGAAACAGGTGGGAGCCTGAGATTGAAGCAGGGAGAGGTTAAATATGTCTGCAAATGCTGCTGCCAGCTGATCAGCACAAGATCTGAGCACATGACCAGGAACATCATCTGGGCCAGATGCTTTCCTCATGTTCACTCTCTGGAAGTTGATATTATGTCCTCAACGGTGACCACGGGTTCAGTTGCACTGGAGGCTAACAGGGTGGGTGGTGACAATCCACTCCCCTTCTGTTCAAAACACTCATTAAGCTCATCAGGAAGGGATGCGCTGTTGTTAACTATGCAGCCCATCTTCGTCTTGTAGCCTGTTATGGCATGTAAGCCCTGCCATAACTGACGGCTGGTCTGGGACTCTATTTTGAGTCGGTATTGCCTCTTGGCATTCCTGATAGCTCTCCGAGAGTCATATCTCAATTTCTTGTACGGGTCAGGATAGATAAGTCACCAGGGCCGGACGGGATATATCCATGGTTCTACAGGAAGCGAGGGAAGAGATTGCTTCGCCTTTATTGATGATCTTTGTGTCCTCACTGGCACAGGAGTAGTGCCAGATGATTGGAGGGTGGCAAATGTTGTTCCTTTGTTTAAGAAAGGGAGTAGGGATAACCCTGGGAATTACAGACCAGTGAATCTTACTTCAGTGGCGGACAAATTACTGGAGAAGTTTCTTAGAAACAGGACTTATGGGCATTTGGAGAAGCATAGGCTGATTAGAGACAGTCAGCATGGCTTTGTGAGGGGCAGGTCATGCCTCACAAATCTGATTGAATTCTTTGAGAGTGTAACAAAGCACATTGATGAAGGTAGAGCATTAGATGTGGTGTACATGGATTTTAGTAAGGCATTTGATAAGGTTCCTCATGGAAGGCTGATTCAGAAGGTCAGGAGGCATGGGATCCAGGGAAATATGGCTGTGTGGATTCAGAATTGTCTCACCCATAGAAGTCAGAGGGTGTGGTTGATGAAGCGAATTCTGCCTGGAGGTCGGTGACCAGTGATGTTCCGCAGGGATCTGTTCTGGGATCCTTGCTCTTTGTGATTTTTATAAATGACTTGGATGAGGATGTGGAAGAGTGGGTTTGTAAGTTTGCTGATGACACGAAGGTTGCTGTAGATTACAACAGGACATTGGTAGGATGCAGAGCTGGGCTGAGAAGTGGCAGATGGAGTGCAACCCGGAAAAGTGTGAAGTGAAACACTTTGGAAGATCGAATTTGAAGACAGAATACAAGGTTAATGGCAGGACTTTTAGCAGCGTGGAGGAACAGGGGATCTTGGGGTCTACGTCCATAGATCCTTCAAAGTTGCCGCGCAGGTTGATAGGGTTGTTAAGAAGACGTATGGTGTGTTGGCCTTCATTAGTTGGGGTATTGAGTTCAAGAGCCACGAGGTAATGTTGCAGCTCTATAAAACTGGTTAGACCACACTTGGAGTATTGTGTTCAGTTCTGGTCACCTCATTATAGGAAGGATGTGGAAGCTTTAGAGAGGGTGCAGAGGAGATTTAACAGGATGCTACCTGGATTGGAGAGCATGTCCTATGAGGATAGGTTGAGTGAGCTAGGGCTTTTCTCTTTGGAGAGAAGGAGGAGGAGAGGTGGGTAGGCACAGTAGTGTAGCAGTTAGCGTAACGCTATTACAGCACCAGCAACCCGGGTTCAATTCTGGCCGCTGCCTGTAAGGAGTTTGTATGTTCTCCCTATGTCTATGTGGGTTTCCTCCGGGTGCTCCGGTTTCCCCCCACATTCCAAAGATGTACAGGTTAGGAAGTTGTGGGCATGCTATGTTGGCACCGGAAGTGCAGCCACACTTGCAGGCTGCCCCCAGAACACTCTTCGCAAAAGACGCATTTCACTGTGCGTTTCAATGTACATGTGACTAATAAATAAATATCTATCTATATACTTGATAGGGGTGTACAAGATGATAAGAGGCATAGATCGAGTGGACAGTCAGAGACTTTTTCCCAGGGTGAAAATGGCCAACACGAGGGGCCATAATTTTAAGGTGATTGGAGGAAGATATAAGGGGGATGTCAGAGGTAAGCCTTTTACACAAAGAGTGGTGGGTGCGTGGAACGCACTGCCGGCAGAGGTTGTGGGGGCAGATATATTAGGGACATTTAAGAGACTCTTAGATAGACACATGAATGATTGAGAAATGGGGGGCTATGTGGGAGGGAAGGGTTAGATAGATCTTAGAGCAGGATAAAATGTCGGCACAACATTGTGGGCGAAAGGGCCTGTACTGTACTGTAATGTTCTTTGTTCTGTATAATACTCCAAATGTGGCCTAACCAAAGTTATATGCAGCTGCAACGTGACTTCCCGACATTTATATTCACCACCCTGACCAATGGATGGCTATTGATATCACACAAAAGAGATGGTACAGGGGTCAGGGAACTTTAGTTTTAAAGAGTGACTGGACTAGCTGGATTGTTCTTCCTAGGACAGAAAAGTTTAAAGAAAAATTTACTGTGAGCTATCCGAACTCAGTGTTCTAATAGAATAGATAAGAAGAAATTACCAGTGAAGGAAGAATTGGTAAGCAGGGGCCGTGGATTTAAGGTAATAGATAAGAACCAGAGAGGAGACAAAGGAATGTGTTTTTGTTTGTGTAGTAATAATCTGGAATGCACTCCTAGGAGAGTTATGGGTTAACCTTAATGCAAATTAAGTGGTAACTTTCAAAAGGGAATAGGATAAATATTAGAAGAGGAAACATTTAAATGGCTGTGGGGTAGAGTAAGGGAGTATGGCTGATTGGAAAAACTTTCAAAGGGCTAGTGCTTGCAGGATGGCCCGAGTAATCTCTTTTTTGCACAGTATCATTCTGTGATAAGGGTTTACTTTTAATTATTGGTAATTTCTGCCAACATATTAGGAACCTGCCCTGGCCACAAAGGTCAGATCGTTGATAGTTCGAATATCCACCATATAAAGACTGCCTTAGTTACAGCTGGAAAGACTCTCACATATTCCTTATCTTTTCAGACAACACTGCTTAGTCACGAGGTGACCTTTGCTAACAGCACTTTTGAGCTCAAGTTATTAATTGCAACCATGTGTTAATTCTAAAAGACCATTGTATTGTGAATACTGGTTGAACTTCCCAGAATGTGAAGCCTGAACCGTTTGGATTTTCCCAGAGGCCAACAGCATGATTTAAACATTTCTTGTGACCCACTTGAAAGACTTCTTGGGTCACTTTCCAACAGTATCCATATATGGAACTGGCTTATGTGTTATTGACCTGCCCTCTCTTAGTCATTCAATATCCTAGTTAATAGAAGGGAGAAAATGAGAGGCCTACTAAGAAAAAATGTTAAATTTCACTCAATTCCAAAGTAATGAAAGCACCAGGAAATTGCAATAATGAAAGTCTTCAATTTTTAGCTGTCTCCAATTCTGATTGCCCCATTATAGGAAGAATGTGGAGGCTATGGAGAGGGTGCAGAAGAGGATGCTGCCTGGATTAGAGGCTGGGTGGGAAAAGGAAAGTTTGTACATGCTTGTGTTGTTTTCTCTGGAGTGGCAGAGGCTGAGGGGAGATCTGATAGAAGTTTATAAGATTATGGGAGGCATAGATAGACTGCCAGTATCTTTTTCCCAGGATTGAAATGTCTAATACTAGAGGCATTCATTTAAAGTGAGAGGGAGTAAGTTCAAAGGAGGTGTGCGGGGCAAGTTTTTTTAAACAGAGAGTGCTGGGTGCCTGGAATGCACTGCCAGGTGTGATGGTGGAGGCAGATACAATAGACATTTAAGAGGCTGTTAGATACACACATGAATATGCCGAGAATGGAGGGATATGAACCATGTGCATGCAGAAGGGATTAGGTGTCATTAGCTTAATTTGTTCAGCACAACATTATGGGCTGAGGGGCCTGTTCCTGTACTGTGCTGTTCTATATCCTATATGTTCATGCAGCCAGATCCTGGTATTGCTCTTGTGCCGTCATATTGTTTCTTACGTGGAAAACAAAAGGAACACATAAGTTAGATTTGAAGTGTGTTTATGTATTATAATGTGAACTGCATGTGCAAATATCCACAGGCAATTTTGTTTTATTTGCTCATTTAGTGATGTGAGTGTTGCTGCTAAGACTACCCATCTCATTATTGCCCATCTCACGCTCTTGAGTTGGTGCAGCAGTGGGGAGCCAATTTCTTGAACTCATACAGTCCTTCCAAAGGTACTCCCACAGTGCAGTTTGGTAGAAAGTTCCAGAATTTAGATCCATTGACTCATACAGGACTGCATTATTTCTAGGTCAAGATAGTATGCGACATGGAGGGGAACCTGCAGGGATTTTGGTTCCTATTGGAGTTACCAACATTGTACTTTAACAACAAGACAGGTTGACAATGGGATTTATTCCAGGTGGGATTTGTTATTGTTTCTTTTAAGGAGATATCATGGGGATTCAAGTCAAGTTTATTGTCATACAATGGCATGCAAAAGTTTGGGCACTCCTGGTCAAAATTTCTGTTACTGTGAATAGCTAAGTGAGTAAAAGATGACCTGATTTCCAAAAGGCATAAAGTTAAAGTTGACACATTTCTTTAATATTTTAAGCAAGATTACTTTTTAATTTCCATCTTTTAGTTTCAAAATAACAGAAAAGGAAAAGGGCACGAAGCAAAGGTTTGGGCACCCTGCATGGTCAGTACTTAGTAACACCCCCTTTGGAAAGTATCACAGCTTGTAAACACTTTCTGTAGCCAGCTAAGAGTCTTTCAATCCTTGTTTGGGGGATTTTCGCCCATTCTTCCTTGCAAAAGTCTTCTAGTTCTGTGAGATTCTTGGGCTGTCTTGCATGCACTGCTCTTTTGAGGTCTATCCACAGCTTTTCGATGATGTTTAGGTTGGGGGACTGTGAGGGCCATGGCAAAACCTTCAGCTTGTGCTTCTTGAGGTAGTCCATTGTGGATTTTGAGGTGTGCTTAGGATCGTTGTCCTGTTGTAGAAGCCATCCCCTTTTCATCTTAAGCATTTTTTTTTACAGAAGGTGTGATGTTTGCTTCCAGAATTTGCTGGTATTTAATTGAATTCATTCTTCCCTCTACCAGTGAAATGTTCCCCGTGCCACTGGCTGCAACAGAAGCCCAAAGCATGATCAATCCACCCCCATGCTTAACAGTTGGAGAGGTGTTCTTTTCATGAAATTCTGCACCCTTTTTTCTCCAAACATACCTTTGCTCATTGCAGCCAAAAAGTTCTATTTTAACTTTATCAGTCCACAGGACTTGTTTCCAAAATGCATCAGGCTTGTTTAGATGTTCCTTTGCAAACTTCTGACGCTGAATTTTGTGGTGAGGATGCAGGAAAGGTTTTCTTTTGATGACTGTTCCATGAAGGTCATATTTGTGCTGGTGTTGCTGCACAGTAGAACAGTGCACCCCTACTCATGAGTCTGCTAAATCTTCCTGAAGGTCATTTGCAGTCAAACGGGGGTTTTGATTTGCCTTTCTAGCAATCCTACGAGCAGTTCTTGGAAAGTTTTCTTGGTCTTCCAGACCTCAACTTGACCTCCACCGTTCCTGTTAACTGCCATTTTTTAATTACATTACAAACTGAGGAAACGGCTACCTGAAAATGCTTCGCTATCTTCTTATAGCCTTCTCTTGCTTTGTGGGCATCACTTATTTTAATTTTCAGAGTGCTGGGCAGCTCCTTAGAGGAGCCAATGGCTGCTGATTGTTGGGACAAGGTTTGAGGAGTCAGGGTGTTTATAAAGCTTTGAAATTTGCATGACCTGGCCTTTCCTAATGATGACTGTGAACAAGCCATAGCCCTAACAAGCCAATGAAGGTCTGAGACCTTGGTAAAAGTTATCTGAGAGTTCAAATCTCTGGGGATGCCCAAACTGTTGCCTGGTGCTCCTTTCCTTTTTTTCACTCTAAAATTGTACAAAACAAAAATAATACACTAATCTTGCTTAAAATGTTGAAAAGAATGTTTCATCTTTAACTTTATGACTTTTGGAGATCAGTTCATCTTCGACTCACTTAACTGTTCACGGTAACAGAAATTTTGACCAGGGATGCGCAAACTTTTGCATGCCACTGTATGCACAAGTATGGTGAGGTACAGGATAATGAAAATCTAAATTATACATAAATTATACCACTATTACTTTGGTTGGTTTTGTGGGAAAATTGGCATTCTGTAACAACATCATACAGGGAAAACATCTTTCTTCTCAGATACAAGATGTCCCAAATAAAACAGGATTGTTGGCAATGTGTCTGCTGTTCCTTAAAGGTGGAGAGCTGTTGGAGTAGCTGAGGAGTAATTGCAGTACATTTTGTCGACAATATATATTGCGCCAATGTTTTTCTTTCCATTTTTCAGGATTTGGGCATTTATGACAAGGTCAGCATTTATTACCCATCCTTAATTGCCCTTGAGAAGGTGGTGGTGAGCCACCTTGAACCACTGCTGTACTTCTGGTGAAGGTACTCCTACAGTGCTATTGGGTAAGGAGCTCCAGGATTTAGGATCAGTGATATATTTCTAAATCAGGATTGTATGTGACTTGGAGGGGAATATACAGTTAGTGGTGTCTCCATGCATTGGCTGACTTTGTCTTTCTTGGTTGATAGAGGTTGTGGGTTTGGGAGGTGCTGTTGGAGCACCCTAAGCATGTAAGTACCACGGTGCTGGGGGGATTGAAGTTTATGATGGTTCATGGGGTGTTAATGACACTGCTTTGTCCTGGATGGTGTTAAGTTTCTTGAGAATCATTGCTGCTGCACTCATCTAAGCAAGAGTATTTGATTACATTGCTGACTTGTGCCTGTGGATGATGGAAAGGCTTGAGACTTTCAGGAGGCGAGTCACTCACTGCAGGATACCTATTTTTGTAGCTACAGTGTTTATGCGGCTGGTCCACTTGAGTTTCAGGTCACTGATAATCTCAGGATGTGAACATTCTCTTGTTGGAGATGGTCATTGCCTGACATTTTTGTGGTGTGAATATTATTTGCCCATGCATGGTTTGAGTCTTGCTACTTGCAGGCATTAGCTTCTTTGCTGAGGCGTTGTATATGGGATTAAATGTTGTATAATTATTGGCGAATATCCCCACGTCTGACTTAATGTTAGAAGGAAGGTCATTGATGAAGCAACTGAACAGTACTTTGAGAAAGTTCTGAGCAGGAGCTGGGATAATTGACCTCCAATAACACAATCATCTCCCTTTATGTGAAGTATGACTCTAACCTTTGGAGTATTTTTCAGTGATACCCATTAGTTTTGTTTTACTAGGACAGTTTGATGCCACACTCTGCCAAATGTTGCCTTGGGGTCACTGACAGTAACTCACCACATTTCTGGAATTCAGTTCTTTGCTCCATATTTGGACCAGGGCTATACTGAGGTCTGGAGTTGAATGATCCTGATGAAACCCAAATAGAGCATTATTGGAGAGGTTATTGGCAAGTGCCATTTGATAGCACTGTTGATGTTATGCCCCATTGCTTTGTTGGTGATTGACATTAGATTGATTAGGAGATAATTCATCATTTTAGATTTGTTTTGTGTCTTGCAGACAGGTCATACCCATACATTCATCCACACTGTGGATAGATACCAGTTTTGTAACTGTGCTGGGATGTTGTCTGTTCTACGTTCTTTATTCTTATAGAATGAATTGAACTCTACCTTTTTATACTAGCTATCTCCTGTCTACCTTTCAATCCAGTTGAAGAGTCTCAACCCGAAACATTGACTGTCCAGTTCCCTCCATAAATACTGCCTGACCCGCTGAGTTCCTCCAGCTTTGTGTGTAGGGAGAGATTAGGTCCCCTTAATGATGAGTGTGGTCATATATGTGTGGAGCCAAGGGAGATGGGCAAAGTCAATACTTTTTGTCTGTGTTTACCATGAAGGTGGTCTTGGAAGCTAGGGACTTCAGGGAAGAGAACAGTGATGTCCTGAAACACATTGACATTACAAAAGAGGAGGTGTTGGAGGTCATGAGGTACCTAAAAGTGGATAAAGGTCAGCTGTCCAAGTATATCCTGGGATCTTTTGGGAAGCAAGGGAAGAAATTGCAGGGGCCCTGGCAGAGATTTTTGATTCTTTCTTAGCCATGAGTAAGGTACCTGAAGACTGGAGGGTGACTAATGTTACGCCATTATTTATGGAGGGCTGCAAGGGCAAGCAGGGAATTACAGGCCAGTGAGCCTAACATCTGTGATGGGAAAGTTACTGGAAGGGATTCTGAGAGACAGAATCCATCTGCATTTGGAAAGGCAAGGACTGATTAGGGATAGCCATCATAGCTCAGTGCATGGGAAATCATGTCTCACGAATTTGGTTGAGCTTTTTCAGGTGACCAAGAGGATTGCTGAGAGCAGGGTGGTAGACATTGTCTACATGGACCTTAGCAAGACTTTTGACAAGGTCCCACATGGTAGGCTGATCCAGAAGGTTAGAACATGTTAGATGACATGGGATCCATGGTGAGCTGGCCAACTGGATATAAAATTGGCTTGGTCGAAGGAGACGGAGGGTGGTAGTGGATGGTTGTTTTTCAGATTGGAGGCCTGTGACTAGTGGTGTGACTAGTGGGTCCCCTGTTTTTTTGTCATATGACGATTTGGATGAAAATGTACTTGGCATGATTAGTAAGTTTGTAGATTTCACCAAAAATGGTGGCCTCGTGGACAGTAAAGGAGGTTGACTAAGGTTACAACAGGATCTAATCAACTGGGAAAATGTGCCAAAGAATGGCGGATAGAATTTAAAAGTCAAGTTTATTGTCATATGCACAAGTACATGTATGCACAGGTACAACCAAAAAATTTACTTGCAGCAGCATCACAGGCACATAGTATTACAGACACAACATTCACAGGAAAAACATGGATTATACATAAATTATACAAAATTGTACAATCTAACTTGGACAACTACAAAGTGATGCATTTTGGGAAGTTAAACCAGGGCAGGACTTGCACAGGTAGGGCCCTGTGGAGCGTTGTAGAACAGAGAGGCCAGGGGTCCAAGTACATAGTTCCCTGAAAGTGGTGACACAAGTTGGCGAGGTGGTGAAGAAGGTAAATAGCATGCTTGCCTTCAACAAATGGGGCATTGAGTACAAGAGTTGGAACCTTACTATGTTTGTACATTTTTAGCCACCTTTGTCCTCTATTCTAGTGATTAATAAAAAAGGAAAAGTTAGTAATTTCTTTGCAGTGGAGGGAAAATCTCCCAGGGAAATGGGATCTGTGAGTGTGTGGGAGGTAATGGCCTGATATTCAATAATGGAGTCCTGTTGCATAAGGAGGTATGAGGATGTATCTATGAGCTGACGTTTGGCTTCTGCAAGTTCGACTTCAGATCACCAGGCTACAACAGTTCCACCTTTGTCAGCAGCTTTGATGATTATGTCTGGATCTTAGTGGGCAGAGTGCTGCTCGTTCGAGGGGGTGGGGTGGGGGAAGGGGAGGTAAGGTAGATTCGAGTGAGGGGAATGGAACTACTGACAGGTTTTTCCACTTCCCTCCCTCACCAGCACAGCCTGGGCCCTCAGTGGCAGGAAAGTTATACCATGGCCTTACAACTGAAGACTAACTTTTTTCTTCTCATTCCAAGTTCTGATGGAATCCTGGACCTGAAAGTTAATTGTTTCTCTTTCCACAGATGCTGCCTGACCTGCTGAGTGTTCCCAGCATTTTCTGCTTTTATTTTACAGTGGGAAAGGTTAAATCTAAACTGTCTCTGAAGGCATGATACATGTTAGGTTAGGGAACTGCATTAAAAGGGGTGAGAACATAACAGCAGGCTATTCAGCCTTTCAAGTCTACTTCATTGTTCATCAAGATCATGGCTGATCTCCTACCTCAAGGTCATCCTCTTGCATTGTTCCCATATTCCTTGATTCCTTAATATCCAGAAATATACTTCAGTTTAAATGAACTCAATGACTCTTTAACAGTCTTGTGTAGCAAGTTCCAAAGGTTCACCACCCCCTGAGCGAAGAAATTTCTTTATTTCAGTCCTAAATATTCTGACGCTGTGGTTCTATATACAAAGAGTCAGAGATGTACAGCATGGGAACAGGCCATTGAACCCACCAGCCAGGGGAAACATCCTTCTTGCATTCAGCATGTAGAGCCCTACAAGAAATATGTATTTCAGTGAGCTCTCTCATTCTTCTAAACTGTAGATAATCCTTGTGTACTCAGTATCACCTCACACAGAAAACCTGCCATCTCTGGAACCAGTCCAGTGAATCTTAGCTGCACTGTGTACAATACTGCAGATGTGGTCTCACCAAGACCCCATACAACTGCAGTAAGACATTTTCACTGATGTACTCAAATCTGCTTGTAGCAAAGGCTATCATTACCATTTGCCTTCCTAATCACATTTTATACTTTTCAGTGACTTGTATGTAAGGACACTTTAATAATGTTCCCTCTAGTTCTATGGCCCTGAGAAAAAGATTCTGTCTGTCTATCTTTACAATCTATGCCCCTCAATTTTATAAACCTCTAAGGTCACCTCTCAGCATCCTATGTTCCAGTGAGAATAAACCCAGCACATCCAATTTCTCCTTATAACAACAGCTCTTCATACCAGGCAACATCCTGGTGAATCTCTTCAACACTCTCTCTGTTGCTACCATTTCCTTCCTGTAGTGTGGCAACCAGAATGATGCTCTATAGTCCAAGTGCAGTCTAACCATTGTTTTGTACAACTGCAGCATGACATAATTATCTATTTTGCTCGTTATAACCTTAAAAAACTAACAGATTTGGGAAACTGATTTGACTTTCATGAATCCAAGCTGACTCTGTCCAATCCTATTATTATTTTGCGAGTGCCCTGTTACCAACTTCCTTTAGAATACATTGTACCATTTTCAGGTTAACTAATCAAGTCAAATCAAGTTTATTGTCATGAGCACAAGTACGGTGAGGTGCAGCTACAACAAAAAACTTTGTGGCAGCACCACAGAGGGACAACATCATAGGGATTTGCTTTATCCCAGCTGCCTGTACCTGACATGTGCCTCCTTTTTCCTGACCCGGTCTCTCAATATCCTTCCAGCCTTGCCCCTAACTCTAACAGGAACATGCTGGCACTGAACTCTCCCCATCTTACTTTTAAAAGCCTCCCAATTGCCAGACATCTCATTACCTACTAACAGCTTTTCTCATTCAACCTTTGCAAGTTCTTGTCTACTGTCATCAAAATAAGCCTTGCCCCAATTTAGGACTCTAACTTGTGTACCAGTCCTATTCTTTTAAATAATTATTTTAAATCTAATAGAATTATGATCACTGGTCCCTTAATGCTCCCCCACTGACACATCAGCCACTTGCTCAGCCAAATTTCCTAAGAGGAGGTAAAGTGTAGCCCCTTTTAGAACATAGAACGTTACGGCACAGTACAGGCCCTTCAGCCCACAATGTTGTGCCGACATTTTATCCTGCTCTAATATCTATCTAACTCTTCCCTCCCACATAGCCCCCATTTCTCTATCATTCATGTGTCTATCTAAGAGTCTCTTAAATGTCCCTAATGTATCTGCCCTTACAACCTCTGCAGGCAGTGCGTTGCACACACCCACCACTCTGTAAAAAAAAAAATTACCCCTGACATCCCTCTTATACCTTACTCCAATCACCTTAAAATTATGTCCTCTCATGTTAGCCATTTTCGCCCTGGGAAAAAGTCTCTGATTGTCCACTTGATCTATGCCTCTTGTACACCTCTATCAAGTCACCTCCCATCCCCCTTATCTCCAAAGAGAAAAGCCCTAGCTCACTCAACCTATCCTCATAAGACATGCTCTCCAATCTAGGCAACATCCTGGTAAATCTCCTCTGCACCATCTCTAACGCTTCCACATCCATTCTATAATGATGCAACCAGAACTGAACACAATACTCCAAGTGTAGTCTAACCAGAGTTCTGTAGAGCTGCAACGTCACCTTGCGGCTCTTGAACTCAATGCCCTGAGTAATGAAGGCCAGTACTCCATACGCCTTCTTAACAACCCTATCAACCTGCGTGGCAACCTTGAGGAATCTATGGACGTGGACCCCAAGATCCCTCTGTTCCTGCACACTGCTAAGAGTCCTGCCATTAACCTTGTATTCTGCCTTCAAATTCGATCTCCTGAAGTGTATCACTTCACACTTATCAGGGTTGAACTCCATCTGCCACTTCTCAGCCCAGATCTGCATTCTATCAATATTCTGTTGTAATCTACAGCAACCTTCTACACTATCCACTACACCACCAACCTTTGTATCATCAGCAAACTTACTTACCCACCCTTCCACATCCTCATCCAAGTCATTTATAAAAATCACAAAGAGCAGGGGTCCCGGAACAGATCCCTGCAGAACATCACTAGTCACCTACCTCCAGGCAGAATACGGTCCATCTACCACCATCCTCTGTCTTCTATGGGCAAGCCAATTCTGAATCCACACAGCCATGTTTCGCTGGATCCCATACCTCCTGACTTTCTGAATCAGGCTTCCATGAGGAACCTTATCAAATGCTCTATGAAAATCCATGTACAGCACATCCACTGCTCTACCTTCATCAATGTGCTTTGTCACATCCTCAAATAATTCAATCAGGCTCGTGAGGCACGACCTGCCCCTCACAAAGCCATGCTGACTGTCTCTAATCAGCCTATGCTTCTCTAAATGCCCATAAATCCTGTCTCTAAGAATCTTCTCCAGTAATTTGCCCACCACTGAAGTAAGACTCACTGGTCTGTGATTCCCAGAGTTATCCCTATTTCCTTTCTTAAACAAAGGAACAACATTTGCCACCCTCCAATCATCTGGCACTACTCCTGTGTCCAGTGAGGATGCAAAGATCATCGCCAAAGGCGCAGCAATCTCCTCCTTCGCTTCCTGTAATAACCTTGGATATATCCCATCTGGCCCCGGTGACTTCTCTGTCCTAATGTTTTTCAAAAGTTCCAGCACATTCTTTTTCCTCACGTTGACGTGCCCTAGTATATCAGCCAATCGTACACCATCCTCACAAACATCAATGTGTCTCTCTCTGGTGAATACTGAAGCAAAGCATTCATTAAGGACCTCCCCTACCTCTTCTGACTCCAGGTACGTTCCCTCTTTTATCCCTGATTGGTCCTACCCTCACTCTAGTCATCCTCTTATTTTTCACATATGTGTAGAACGCTTTGGGGTTTTCCTTTACTCGTCAAGGAATTCTCATGCCCCCTTCCAGCTCTCCTAAGTCCATTCTTAAGCTCCCTCCTGGCTAGTAACTCTCCAGAGCCCTGTCTGATCTATGCTTTCTAAGCCTCAGGAAAGATTCTTTCTTCCTCTTGACAAAATATTCTACATCTCCTGTCAACCACAGTTCCTTCCCTTTACCATCCTTACCCTGTCTCAATGGGACAATCCTATCCAGAGCCCCATGCAAGTATTCCTTAAACAACCTCCACATTTACGCTGCGTCCTTCCCCAAGAACATCTGTTCCCAATTTACTCTACCAAGTTCCTGCCTAATAGCATCATAGAACCGTAGAACAATACAGCACAATACAGGCCCTTCGGCCCACCATGTTGTGCCAACCATTAAACCACACCTAATACTATCTAACCCTTTCCTCCCACATATCCCCCTATTTTAAATTCCTCCATATGCTTATCCAACAAGCTCTTGAACTCAGCCAACGTAACTGCCTCCACCACTACCCCAGGCAGCGCATTCCATGCACCAACCACTGTCTGGGTGAAAACCCTCCCTCTGATATCTCCCTTGAACTTCCCACCCATTACTTTAAAGCCATACCCTCTTGAATTGAGCATTGTTGCCCTGGGAAAGAGGTACTGGCTGTCTACTCTATCTACTCCTCTTAATATTTTGTATACCTCTATCATGTCTCCCCTCATCCTCCTTCTCTCCAATGAGGAAAGCCCTAGCTCCTTTAGTCTCTCTTCATAATCCATACTCTCCAAACCAGGCAACATCCTGGTAAATCTCCTCTGCACCCTTTCCAACGCTTCCACATCCTTCCTATAATGAGGCGACCAAAACTGGACATGGATATTCCCCAGGCTGCTTCGTGAGGCTAGGGAGGAGATTGCTGAATCATTGGCTAGGATCTTTGGGTCCTCGTTGTCCACGGGGATGGTACCGGAGGATTGGAGGGTGGCAAATGTTGTCCCCTTATTCAAAAACGGTAGTAGGGATAGTCCAGGGAATTATAGACCAGTGAGCCTTACGTCTGTGGTGGGTAAGCTGTGAGAAAGGATTCTAAGAGATAGGATCTGTGATCATTTAGAGAGTCATGGACTGATTAGGGACAGCCAGCATGGATTTGTGAAGGGAAGATCTTGCCTCTCAAGCCTGATAGGGTTCTTAGGAAGATTGATGAGGGTAGTGCAGTAGATGTGGTCTACATGGATTTTAGTAAGGCGTTTGTCAAGGTTCCGCATGGTAGGCTTCTTCAGAAGGTCAGAGGCCAAGGGATCCAGGGAGGCTTGGCCGTGTGGATTCAGAATTGGCTTGCCTGTAGAAAGCACAGGGTTGTGGTGGAGGGAGTGCATTCGGATTGGAGGGCTGTGACTAGTCGTGTCCCACAAGGATTGGTTCTGGGACCTCTACCTTTTGTGATATTTATTAATGACTTAGATGAGGGGGTGGAAGGGTGGATTAGCAAGCTTGCAGATGACACAAATATCGGTGGTGTTGTGGATAGTGTGGAGGGCTGTCAAAGCTTACAGAGGGATATTGATAGGATGCAGAGCTGGGCTGACAAGTGGCAGATGGAGTTCAATCCGGAGAAGTGTGAGGTGGTACACTTTGGAAGAACAAACTCCAAGGCGGAATACAAGGTAAATGGCAGGATTCTGGGCAGTGTAGAGGAGCAGATGGATCTGGGTGTTCATATCCACAGATCCCTGAAAGTTGCCACACAGGTGGATAGGGTAGATAAGAAAGCTTATGGGGTGTTAGCTTTGATAAGTAGTGGGATTGAGTTTAAGAGCCGCGAAGTAATGATGCAGATTTACGAAACTCTGGTTAGACCACACTAAGAGTACTGTGTCCAGTTCTGGTCCCCTCATTATAGGAAGGATGTGGAGGCATTGGAGAGGGTGCAGAGGAGATTTACCAGGATGCTGCCTGGATTAGAGAGTGGATTATGAGGAATGACTAAAGGAGCTAGGGCTTTACTCATTGGAGAGAAGGAGGATGAGGGGAGACATGATAGAGGTATACAAAATATTAAGAGGAATAGATAGAGTAGACAGCCAGCGCCTCTTTCCCAGGGCACTGATGCTCAGTACAAGAGGGCATGGCTTTAAGGTAATGGGGGTGATGTTCAAGGGAGACGTCAGAGGGAGGTTTTTCACCCAGAGAGTGGTTGGTGCATGGAATGCGCTGCCTGGAGTGGTGGTGGAGGCTGAAACGTTGGTCAAGTTCAAGAGGTAGTTAGATAAGCATATGGAGGAATTTAAGATAGAGGGATATGTGGGAGGAAGGGGTTAGATAGTCTTAGGAGTGGTTTGTAGGTCGGCACAACATGGTGGGCCAAAGGGCCTGTATTGTGCCGTATTGTTCTATGGTTCTATGGTACTCCAAGTGTGGTCCAACCAGAGTTTTGTAGAGCTGCATCATTATCTCACGGCTCTTAAACTCGATCCCACAACTTATGAAAGCTGACATCCCATAAGCTTTCTTGACTACCCTATCCACCTGTGAGGCAACTTTCAGTGATCTCCCAGATCCCTCTGCTCTTCCACACTACCCAGAATCCTGCCATTAACCTTGTACTCCGCCTTGGAGTTTGTCCTTCCAAAGTGTACCACCACACACTTCTCTGGATTGAACTCCATCTGCCACTTGTCAGCCCAGCTCTGCATCCTATCGATATCCCTCTGCAATCTTCGACGGTCCTCCACACTATCCACAACACCACTGACCTTTTTGTCGTCTACCCTACTACCTTTTTTGAATAGGGGGACATTTGCCACCCTCCAATCCTCTGCTACCATTCCCGTGGACAACGATGACTCAAAGATCCTAGCCAATGGTTCAGCAGTCTCCTCCCTTGTCTCGCGGAGCAGCCTGGGGGATATTCCATCAGGCCCCGGGGACTTATCTGTCCTAATATTTTCTAACAGCTCCACCACATCCTCTCTCTTGATATCTACATGCTCTAGAACATTATCCTTACCAACACTGCCTCAGTGTCATCAAGGCCCCTCTCTTTGGTGAATATTAAAGAGAAGTATTCATTGAGAATTTCACCCACTTCCACAGCTTCCAGGCACATCTTCCCACCTTTGTCTCTAATTGGTCCTACCTTTACCCTCGTCATCCTTCTGCTCTTCACGTACGTGAAAAAAGCCTTGGGATTCTCCTTAACCCTACTTGCCAAGGCCTTTTCATGTCCCCTTCTTGCTCCCCTCGGCCCCTTCTTAAGTTCCTTCCTTGCTACCCTGTATTCCTCATGAGCCCTATCTGATCCTTGCTGCCTACACCTTACGTATGCTGCCTTCTTCCTCCTAACTAGTTGTTCCACCTCTCTTGTCACCCATGATTCCTTCACCCTGTCATTCCTTCTCTGCCTCACCAGGACAAATTTATCCCTAACATCCTGCGAGAGATCCCTGAACAATGACCACATCTCTATAGTACATTTCCCTTCAAAAATGTCATCCCAATTTACACTCTCAAGTTCTAGCCTTATAACCTCATAACTTACCCTTCCCCAATTAAATATCTTCCTGTCCTCTTTGCTCCTATCCTTGTCCATGACAATGCTGAAGGTTAGGGAGCGGTGGTCACTGTCCCCCAAATGCTCACCTACTGAGAGATCTGTCACCTAACCCAGTTCATTACCTAATACTAGATCTAATATGGCATTCCCTCTAGTCGGCCTGTCAACATACTGTGACAGGAATCCGTCCTGAACACACCTAACAAACTCTGCCCCATCTAAATCTTTGGTACTAAGCAGGTGCCAATCAATATTTGCCAAGTTGAAGTCTCCCATGATAACAACCCTGTTATTCTTGCACCTTTCCAAAATTTGCCTCCCAATCTACCGGGGGGCCTATAGAATACTCCCAGTAGAGTAACTGCTTCTTTCTTATTCCTAACTTCCACCCATACTGACTCCAGAGAGGATCCTCCTACATTATCCACCCTTTCTGCAGCTGTAATAGTATCCCTGACCCTAACCCTAACACCACCCCTCCTCCTCTTCTCCCCCCCCCCCATCCCTTTTAAAACACTGAAATCCAGGAATATTCAATATCTATTCCTGCCCTGGTGACAGCCAAGTCTCTGTGATAGCCACAATATCATAGTCCCATGTACTTATCCAAGATCTCAGTTCATCACCCTTATTCCTGATACTTCTTGCAGTTAAGTAAATGCACTTTAGCCCATCCACCTTTCTACTTTTAAATCCTGTACTCTGCTTCTCCTTCCTCAAAGCCTCTCTACATGTTAGATATGACTTTTCCACATCCACTTCTTCCTCTGACCTACCCCTCTGCTTCCCATCCCCCTCGCAAACTAATTTAAACCCTCCCAAACCACCCTAGCAAACCTCTCCCAGTTTAATACTTTCCCATATACTCTGCTCCTATCCCTCTCCAAGGCTATGGTAAAGCTCAAGGACCTTTCTAGTAGGACCATCTACATATTGCTTTAGAAAGCTTGCCTGGGCACACTTAACAAATTGTGCCCCATCTAATCCCTTTTTACTACGGCAGTCCCAGTTAATATTAAGGAAGTTACAATCACCTACTATTGCAATCCTATTATCCTTGCACACTTGAAGCATTGTGTACAGTTTCACTACAGGAATGAGGTGGGAGCAATAGAGAGAATACAGAAGAGATTCCTTGGACATTGCCTGGAATGGAGGGCTGTATTTATAAGGAGAGATTGGATAGACTGGGGTTATTCTCAGTGGAACGTAAGAAGCTGAGAAGTGACCTAATAGAAGTTTATAAAATTATGAGGAGCATAGATAGGGAAAAATAGTCAGAGTCTTTTCCCCAGGGCAAGGGAGTCTCGAACTAGAGGGCACAGGTTTAACGTGAGAGGGGAGAAATTTAAAGGAGATCTGAGGGGCATGCTTTTCATTGAGAGGGTAGTGAATATCTGGAACGAGCTGACAGAGGTGGTGGTGCATGCAGATACAGTCACATTGTTTAAATGGCGTTTGAACAGGTATTCTGTTAGGAAATGTATTGAGGGATGCAGGTCTAATATGGGCAAATGGGTTTAGTGTGGATAGACACCATTGTCGGCATGGATGAGGTGGGCAGAAAGGGTCCATTTCTGTGCTACAAGTTTGTATGATTCTACGAGTTCAGTGTCTTTAATTCCAATTTTCCTGCATTAAAGTGTACACAATCAAGCGATCCCAGACTTTGTTTTCTTTTTCCCAGCATTTGTTTCCTTGCTCTAGAGTGCTGTTTGCTCATCAACTGCATCAAATTGCATCTCTCAGGTTTGTATCCCATTGCCATCGCAGTTTAAACTTTACACAACACCACAAGCAACCCCTTCTCTCCAGCAAGAATGTTGTCTCAGTCCTGTTGAGATGCATCCCATCGGGCTTGGACAAATCCATCCGCCCCGACAACTGATCCCACTGCCTGCGCCCCCTCCTGCAATATCTCTTCAGCCACATGCTCGGTTGCACTTTCCTCCTATTTCTGTACATGCCAGCATGTACAGCACCAGTAGTAAACCAGAAATTACAACATTTTGAGATCCTGCTTTTTTTAAAAGAATTAAGAGCACAAGTAGGCCCTTAAAGCCTTCTCTGCCATTTAGTAAGATCATTGGCTGATCTGATGCAAAAAACAAACTGCTGGAGGAACTCAGCAGGTCAGGTAGCATCTGTGGGTGGAAATGGACAGTCGACATTTCAGATCGAGACTGAAAAGGGAGATGGGATATAGCCAGTATTAAAAGGTGAGGGGAAGAGGTAGAGCAAGAGCTGGCAAGTGATAAGTAGGCCCGGGTGAGAAGGGGTGTTAGAGAGATGGAGGGAAGAGTGGAAATAGCAGCAGAATCTGGGAGGTGATTGGTGGAGGCAAAGGCTGAAAATAATGGAATCTGTTAGGATTCTGATTGTGTTCCGTTTTGCTCACCCTGCTGTGGGAAAGATACCACTAAGCTGGAAAGAGTGCAGAAAAGATTTACAAGGATGTAGCCAGGATTTGAGGGCCTGAGTTATCAGGAGAGATTGGACAAGCTAGGAGTTTATTCCTTGGAGCATAAGACATTGAGGGTGACTTGAGGTGTATAAAATCATGAGTGAATGCAGTCTTTTTCCCAGATAAAGGGAATCAAGAAAACGAGGGCATAGATTTAAGGTAAGAGGGGAAGATATAATAAAGACCTGAGGGGCAACCTTTCAGACAGAGGGTGCTATGTACATAGAACGAGCTGCCAGAAGAAGTGGTTGAGGCGGGTACATTAATAACACTTAAAAAGGCATTTGGACAGGTACATAGATAGGAAAGGTCTCGAGGGATATGGGTTGAATGTGGGCAAATGGGACTGGCTAAGATGGGCATCATGGTAATTGGTTTATTATTGTCCCATGTACGGAGATTCGTTGATAAAAATTTGTTTTGCATGCCATTGATATAAATCACTCTAAAACAAATACATCAAGGTAGTACAAAGGGAAGAGCAATAACAGAATGCAGAATATAGTGTTACAGTTACCGAGAAAGTGCAGTGCAGGTAGACAATAAGGTGCAAGGGACATAATGAGGTAGATTGCGAGGTCAAGAGTTCATCATAGAATATGGAACAGCAGAGCACAGCAACAGGCCCTTTGCCCCACAATGTTGTCACATGCATGACAGAAAAATGGAGGGCTTTGTGGGAGGAAAGGGTGAGATAGCTATTAGAGCAGGATAAAATGTCGGCACAACATCGTGGGCTGAAGGGCCTGTACTGTGCTGTAATGTTCTATGTTCTAATGTTGTGCTGAACTAATTAAGCTAGTAAGTAAACATCGAACAAACCTGCCTGCACAAGGTTCTTATCCCTCCATTCTCTGCATAATCATGTGTCTATCTAAGAGCCTCTTAAATGCCTTGATCGTATTTGCCTCCACTGCCAACTCTGGCAGTGCATTCCAGGTGCCCACCACTGTGTAGTAAAATCTTGGCCCACACATGTCCTTTGAACTTACCTCCTCTCACCTTAAATGCGTGCCCTCTAGTATTAGACATTTCAACCCTGGGAAAAAGATATTGGCTGTCTATCTATGCCTCTCATAATCTTATAAACTTACATCAGGTCTCGCCTCAGCTGCTCCAGAGAAAACAACCGAAGTTTGTCCAACATCTCCTCATAGCACATGCCCCCTAATCAAGGCAACATCCTGGTAAACCTCTTCTGCACACTCTCCAAAGCTTTCACAACCTTCCTGTAATGGGGCAACCAGAATTGAATGCAATACTCCAGATGCAGCCTAACCAGAGTTTTATAAAGCTGCAACATAACTTCCTGACTCTTGAACTCAGTGTCTTGACTAATTAAAGGCAAGCATGCCATCTGCCTTCTTTACCACCCTATCAACCTGTGCAGACCCTTTCAGGGAGTTATGGACTTGGACCCCAAGATCCCCTGTACATCAAAGCTGTTAAGGGTCCTGCCATTAGCAGTGTACTGTCCCTTCAGATTTGATCTCCCAAAATGCAACACCTCACACTTGGCCAGATTAAACTTCGTCTACAACTGACCTATATCCCACTGTATCCTTTGGCAATCTTCTCCACTATCCATAACACCAATCTTTGTATCATCTCTAAATTTACTAACCCACGCATCCACAAACAACAGGGGTCCAAGTCTGAATCCCTGTGGAACACCAATAATCACGGACTTCCAGCCAGAATTAGTCCCATCGATCTCAACCCTCTTCTATTGGCAAGACAATTTCGAATCCAAACAACCAAGTCACCGTACATCCCATGTATCTCAATCTTCTTGATGAGCCTACCATGTCGGACCTTGTCAAACGTCTTACTAAAATCCATGCAGACAACATCCACAGCTCTCCCCCAATCACTTTGTCACCTCATCAAAAAACTCAATCAAGTTAGTAAGACATGATTTGCCTTACTATGATTCTCCAAATGTTCATAAATCCTATCCCCAAGAATCCTCTCCAATAGCTTCCCTACCACTTACGTGAGATTCACCGGTGTATAGTTACCAGGATTATCCCTATTTCCCTTCTTGAACAACAGAATGACATTAGCTCTTCTCCAGTCCTCTGGGACCTCGCCTCTGGCTAGAGAGGACGTATAGATCTTAGAACATAGAAACATAGAAAACCTACAACACAATACAGGCCCTTCAGCCCACAAAGTTGTGCGGAACATGTCCCTACCTTAGAAATTACTAGGCTTACCCATAGCCCTCTATTTTCCTAAGCTCCAGGTACCTATCCAAAAGTCTCTTAAAAGACCCTATCGTATCCACCTCCACCACCATTGCCGGCAGCCCATTCCACGCACTCACCACTCTGAGTAAAAAACTTACCCCTGACATCTCCTCTGTACCTACTCCCCAGCACCTTAAACCTGTGTCCTCTTGTAGCAACCATCGGCTCCTAAATTCAATTCCACGATTGATGAAGGACAATACACCATATGCCTTCTTAACCACAGAGTCAACCTGTGCAGCCGCTTTGAGCATTCTATGGACTCGGAACCCAAGATCCCTCTGATCCTCCACACTGCCAAGGGTCTTACCATTAATACTATATTCTGCCATCATCTTTGACCTACCAAAATGAACCACTTCACACTTATCTGGGTTGAACTCCATCTGCCACTTCTCAGACCAGTTTTGCATCCTATCTATGTCCCGCTGTAGCCTCTGACAGCCCTCCACACTATCCACAACACCTCCAACCTTTGTGTTACCAGCAAACTTACTAACCCATCCCTCCACTTCCTCATCCAGGTCATTTATAAAAAATCATGAAGAGTAAGGGTCCCAGAATAGATCCCTGAGGCACACCACTGGTCACTGACCTCCATGTGGAAAATGACCTGTCAACAACCACTCTTTGCCTTTTGTGGGCAAGCCAGTTCTGGATCCAAAAAGCAGTGTCCCCTTGGATCCCATGCCTCCTTACTTTCTTAATAAGCCTTGCATGGGATACCTTATCAAATGCCTTGTTGAAATCCATATGCACTACATCTACTGCTCTTCCTTCATCAATGTGTTTAGTCACATCCTCAAAAAATTCAATCAGGCTCGTAAGGCAGGACCTGCCCTTGACAAAGCCATGCTGACTATTTCTAATCATATTATACCTCTCCAAATGTTCATAAATCCTGCCTCTCAGGATCTTCTCCATCAACTTACCAACCACTGAGGTAAGACTCACTGGTCTATAATTTGCTGGGCTATATCTACTCCCTTTATTAAATAAAGGGACAACATCCGCAACCTTCCAATCCTCTGGAACCTCTCCCATCCCCATTGATGATGCAAAGATCATCGCCAGTGGCTCAGCACTCTCCTCCCTCACTTCCCACAGCAGCCTGGGGTACATCTCATCCAGTCCTGGAGACTTATCCAACTTGATACTTTCCAAAAGCTCCAGCACATCCTCTTTCTTAATATCTACATGCTCAAGCTTTTCAGTCTGCTGCAAGTCATCACTACAATGACCAAGATCCTTTCCCATAGTGAATACTGAAGTATTCATTAACTACCTCTGCTATTTCCTCTGGATCCATACACACTTTCCCACTGTTACACTTGATAGGTCCTATTCTTTCACGTCTTATCCTCTTGCTCTCTACATACTTGTAGAATGCCTTGGGGTTTTCCTTAATCCTGTCCACCAAGGCCTTCTCATGGCCCCTTCTGGCTCTCCTAATTTCCTTCTTAAACTCCTTCCTGTTAGCCTTGTAATCTTCCAGATCTCTAACATTACCTAACTATCTGAACCTTTTGTAAGCTTTTCTTTTCTTCTTGACTAGATTTATTATAGCCTTTGTACACCACGGTTCCTGTACCCTATCATAGCTTCTCTGTCTCATTGGAACGTACCTATGCAGAACTCCACACAAATATTCCCTGAACATTTGCCACATTTCTTCCATACTTTTCCCTGCGAGCATCTGTTCCCAAGTTAAGCTCCAATTTCCTGCCTGAGAGCCTCAATTCCCCTTACTCCAATTAAATGCTTTTCGAACTTGTCTGTTCCTATCTCTCTCCAATGCTTTTGTAAAGGAGATAGAATTATGATCACTATCTCCAAAATGCTCTCCCACTGAGAGATCTGACACCTGACCAGGTTCATTTGCCAATACCAAATCAAGTACAGTCTCTCCTCTTGTAGGCTTATCTGCATATTGTGTCAAGAAACCTTCCTGAACACACCTAACAAATTCCACCCCATCTAAACCTCTTGCTCTAGGGAGATGCCAATCAATATTTGGAAAATTAAAATCTCCCATCAGGAGAACTCTGTTATTATCACACCTTTCCAGGATTTGTTTCCCTATCTGCTCCTCAATATCCCTGTTATTATTGGGCGGTCTATAAAAAACACCCAGTAAAGTTATTGACCCCTTGGTCAAGGCCCTAGCAATCTCATCTCTTGCCTCTCTCAATAACCTGGGGTGTATCCCATCAGATCCTGGGAATTATCCACCTTAATGTTCTTCAAGACCCAACACTACCTTAATCGCAAAATGCCCGAGCATGTTAGCACGCTGCACACTGATCTCACTATCCGTCACATCTTTCTTGGTAAATACTGACGTAAAGTGCTCACTTAGGACCTCACCCATGTCCTCTCCCTCCAAACTCATGTTCCCTCCTTAAGATGTCCTATCCTCTCCCTAGTTATCCTCTTGTTCTTAAAGTACATATGGAATACCTTGGGATTCTCTTTAATTCTCCTTGCCAAGGACTTTTCATGGCACCTCCTGGCTCTCCTAATTTCCTTCTTGAGTTCTTTTCTACCTTCTTTATAATGACAAGGGCCCTATTTGATTTTAGCTTCAAAACCTTAGATTTGCTTCTTTTTACTTCTTGACTAAATTCACCACCTCTTTCATAATCTATGGTTCCCTTACCTTGCCATTCTGGTCCTTCCTTCGTACTGGAACATACCTGTCCTGTATTCTGTGCAGTTGATTGCATTCCTGAATGTGCCTTTCGCCACTATGTGTGAAGCACCCTGAATTTTCCACATAGTAAAGATGTCCATTCAATGAATATTCATCAGTATTTCTAGTAAATGGGAAAAGAACATTATACTAACTGTCTCAAATCACTCCATCATTAATCTTCCATCTGCTCATGTTCTAGGATCATTGACTTCCTCCCTCACGATGCAAATGTTGAAACAGCTTTTCCTGAAACCATGATGGCAACACAGCCGATTCCTCTTGATTCCTATCAGGACGAGCAGTCGGTAAGATTGTTTTGCAATAAAGTATTGCACTCATGATAAGGTATTAACTGAATGCACACAGGAATGATTTGGGGAGTGGCATCATAGAAATTGACAATACAACAGGTCTTTCATCCCATGGAGTTACTGCCAGCCAAAAGTGGAGCTATTTGTATCACGCATACTTCCCAGCTTTTGGCCATAGCCTTCTAGGCTACAGCTCTTCAAGGTACTCCGTATCATTAAATGTGCTGTGGGTTTCCGCCTCCACTACCCTTTTAGATAGTGGGTTCTAGACCCGCACTTGGGTAGAAAAAACATGCTCACCATCATTTAATGCATTTAAATCTATGCCTTTAAGTTGCTAACCTACACAGCCTGTCTAGGCCTCATGTAATTTTGTACACCTCAATAGCATAAGCTCTTCGTCTCTCTTATTCTTAAGTAACCCTGCCCAGAAGGTTTTCCTTACAAATGTACGTAATTGTCCAACCCCAGCAACAGCCTTGTAAATCTCCTCTTCTCCTTCTCTATCCTTATCACATCACACCTTTCCAGTAGCATGGTGACCAACACTGCAGAGCTGGAAAAGTTTGTGTTTTATACATGATCTCTCTGCTTTTATATTATATGCCTAACTGATAAAGGCATGTTCTCTATACTCCTTCATAACCTCCTTGACCCCTACCTTCAGGAATTGTGAATGTACATGCTAGGATCTCTCTGTTCCTCTGCACTTCATAATATCCTATCATTTATCATATCTCCTTTGCCTTGTTGTCATCCCCAAAAGTGTTCACTTGTGCTTCTGGACCAGCCTACCATGTGAGACATTGTCAAAAGCCTTCCTAAAGTCCACATTTGGTGATGATACAAAGGTTGGTGTTGTGGAAAGTTCAGAAGGTTGCTGTAGATTACAACAGGATATTGATAGAATGTAGAGCTGGGCTGAGAAGTGGCAGATGGAGTTCAACCCGGATGACTGTGAAGTGATACCCATGGCTAATGAGGGTACAAAATTCTCCATCATGTTTGTTGATGACCTGAAGATGATGGTGTTGTGGATAGCAAGGAATTGCCTGGATTGAAGGACTTTAGCTGCTGGGAGAGATTGGACAGGCTGGTCTTGTTTTTCCTGCAGTGAACGAGGTGAGGGATGACTCCTGCTGGATGGATGGATAGATAGCTAGGCATGGTGCAGATGGTGAGGATCTTTGATGACGGATGTTGCCTTCTTGAGGCAGCGCCTCATTTAGATACTACCGATGGTGGAGAGGGATGTGCCCACATGGTCCGTTTATTAATGTTCTTGGGAAACAACGGACTGCAGGTGCTGGAATCTAGATGAAAAACACAGTGGTGCTGGAGGAACTCAGCAGGTCAGGCAGCATTTTTGGAGGAAAGCAGGCTGTCAATGTTTCGGGTCAGGAGCTGCTAAACATGCATGCCATTTTAAAGCAGGATTGCAAAGTTTTTTGTGGTTACCGTCTAATGAACATTGCAAGTGTAAAAAAAGGTGTGAGGGCTGTTTTGAAACAGTACAGCGAAAAAAGGAAGGTCTGCAGTTAGGGGTTGAAAACCCGAGAAGTTGTTTTAGATCCCACCTGTGAATGGAGTCCTGGGACAGAAATACTGGCATCTGTTTCCCTCTGCCCCTCAATCCTGCTTAGAATGGACATCTCTTGAACAACTTTAGTCACTTACTGTAATTACAGAAGATACCCATGGCAACAGTATTTTGCCACAGGGTATAAATGTGTACGTTTCAAAGAGTCATTAGCAAGTTGTAAATGTGGATTAATACGGCCATTGATTGTTCATCCCTGTGAGAGAAGCAAACCCATGTCAGCTTGTTCTGCAGCCAGCTGTCAGCTACTCCAATGGAATGTTACCTCAAAGATAGCATTGTCCTGTACTCCCAAGTAGACAGTGCACTACTCTAGAGAGAAGGGCAAAACTGGGAACAGACTCCTTTCAGAGGTTGGTGTTATCAACATGGTATTTACCTGAACAGTAAAGGCTAGAGCCTTTAGTGGTTACATTAGAGCATCTGGTTGGATAAAGTTTTAAAACTGGTTGGTGAGCATATTCTTAAACTTTTCTGTATTTTTAGAAACAAATATTTTTGATGTGTTCAGTTTCATTTAGAGTAGTGAGTAATTTCTCAACTTTCCTTAGCATTTGCTAATAATAATTGTAATTTTTGAAGTAGTAAAATAAAATCTATGATAATTTAAATATTTTATTACTCCATCTTCAACTAAAGAAATTAATTAAAATCATGTTTGCTTTTGAAATCTAAATATCCGGCAATTTTGCATTAATATTGTGAAATCTATGTGCAGCTAAAATATAAACAGAAAATGCTGGAAATATTCTGCCGAGAAACAGAGCTAACAAAATTCTGATTGGTATTGGTATTGATAAAGGGTCTTCATCCTGAAACATTAGCTCTGTTTCTCTTGCCACAGATGCAGCCTGACCTGCTGAGCATTCCCAACATTTTCTGTTTTATTTTAGATTTCCAACATCTGCAGACAGAATTGGGAATCAATGATGAGAGCTTGTCAGTTCCCATCAGATTTACTCCGTCTGCCAGAAATGTGCTCCATCCTCCATATAATGATTCTGGGAACAGACTTCTAATAGCAGTTCTGTTGGACTGTGCACTCTTAATGTGCACCGGCCACATTTACTACATTATAGTTTGTTTACAGGCCACCTTGGAACTACTTCGTTTTAACAGCACAAGATTAGGGGGAATCGAAGTGGTATAAGTGGGGGATGGTGTTGTGTTGAATTTATAACACATGATAAGGCCAGTTGGTCCAACTGCTCTCTGCCAGCATATAAGCCTAACCCTACCCCATTTCAGTTTTTCAATGCGTGACCATAATATCACATTTTATACATGTTTTTTACATGACTCTTGCTGATGTTTGGGAGTTCCTGTGCCCATGCTATCCCACCTCACCACACCTGAAATCCCCTTCATTATCTTCAAAGGAGTGAGTCAAGAAGGCATACATTGGTACTCTAGAACATGCCAGTATTAACAAGGTGGAGGTATTAGATGTTATGAAACTCATAAGGGTCGACAAATCCATCCACCTTATTAATGCCCTTCATGATTTTATAAGCCTCCACTCCAGGGAAAATAGTCCCACCCTTTCCAGTACCATCTTCGAGCCCTCCAGTTCCAGCAACATCCTTGTGAATCTTTTTTTGCACCCTCTCTAGCTTAATCACATCGTCCCTAAGGTAAGGCAACTAGAACACAATACTCCAGGTGTAGTCTAACCAAGGTCTAGTACAGCTGTGACATGATGTCCGAAATCTTGTACTTAAAACCCTGTCCGATGAGAGAAATGTGCCGTACACCTTCTTCACCACCTTGCCTACCTTGTGCCGCTGTTTTCAGGAAACTATGTACTTGTACCCCTGGGTCTCTGTTCTACAACATTTCCAAGGGCCCTGTCATTCACTGTGTGTGTCCTGCCTGATTTAACTTCCAAAAATGCATCACTTTGCACTTGTCGGAGTTAAATTCCAACTGCCATTCCCTTGTTCACTTTCCCAGTTGACCTAGATCCTGTTGTAACCTTAGACAACCTTCTTCACTATCCACCATGCCACCAATTTTGCTGTAATCTGCAAACTTACTAATCAAGCCACCAACATTCTCATCCCAATCATTAATATACGTGACAAACAGTGGACCCAGCAATGATCCCTGCAGCACATCGCTGGTCATAGACCTCCAATCTGAAAAACAACTCTCCACTACCACCCTCTGATCCTTCCACCAAGCCAATTTTCTATCCAATTTGCTAGTCCACTCTGGATCCAATGTGATCTAACCTTCCAGACCAGCCTACCATGCGGGACCTTATCAAAGACCTTGCTAAAATCCATATAGGTACAGTCTACCTCCCCGCCTTTCAATCCTCTTGGTCACCTCTTAAAAAAACTTAAGTTTGTGAAACATGATTTGCCACGCACAAAGCTGTGCCGACTATCCCTCATCAGTCTTTGCCTTTCCCAATGCAGGTAGATCCTGTCTTGCAGAATCCCCTCCAGTAACTTTCCCACCAGTGATGTTTGGCTCACAGGCCAGTAGTTCAATAGATTGTCCTTGCAGCCCTTCTTAAATAAAGGCACAACATTAGCCCAATTTCAGACTTCTGGTACCTCACCTGTGGCTAAGGAAGATACAAAAATGTTTCCCAGAGCCCCTGCAATTTCTTCCCTTACTTCCTAGGATACACTTGGTCAAGCCCTGGGTTTTATCTACCTTCATGAGCATCAAGATCGCCAACACCTCATCTTTCATAATGTGGATATGTTTCAATATTTCAATACATCACTGTTCTCATCCCTGATTTCCCGAGCTTCCATGACATTCTCTGTGGTAAATACAGACGAGAGCTATCAATTTAAGACCTCATCCATTACCCTTGGCTTCCCACAGAAGGTAACCAAAAAGTTTGATGAAGGCAAGGTGGTGGATGTTGTCTCTATGGACTTTGGTATGGTATTTGTAAATAACTTACCTCACACATCCCCTTTGAACTTTCCCCCTCTCATCTTAAATCATACCCCCCCTAGTATTAGACTTTTTGACCCTGGGAGAAAGATACCAGCTGTCTACTCTATCTTTGCCTCTCATATTCTTATAAACCTCTGTCAGGTCTCCCCTCAGCCTCTGCTGCTCCAGAGAAAACAACCCAAGTTTATCTTCATCAGTTGTAGATAATCATCTACAAACACGGGTCAGGAGTATAATGAAATGTCCTCTACTTGTCTGAATGAACACTCAAGAAGCTCCTCAGCAGGATAAAGTGCCGCATTACCCACCATAAATATTCATTTCCTCCATTGACAGCACACAGTGGCTGTATGCCTTCCTTCTACTATGTGTATGGCAATTAGTTGCCTAATATTCTCTTGATGTGATTCAAATCCGGTGATGTACTATAGGAACTGGTGCTTGGACCCTTACTGTTTGTTATATATTTTAACAATTTTATGTGAAGATAAGATTTATTATTAGTAAGTTTGCAGATGACATGAAAATTGGTGGTATTATTATAGTCTTAGGTTGATATTTATCAGCTGGTAAGTTGGGCAGTGCAATGGCAGATGGAATATGGCACGGTAGCATAGTGATTAGCATAATGCTTTACAGTGCCAGAGACCTGGGTTCAAATCCGGCCACTGTCTGTAAGGAGTTTGTACGTTCTCCCCATGTCTGTGTGGGTTTCCTCCGGGTGCTCCGGTTTGCTCCCACATTCCAAATACGTACAAGTTAGGAAGTTATGGGCATGCTATGTTGGCGCCAGAAGCGTGACGACACTTGTGGGCTGCCCCCCAAAAATCACTACGCAAAAGATGTATTTCACTGTGTGTTTCGATGTACATGTGACTAATAACGATCTTATCTTATAATTTCATCTTGATGAGTGCAAGGTGGTGCAGTTTGGGGGAACTAATAAGGCTTGGATATTTACCATGAATAATATTGCTTTAGGGAGTATTAGGGACAGATGAATAAGTCCAAAAATCACTAAAGCTGATTGCACAGATAGATAAGCTGTTGAAAAAGGCATCTTAGGATATTTGCCTTCGTTAGCTAGGGCATTCAATGTGAGAGTAAGGAGGTGATAGTTCAACTTCATAAAACATTGGTTAGGCCACAGCTGGAGTTCTGTGTGCAGTCCTGGTCACAACACTAGAAAAGACACATTTATACTGAGGAGAATCATCAGGATGTTGCCTGGGATCCAGCATTTCAGAAAACTTGATGCATTTGTTACACATAATCGTAGAGTGAAACAGCATCCATGTTACCAGATCCATGCTGATTGTTTATCTATCTACCCCATTTTCGAACACTTGTCCCACAGCTTTGTATGGTTTAGCAATTCATGCACTCACCTCGGTATTACTTACATATTGTGAGAACCTTTCTCTACCACACCCTCAGGCAGTGTGGTCCTGATTCCAACCACCCTTCTGGGTGAAAGTTTCTTACAGTCTACCCTATGTTCCTTGTAATTTTGTACACCTCAATCAGGTCCCCCTTCTGCTTTCTCCACTCCAAGGAAAACAAACCCAATCTATCCAGTCTCTCCTTGTAACTGAAATGCTCCATCCAACGCAACATGGTGTTGAATCTGTTCTGCACTCTCTCCATTGTAATCATATCCTCTTTATGGTTCGCTGACCAGAACTGCCCACAGTGCTCCAGCTGTGGGATAATCAATGTTTTATAAGGTTGTATAATAAACGTCTTCTCATATTTTCTATGCCCTGACTACTGATGCCAAGTATCCTGTATGCCTTCTTAACCAACTTGTGCTGCAGCTTTTAGGGATCCTTGCACATGTAGACCAAGGTCCCTCAGTTCCTCATTACTTCCCAGGGTTCAACCATTTATCATGTTTATCCCAGTCTTATTAGTCATAACAAAATGTAACACCTTGTGTTTGTTGTGCTTAAGTTCCATCTGCCATTTCTCTGCCAATCTTTCCAACTGCTCAATATCACTCTAACTGAAGACTACACTCCTCCCTTATTCACAACACCATCAATTTTCATTACCGATCCCTGTGGTACACTGCTGGCCAAAGTATTCCAATCACAAAATCATCCCTCCACCATCACCCTCTGCCTCCTGTTACCAAGCCAGTTTTGGAAACAATTTCCTAATTTACCTTGGGCTTTAACCTTGTGGAACAGTTTCCCATGTGGGATTGTGTCAAAAGCGTTACTGAAGTCCAAATAAACTCCAACTACATTTTGTTCCAGCTTTGAAAAATTCAGTCAAATTGGTCAGAGTCACCATACTAACTATCTTTGATTAATCCTTGACATTCCAAGTGGAGACTAATCTTGTCCCTCAGAATTTTTTCCCAATAACTTCTCTATCATTGATGTTAGGCTTACAGGCCTGTAATTACTTGGCTTATTCCTGCTGAGTTTATTGAATAAAGGTAGTACATTTGCTGTCTTCCAGTCATTTGGCAACAGACATGTGGCCAGCAAACATTTAAAATTCTGTCAGGGCCCCAGTAATAACCTCCCTTGCCTACCCAGCAGACTGGGATACACCAAATCTCAACTAAAGATTGGGGAAGAAAGGGTACTAAAAGTGGAGGGACATACTTAAAAAGGAAGTTAAGAAGGCAATGAGGGGTCACGAAATATCACTAGCAGACAGGATTAAGGTAAATCTGAAGGCATCTTATAAGTTATATTAAAGGCAAAAGAATAACCAGGGAAAGAGTAGGGCCCATGAAGGACAATGGAGGTAATCTGTGAATGGAGCCAGAAGGCACAGGTGAGGTCCTAAATGGACACTTTTCATTGGTATTCACAAAAGAGATGAACTTTGTGGTTGGTGGATTCAGCAAAGAGGTGAAATTCTAGCATGTCTACATAAATAAAGATATTCTATGTTCTATGTAAGAGGTACCCAATTCATTAGTGGGCTTAAAAGGTGGATAAATCCCCAGGGCCAAATGAAATTTGTGAATTCAAATGGGTATAAAGGAAAGATTTCTATCAAGATTTAAATAGAAAAAAAACTTGCATATCTTCAGCATTTTTCACGTATAACATGGAACATAGAACAGTACAGCATAGGAGTAGGCCCTTTGGCCCACGATGTTGTGCAGAACTAATTAAAATAGTCACTAAATGCTTAACTAAACTAATCCCTTCTGCCAGCACAATGTCCATATCCCTCCATTCATAATAGGGTAGTATTAGTGAGAGATTTTAACTTTCCTAATATTACTGGGCCAACCATGGTGTAAAAGGCTTGGACACAGTGGAAATTGTGAAATGTGTCCAAGAAAGCTTCCTTTATCAATATATATAGGGAATTACCAGAGAGGGTGCAACACTGGACCTCCTCCTGAGGAATGAGGTAGGGCAAGTGGCAGAAGTATCTGTCAGTGAGCACTTTGTGTCCAGTGATCATAATTCTATAGTTTTAAAATAGTTATTGAGAAGGATATGACCAGTTCACAGGTTAAGGCCCTGAACTGGGGCAGAGCAAATTTTGGAGCCTGCACTGCACTTTCTTGTACTGTAACACCTTATTCTGCACTCTGCTGTTGTTTTACCTTGTACTACCTCAATGCACCATTGTAATAAATTGATCTGTCTGGACAGTGTGCAAGACAATTTTTTCCACTGTACATGTGACGATAATAAACCAATTTACCAATTTTAGATTGAGGGATGACCTGACTGAAGTATGTGAGATCATGAGGGACATAGACAGGATGAAAGCATAGTCTTTTTCCCAGGGAGAGGGTGCTAAAAACAAAGGGCATAGGTTTAAGATCAGAGGCAAGGGGGATTTAAAAGGGTCATCAGGGGCAGCTTCTTCATGCAAAGGGTGGTGCATATTAGGAATGAGCTGCCAGAAATAATGGATGAGGCAGGCACATTAGCAACATTAAAAAGCCATCTAATTAAGTACATGGACAGGAGAGGTTTAGAAGGCTATGGGTAAAACACAGGCAGATGGGACTATCTCGTTGGGCAAAATAGTCAGCATGGATGAGTTGGGCCGAAGGGCCTATTTCCATGTTGTATGGCTATGACTGCACATGTATGTGCTAATCTAAGAGATTACATCTGTCAAACCTCTCCCCATAGCACCTGCCCTCTAATCCAGGCAGCGTCCTGGTAAACCACTTCTGCACCCTCTCCAAAGCCTCCACATGCTTCTTATAATGGGGCAACCAGAATTGAATGCAATACTCCAGATGTGGCCTAACCAAAGTTTCATAAAGCTGCAACATAACTTCCTGATTCTTGAACTCAATTCCTCAACTAATAAAGGTAAGTTCAACCATTCTGTTCAACCATTTTCAGGGGGCTATGGACTTGGACCCCAGGACCCTCTGTACATCAACACTAAAGGGTCCTGCCATTAACTGTGTACTGTCATTTTACATTTGATCTCCCAATGTAACAATGAGGCAACACCTCACACTTGACCAGATTAAACTGCATCTGCCATTTCTCTGCTCATACCAGCAACTGATATCCTGCTGTTTCCTTTGGCAACCTTCTACATGATCCACAATGCCACCAATCTTTGTATCATCTGTAAACTTACTAACCCACCAATCCACATTTTCATCCAAATCATTTATGTACATCACACACAGCAGAGGTCCCAGTACGGATCCCTGTGCAACACCACTAGTCAAGGACCTCCAGCCAGAATAAGTCCCATTGATCACTATCTTCTGTCTTTTATGGACAATCCAATTCTGAATCCAAATGGTGAAATCCCTGTGGATCCCATGCATCTTAATCTGGATGAGCCTACCATGATGGATCTTGTCAAACACCGTTCTAAAATCCATGTAGACAACATCCACAGCTGTACCTTTGTAACCTCCTTGAAAAACCCAATCAAGTTAGTAAGACATGACCTGCCCTGCACAAAGCCATGCTGACTATCCCTAATTAGGCCATGGTTTTCCAAATGCCCATAAATCCTGTCCTGAAGAATCCTTTCCAATAGCTTCCCTACCATATATCCCTCTAAATATTTCCTATCTGTTTATCTGTCCAAATCTCTTTTAGATCTTGTAATTGTACCTGCCTCTACAGCTTCCTCTGCCAGTTCGTTCCATATACCCACCAGCCTCTGTGTGTAAAACCTGCCCCTCAGGTCCCCTTTAAATTTTTTGCCTCATCTTAAATTTATGCACCTGGCTTTAGATTCCCCTACCCTGGGGAAAAGGCAGTGATCCTCATGACTTTATAAACCTCTATAAAGTCACCCCTCAGGCTCCTACTCTCCTGGAAAATCAGTCCCAGTCTATCCAGTCTCTCCTTATAACTCAACTCCTCCAGTCCTGGTAATATTCTAGTGAATCTTTTCTGCACCTTTTCCAGCTTAATGCCATCTGTGACTAGTAAATAATGGAATATTAAATGCTGGATTGAGGAACATGGCGCTGTGGTTCCCATGACTGGGTAATGCTGGAGCAGGGGATCCCACAGCTGGGAACACAAGAATAGGGAATCCTGGGACAGAAGCACTTGACAGGGGGATCCCATGATTGGGCAATGCTGAAGCAAGGAATCTTGTGACTGGGGAACACTGGTACAGGGAATCATGGGACAGAGAACATTGGGGCAGGGGATCAATGATTGGAGAGCACTTGGGAAAAAGTCCCAGGCCTGGGGTACGCTAAAGCAAATAATCCCCAGACTGGGAAACAATGAAACAGGGAATCCTGGAACTGGTGAACAATTGGACAGAGAATCCCAGCATTGGTATGTGCTGGGCCAGAGAATCCTGGGACCAGGGAACACTGAGGCAAGGCATACTAGAGTCATAGAGTACTACAGCACAGAACCTAGGACTATGGTACATCAAGCAGGGAACCCAGAACATTTGGAAGGAAAGCACTGGACTGGGAATACTGGGGCAGGGAAGCCAGAGACTGGAAGAATAATTAGGCAAGTAAACCCATAACTGTGACCCCAATACTGGAGTGTACTGTGGCAGGCAAGTTTGTGACATAGAAACACTGGGGTAGGGCTATCCACAACTGGGGAATAACAGGGCTGAGAATGGGAATTGTTGCAGGATTTCTGAGATGGAGGACAATGGGGCAGAGAATCCCAGGGTTGTAGGATACCAAGGTGGAAAACATAGGACAGAAGTATTCTGGGCTAGGGAACTCAAGGGCAGGCACACCTAGAATTGGAGAGCAATGTGAAAGGGAAACCCAGGACTGGGGAACAGTGCCTCATAAATCTCATAGAGCCACAGAGCAATACAACACAGACACAGGCCCTTCGGCCCAACCAGTTCATGCCGACCACAGTGCCCGTCCAGCTAGTCCCAATTTCCTGCTTTCAGCCCATATCCTTCCAAGCCCCGCCCCTCCATGTACCTATCCAAGTGCTTCTTTACATGATACTGTTGTACCTGCCTCACCCACTTCCTCTGGCAGCTTGTTCCATATACCACCACCCTCTGTATGAAAAAGTTGCCCCTCAGGTCCCCCTTAAATCATTCCCCTCTCACCCTAAACCCATGCCCCCTAGTTTTGTACTCCCCTACCCTGGGGAAAAGACTGTTATCATCCACCTTATCTATGCTCTCATAATTTTAAACTTTTCTTTAAGGTTGCCCCTCATTCTCCTACATTCCAAGGAATAAAGACCTAGCCTGGCCAACCTCTCCCTATAACTCAGGTCCTCCAGCCCTGGCAACATCCTTGTAAATCTTCTCTGCACTCATTCCAGTTTAACCACGTCTTTCCAATAACAGGGTGATCAAAACTGTACACAGTACTCCTAGTGCGGCCTCACCAACGACTTATACAACTGCAACAAAATGCCCAGCCACCCACCCCATCTGTGCCCTTATAACTTTAGACACCTCTTTCAGGTCACCCCTCAGCCTCCTTCACTCCAGGGAAGACAAGCCCAGCCTGTCCAATCTCTCCCCATAACTAAAGTTCTTCAATCCAGGCATCATCCTGGAGAACCTCCTTTTCACTCCCCACAGTGTATCCACATCCTTCCTGTAGTAGGACAACCAGAACAGCACACAGTGCACTGTGCGGCCTAACCAGTGTTTTGTATGCAGCTTAACACCCTAACTTTTATATTCCATGCCCTGACCTATAAGGCAAGTGTGCCACATGCCTTCTTCACCACCCTATCTGCCCCCTTTTATCTTAAACCTCTGCCCTCTAGTATTTGACATTTCTACCCTGGGAAAAATACTATCAGGCCATTGAGCCAAAACTGGTACACAGAGTAATCTCTTTTTCCCATATATTTTCTCTGTACCTATTTGCTCCAAATTCCCAACAATACTACCACCCACCTACACCAGGGCAATTTACAGTGGCCAGGTGACCTACTTACTAGTACATCTTTAGGATGTAGGACAAAACTAGAACCCCCAGAGGAATCCAACACGCATACAGGGAGAATTTGCAAACTCAACACAGACAGCGCCCCAGGTCAGGATTGAACCTGGGTCGTTGGTGCTTTGAGGCAGCGGTTCTACTGGCCGCACTACTGCTCTGACAGTGGACATTGAGGTAGAGAATTCTGGGACTGGGAAACACCATGACCAGGGAACTTGGGCTTGTAAACAGTCTAATATCTCCAGAGCAGGAGTTTTGCTGGTGTGATAAGCTAAAATGATGGGCATCTGCAGTGGTTGTTAAAGTTTTGTACGAGTCGGACGCTTTGCTGCATTTGATCTGTTTCCAGATGCCAGTCGTGCCACAGATGACTAGCAACACTGAGCCAGGGTCCAGCTGCACCAAATCGGACCCCGATGCCTCAAGTCCTGTGCCTGCAGAGTCTCAGACATCTATGGAAGCTGATAAAGGAGCCATTTACAGGTAGAGAAACAGTAGCTTTCAAATGTAAACAATTGTAAATGCTGAAAACTCAGTAAATCTTGGGGAGATAAATATAGATTGAAATTGGAATCAAATCTTATCAGGTAAGGAGTTGCCACTGTTGCAGTCCGTGTAGAGGCTGAACCATTGCGCCACTTTCTCTGTGAACCATGTACATTCCCAGCATTTTATGTTATTTTAATGGGATATCTTTCATGATGTGGTTGCCAGTCACTCCGATTTCTGGATCAGTTCATCATGTGTGCCTCAAATTGAGCATTAAGTTGATGCAAGTGACCCTTATGATACGAGTCACATTATGAATTTCACTGAGAGAGCCCATGGTAATAGCAAATTGAATAAGGCAATTTATTGGGAGCTGTATATAATTCAAAGGAAAAATTAAACGTGGTTAATCATGCAATTTTTAAAAAGAGCTTTTATTTGCATTGTAAGAGAATAATAGAATAACAATATATACCAAAAAATTATCACATATCTGCTGGAGTTTGGAAGACTGGAAGGTGACTTAGTTGTACAGTCATAGTCATACAGGACAAACGAGCCCATCAACCCAAAGTCCATACCAACCAAGGTGCCCATCTAAGCTAGTCCCCTTTGCCTGCATTTGGCCCATATCCCTCTAAATCTTTCCTATCCACTCACCTGTCCAACTGTCTTTTAAATGCTGTTATTGTTCCTGCCTCAACTACTTCCTCTAGCAGCTCGTATGCCCTCTGTGTGAAGTTGTCACTCAGATTTCATTTAAATCTTTCCCCTTGCACCTTAAACCCATGCCCTCAAGTTTTTGATTCCCTTTTCCTGGGAAAAAGACTGTGCACATTCACCCTATCTATGCCCCTCATGATTTTATACATCTCGAAAAGGTCACCTCTCTGTCTCATATGCTCCAAGGTACTAGCCTGTCCAGTTTCTCCTTTTAACAGGCCCTCGAGTCCTGGCAACATTCTTGTAAATCTTCTTTGCACTCTTTTCAGCTTGATGATGTCTTTCCAATATCAGTGTGACCAAAAATATAAACAATATTCCTGGTGTGTCATCACCAATGTCTTGTACAACTGTAATATAACATCCCAATTCCTATACTCAATGCCCTAACTGAAGGCTAGCATGCCAAACACCTTCTTCACTGCGCTGTCTACCTGTGGTGCCACTTTCAGTGAACTATGTACTTGTACTCCTAGATCCCTCTGTTCTTCAACACTCCCCAGGGTCCTACCATTCACTGTTAAAGTCCTACACTGGTTCAACTACCCAAAATGCAATAACTCACTGAATTGAACGGCATTTGCTGTTCCTTGGCCCACTTACCTAGCTGATGAAGGTACATTGACAGAAACATACAAGATTATGAAGGGTCTTAATAGACTGCGGAGAGGATGTTTCCTTGTGGAAAAATCTAGAATTCAGGGTCACTGTTTAAAAATAAGAGGTCGCCAATATAAAAGAGAGGCAAGGTGAATGTTTTCTCTTTGAGGGCCATGATTCTATGAAATCATGGCCCTCAAAGCTGTGGAAGTAGAATCTGAATATTTTTAAGACAAGAATCAATCTAGTTTTTTGATCTGTAAGTGGGTAAAAGTTTCCTGAAGGATGACAGGAATGTGAAGTTGAAGTTACAGTTCATCAGATATGATTATATTTAATGGTGGAGCAAGTTCAAAAGGTCAAATGGCCGCCTTTTGCTCCCAATTTGTATATTGTATGACTGTATGTAAGAATAGTTATTTATTTGAATGAACTACTGCAAGGGGAGAGGAGTGAGGAGTCAGGAAGGGAGCAATGAAGGACAATGCTGTATAGGCTGATCTTGGTCACTCGTCATTCTCTACCTTCTCTTGGTATTGGTGAGAGAGTTTGATGATACAAAAACAAGTAGGAGAGTACATTGTCAAGAAGATAAATAGTGTTTGGGCGAGTTCACATCTGACATGTGGAGGGTGCTCAAAGACCAACTGTACACAGCACAGGTATATTCCATAAAACATAGAACACTACAGCACAGTACAGGCCCTTCGGACCACAATGTTGTGCCGACATTCCATCCCGCTCTAAGATCTATCTAACCCTTCCCTTCCACATAGCCCCCTATTTTTCTATCATTCATGTGTCTATCTAAGAGTCTCTTAAATGTCCCTAATATATCTGCCCACACAACCTCTGCTGGCAGTGCGTTCCATGCACCCACCACTCTCTGTGTAAAAAACTTAACCTCTGACGTCCCCCTTATACCTTCCTCCAATCACCTTAAAATTATCTCCTCTCGTGTCAGCCATTGTCGCCCTGGGAAAAAGTCTCTGACTGTCCACTCGATCTATGCCTCTTATCTTGTACACCTCTATCAAGTCACCTCTTATCCTCCTTCTCTCCAAAGAGCCCTAGCTCGCTCAACCTATCTTCATAAGACATGCTCTCCAATCCAGGCAACATCCTGGTAAATCTCCTCTGCACCCTCTCTAAAGCTTCCACATCCTTTCTATAATGAGGCGACCAGAACTGAACACAATACTCCAAGTGTGGTCTGACCAGAGTTCTACAGAGCTGCAACATCACCTCACGGCTCCTGAACTCAATACCCCGACTAATGAAGGCCAACACTCCACATGCCTTCTTAAAACCCTATTGACCTGCATGGTAGCCTTGAGGGATCTATGGACGTGAACCCCAAGATCCCTCTGTTCCTCCACACTGCTAAGAGTCCTGCTATCAACCTTATACTCTGCTTTCAAATTCGATCTCCCGAAGTGTATCACTTCACACTGATCAGGGTTGAACTCCATCTACCACTTCTTAGCCCAGCTCTGCATTCTATCAATATACTGTTGTAATCTACAGCAACCTTCTACACTGTCCACTACACCACCAACCTTTGTATCATCAGCAAACTTACTAACCCACCCTTCCACATCCTCATCCAAGTCATTTATAAAAATCACCAAGAGCAGGGGTCCCAGAACAGATCGCTGTGGAACACCACTGGTCACCAACCTCCAGGCAGAATATGCTCCATCTACCACCACCCTCTGTCTTCTATGGGCGATCCAATTCTGAATCCACACAGCCAAGTTTCCCTGGATCCCATGAAGATGGGATTTCTTCCAGTAAGAAGAAAGGACAAGGATAGCAAGGGAAGGGATCCTTGGATTGCAGGAGAGGTGGTGAATTTAGTCAAGAAGAAAAAGGAAGAGCATGCAAGGTTTAGGAAGCCAAAAATCAAACAGGGCCATTGAGGATTATAAAGAAACTAGATAAGAACTCAAGGGAATTAGGAGAACCAGGAGGGGCCACGCAGGATTAAAGAGAATCCCAAGTCATTCTACATCTACATTAAGAGCAAGAGGATAACTGGGGAGAGGGTAGGACCACTCAAGGATAAAGGAGGGAACATGTGCTTGGAGGCAGAGGATGTGGGCTGGGTCCTAAATGAGTACTTTGGATTGATAGTTACCAAGGAGAAGGACATGGAGGACAGTGAGATCAGTGTGGGGCTGATATGCTGGGACATGTTGAGATTAAGGAAGAGGTAGTGTTGGGTCTCTTGAAGAACATTAAGGTGGACAAGTCCCCAGGGCCTTTGCAGATGATGAAGATTAGTGGCATTGTGGATGGTGTAGAAGATTCCCAAAGGATGTAGCAGGATATGGATCAGTTGCAGGTATGGGCAGATAAATGACAGTTAGAGTTTAATCTGGGAAGTGGGAGGTGCTGCACTTTGGGAGATCACATGTAAAGGAACAGTACACAGTGGCAGGACCCTTAGTGTTGATGTACAGAGGGATCTTGAGGTCTAAGTCCGTGGCCCCCTGAAAGTGGCTGCACGTTGGTAGGATAGTAAAGAAGGTTTATGGCATGCTTGCCTTTACTAATCAAGGCTTTGAGTTCAAGAGTCAGGAAGTTATGTTACAGCTTTATAAAACTCTGATTAGGCTGCATCTGGAATATTGCATTCAACTCTGGTCACTCCATTACAGCAAGGATGTGGGGGCTTTGGAGAGGGTGCAGAGGTGGTTTACCAGGATACTGCCTGGATTAGAGGGCAGGTGCTATGGGAGAGGTTGGACAAACTTGGGTTGTTTTCTCCGGCGTGGCAGAGGCTGAAGGAAGACCTGATAGAAGTTTATAAGTGGCATAGATAGAGTACACAGCTGGGATCTTTCTCCCAGGGTCAAAATGTCTAATAGTAGAGGGCATGCATTTAAGGTGAGAGGGGGTAAGTTTAAAGGAGATATACAGGGCAAGTTACTTACACAGAGAGTGGTGGGTGCCTGGAATCCACTGCCAGGGGTGGTAGTGGAGGCAAATACGATAGAGGCATTTAAGAGACTCTTGGATAGGCACATGAATATATAAAGAATGGAGGGATGTGGACTTGTGTAGGCAGAAGGGACTCATTTAGTTAGGCTTTTAATTACGAGTTTAATTAGTCTGGCACAACACCATACGCCGAAGGTCCTGTTCCTGTGCTGCACTGTTCTATGTTTGCAAACAGACGGACAAGTTAAGTGATGGTCAAACAGAAAGTCCCTGTGGGGAAAGTTGAGAATATCATCTTTTGTAGGAAGTATAAAGAAATGAAGTGCTATTTAAATAGGATAAGATTACTAAATTTTCCTTGGAGATATCTGGGTGTCTGTGTACATGAAACAAAGAGTTAGCACACAGGTACAGTGGTTGGAGGGAGATCAGTCACCAGTAGTTAGAGTGAGACATACAGCACCAGAAACAATCCCCTAGGCCTAATATGTCCATACTAACCACCGATTACCCATTATATCAATCCTAGTTACCAGCACTTGGTCCATAGCCTTCTATGCTTTGGCAATTTAAATGCTCATCTAGATATCTCTTAAATATTGGGATATTTCCACCACCCACCTTATATATAGTTTCCAGATTCCAAATGCTCTCTGAGTGAAAAAATTCCTAAGATCCCCTCTAAACCTCTCCCTCTCATTCGAAACCTATGTCCTTTAGTTTTTGGCACCTTTGTTTTGGAATAAAATTTCTCACAATCTACCACCTCTATGCCCATAATAGCTTTGTACATCTCCATCAGACACCATCCCCCAACCCCCCCCCCCCCCCCCCCCGCTCCAAGGAAAACAAACACAGCCTATCCATTTTCCTGCACACCAAAACAATCCATCCCAGGCAACATCCTGGTGAATCCCCTCTACACCCTCTCTAGTGCAATAACGTCTTTCCTATTTTTATCCTCAGAGGGTGGATAAAAATGGCTCTGGAGAGATATGGCATTATCCAGGCAGCAGGATGTAAAACACCTATTCATGTTCTGAACTTCTAAACTTCAAATCTGCAGTCAGGAATACTGCGGTAACAAACAGGCCTTTAAGCCATTTAAAAGCATGAGTGATCCTATGATCACCTGACAGACTCGGCAGACCCGACCTTCCAGAACATAAGTACATCCCCCTGGAAGGGTCCAGTATGCCTCCATTGTACAAGAAAATGTGGACACCGGGAAGGTCTTCAGACAAGACTGAAGCATCGGGGCATGAAACCCAACCTCCCTTGCATCTTTATAGCCAACGTACAAGATAGAGGACCTAAGGGCAAGACTGCTGTATCGGGGGATACGAGGGACTGTTGTGTACTCTGTTTCACAGAGACATGGCTCACCTCCAACTCTCCGGACATGGTGCTCCAGCCTGATGGTTTCTCCATCCATCATATGAACTAGAAAGCAGCATCAGGAAAAAGAAGAAGTGGCAGTGTCTGCTTCATTATACACTTGTGGTGGTGCTTGGACCTGACGGTCTTGTCCCATTCCTGCTCCCCTGACCCAGAACATCTGGTCATTAAGTGCCGACTGTTCTACCTATCAAGGGAATTCTCTGCTGTCATCCTGACTGCAGTCTACATCCTGCCTCAGGCGGGTGTCAAGCTAGCACTTGGGGAATTGAGTGCCATGATTAACAAACATGAAACTGTGTACTGTGATGCCCTCCTCATTATCACTGGGGACGTCAACCAGGCAAGGTGAAAGAAATCTCTTCCTAACTGCCATCAACACGTTACCTTCAACACCAGAGGACCAAACACACTCGACCACTGCTATACCACCATCAGGAATGCCTACGGCTCCATCCCTTGCCCGCACTTTGCTAAATTCAACCATCTGGCTGTGCTGCTTCTTCCTGCTCACGGGAAGAGAGTGTGGCACTGGAGGTGATGACTATGAAGAGCTGGTCAAGAGAGGCAGAGGAGTGAATACGAGACTGCTTCGAATCAGTGGACTGGGCCATGTTCAAGTCATCAGTAGACCTGAATGAATATGCCACAGTCGTCACCAACTGCAGAATGAACTGTGTGGACGAGTGTGTACCTACAAAAATATTCAGAGTCTTCCCCAACCTGAAGCCCTGAAAGAACCAGGAGATTCGTAATCTGTTGAAGGCTAGATCTGTGGCATTTAGGAATGGGTCATACAAGAAGTCAAGTATGACTCTGGAAGGCCATTGTGAGCACAAAGATTGCGAGAGGACAAGAATATAAAAGCAAGGATGTAATGCTGAGGCTTTATAAGGTGTTGGTCAGACCACATTTGGAGTATTGTGTGCAGTTTTGGCCCCATATCTAAGAAAGGATGTGTTGACATTGGAGAGGGTCCAGAGGAGGTTTATGAAAATGATCCCAGGGTGAAAGGGTTAACGTATGAGGAGCATTTAATGGCTCTGATCCTGTACTCGCTGGAGTTTAGAAGGATGAGGGGGATCTCACTGAAACCTACCAAATATTGAAAGACCTGGATAGAGTGGACGTGGAGACGATGTTTCCAGTAGTGGGAGAGTCTACGACCAGAGCCTCAGAATAGAAGGATATCGCTTCAGAAAGAGATGAGGAGGAATATCTTTAGCCAGAGGGTGGTGAATCTGGAATTCATTGCCACAGATAGCTGTAGAGGCCAAGTCATTGGGTATATTTAAAGCAGAGGTAGATAGGTTCTTGATTAGTAAGGACATCAAAGGTTACGGGGAGAAGAGATGAATGCTGTTGAGGGGGATGACCTACAGGGATCAAGCGGCAGTAGCCACGTCCTGGCACTGGGACTGGTCCTGCTGCTCAGAAAGGAAGGGAGGAGAAGAGGAGGGCAATAGTGATAGGGGACTCAGTAGTCAGGGGAACAGACAGGAGGTTCTGTGGACATGAGCGAGAATCCCGGATGGTATGTTGCCTTCCAGGTACCAGGGTCCAGGATGTCTCTGATTAGGTCCACAGCATTCTTGTGTGGGAGGGAAAACAGTCAGAAGTCGTGGTACATGTTGGTACCAACGACACAGGTAGGAAGAGGGATGAGGTCCTGAAAAGTGAATTTAGGGAGCTAGGAAGAAGGCTGAAGAACAGGATAAAGGTGCGAAGTTCTGGAAGTGGGTGAGGTCCTCAATGAATACTTCTCTTCAGTATTCACCAAGGAAATGGGCCTTGATGACGCTGAGGACAGTGTTGGTAAGGTTAATGTTCCAGAGCATGTTGATATCAAAAGAGAGGATATGTTGGAGCTGTTAGAAAATATTAGGACAGATAAGTCCCCAGGGCCTGATGAAATATTCCCCAGGCTGCTCTGTGAGGCGAGGGAGGAGATTGTTGAGCCTTTGGCTAGGATCTCTGAGTCCTCATTGTCGAGAGGAATGGTACCAGAAGATTGGAGGGTGGCAAATGTTGTCCCCTTATTCAAATAAGGAAGAAGGGATAGTCCAGGGAATTACAGACTAGTGACCCTTACGTCAATGGTGGGCAAGTTATTGGAAAGGATTCTTAGAGATGGGATCTATGGGCATTTAGAGGATCATGGTCTGATCAGGGACAGCCAGCATGGCTTTGTGAAGGGCAGATCATGTCTCACAAGCCTGATAGTGTTCTGTGACGAGGTGACCAGACAGATTGATGAAGGTAGTGCAGTAGATGAGGTCTACATGGATATTAGTAAGGCATTTGACAAGGTTCCACATGGTAGGCTTCTTCAGAAGGTCAGAGGGCATGGGATCCAGGGAAGCTTGGCCATGTGGATTCAGAATTGGCTTGCCTGTAGAAAGCAGAGGGTTGTGGTGGAGGGAGTGCATTCAGATTGGAGGGCTGTGACTAGTGGTGTCCCACAAGGATCAGTTCTGGGACCTCTGCTTTTTGTAACTTTTATCAATGACTTGGATGAGGGGGTAGAAGGGTGGGTTGGCAAGTTTGCAGAAGACACAAAGGTTGGTGGTGTTGTGGATAGTGTAGAGGATTGTCGAAGATTGCAGAGGGACATTGATAGGATGCAGAGCTGGGCTGAGAAGTGGCAGATAGAGTTCAAACTGGAGAAGTGTGAGGTGGTACACTTTGGAAGGACAAACTCCAAGGCAGAGTACAAGGTAAATGGCAGGATTCTGGGCAGTGTAGAGGAGCAAAGTGATCTGGGGTTTCATATCCACAGATCACTGAAAGTCACCTCACAGGTGGATAGGGTAGTTAAGAAAGCTTATAGGATGTTAGCTTTCATAAGTCATGGGATCGAGTTTAAGAGCCGCGAAGTAATGATGCAGCTTTACAAAACTCTGGTTAGACCACACTTAGAGTACTGTGTCCAGTTCTGGTCGCCTCATTATAGGAAGGATGTGGAAGCGTTGGAAAGGGTGCAGAGGAGATTTACCAGGATGCTGCCTGGTTTGGAGAGTATAGATTATGAGGAGAGACTAAGGGAGCTAGGGCTTTACTCTTTGGAGAAAAGGAGGATGAGGGGAGATATGATAGAGGTATACGAAATATTAGGAAGAATAGATAGAGTGGACAGCCAGCGCCTCTTTCCCAAGGCACCAATGCTCAATACATGAGGGCATAGCTTTAAAGTAATGGGTGGGAAGTTCAAGGGAGATATCAGAGGAAGGTTTTTTACCCAGAGAGTGGTTGGGGCACGGAATGCGCTGTCTGGGCCAGTTGGTGGAGGCAGGTACATTGATCAAGTTTGGCACAACATTGTGGGCCGAAGGACCTGTATTGTGCTGTACTGTTCTATGTTCTATATGTTCTAAGGCAGGAGAATGGAGTTGAGAAGGAAAAATAAATCAGCAATGATCAAGTGTTACCAAAATACTACTAGTACATCTCAGGCCCCACCAGGGGCGCCAACACCCTTGACCACTGCTATACAACCATCAAAGGTGCCTTCCGAGCCACCCCTCATCCCCACTTTGGGAAATCAGACCACCAGGCTGTGCTCCTTCTCCCTGCACACAAACAGAAACTGACACAGGAGGATCTGTCAGAGAGTCGTGCAGTGCTGGTCTGAGGAAGCAGATGAGCTCCTACACGACTGCTTTGAGACAGTGGACTGTTCCATGTTCAAAGACTCAGCTGCCAGCCTTGATGAGTATGCCACCACCATCACAGACTTTATCAGCAAGTATGTGGAGGACTGTGTACCAAAGAGGACAATACGGGTGTTCCCAAACAGGAAACCATAGATGAACCCAGGAGATCCACTCCCTACTGAAGGAGAGGACTGCTGCACACAAATCTGGTGATACTGATCTGTACACGAAATCCAGATATGACCTTTGGAAAGCTATCAGCCAAGAGGCAATACCGACTCAAAATAGAGTCCCAGACCGGCCATCAGCTATGGCAGGGCTTAAATGCCATAACAGGCTACAAGATGAAGACGGGCTGCAGAGTTAACAACAGCACATCCCTTCCTGATGAACTTAATGCATTCTATGCGTGTTTTGAACAGAAGGGAAGTGAATTGTCACCACCCACCCTGATAGACTTCAATGCAACTGAACCTGTGATCACCGTTGAGGACATAAGATCAGTCTTCCAGAGAGTGAACACAAGGAAAGCATCTGGCCCAGGTTGCGTGTTTTGAACAGAAGGGAAGTGAATTGTCACCACCCACCCTGATAGACTTCAATGCAACTGAACCTGTGATCACCGTTGAGGACATAAGATCAGTCTTCCAGAGAGTGAACACAAGGAAAGCATCTGGCCCAGATGGTGTCCCTGGCCGTGTGCTCAGATCTTGTGCTGATCAACTGGCAGAAGTATTTGTGGACATATTTAACCTCCCCCTGCTTCAATCTCAGGTTCCCACCTGTTTTAAGAAGACCACTATCATCCTGGTACCGAAGAAAAGCAAGGTAACATGCCTCAATGACTACCGACCAGTGGCTCTGACATCCACCATCATGAAGTGCTTTGAGAGGTTGGTCATAGCACGCATCAACTCCAGCCTCCCAGACAATCTTGACCCACTGGAATTCTCCTATCGCCGAAACAGGTCTACAGCAGATGCCATCTCCCTGGCCCCACACTCAGCTCTGGAGCATCTGGACAGTAAAGACACCTACATTAGACTATTGTTTATTGACTACAGCTCTGCCTTCAATACAATAGTCCCAAGCAAACTTGTCACCAAACTCCGAGACCTAGGACTCAACACCTCCCTCTGTAACTGAATCCTTGACTTTCTAACCAACAGACCGCAATCAGTGAGGATAGGCAGCAATACCTCTGGCACGATTATTCTCAACAATGGTGCCCCACAAGGCTGTGTCCTCAGCCCTCTACTCTACTCCCGATACACTCATGCCTGTGTGGCCAGATTCTGCTCTAACTCCATCTACAGGTTTGCAGATGATACCACCGTTGTAGGCCGTATCTCAAACAGCGATGAGTCAGAGTACAGGAAGGAGATAGAGAGCTTAGTGGAATGGTGTCATGACAACAACCTTTCCCTCAATGTCAGCAAAACTAAAGATCTGGTCATTGACTTCAGGAAAGGGGGCAGTGTACATGCACCTGTCTACATCAGTGGTGCTGAGGTTGAGAGGGTTGAGAGCCTTAAGTTCCTGGGAGTGAACATCACCAACAGCCTGTCCTGGTCAAATCATGCAGATGCCACAGCCAAGAAAGTTCACCAGCGCCTTTACTTCCTCAGGAGGCTAAAGAAATTCAGTTTATCCCCTTTGACTCTCGCCAACTTTTACCGAGGCACCATAGAAAGCATCCTATCTGGATGTATCACGGCTTGGTACAGCAACTGCTCTGCCCAGGACCACAAGAAACTGCAGAGAGTTGTGGACACAGCCCAGTGCATCACGGACACCAGCCTCCCCTCCTTGGACTTTGTCTTTACCTCTCACTGTCTTGGTGAAGCAGCCAGCATAATCAAAGACCCCACCCACCCGGAACATTCTCTCTTCTCTCCTCTTCCATCGGGTAGAAGATACAAGAGCCTGAGGGCACGTACCACCAGACTGAAGGACAGCTTCTACCCCACTGTGATAAGACTATTAAACGGTTCCCTTATACAATGAGATGAACTCTCACCTCACGATCTACTTTGTTGTGACCTTGCACCTTATTGCACTGCACTTTCTCTGTAGCTGTGACACTTTACTCTGTACCGTTATTGTTTTTACCTGTACGACCTCAATGCACTCTGTACTAACCCAATGTAACTGCACTGTGTAATGAATTGATCTGTACGATCGGTATGCAAGACAAGTTTTTCACTGTACCTCAGTACAAGTGGCAATAGTAAACGAACACCAAAATGGTGGAGCAGACTCAATAGGTCAAATGGGCTAGTTCTGCTCCTATGTCTTATGGTCTTATGGAGACAATTCTGGACTAAACTGGAGTCAGAGAAGGACGTTCAGCCACTGTGGCAGGGCTTGCATGCTATCAGTTCCTACAAGGCAAAAACAGATAGCATAAGTGGCAATGATAGATGAGCTCAATGCCTTTTATGTATGCTTTGAAAGGGAGAATAATAACACTCCCATATGAGCCCCCACCGCTCAACTCTAACCCTATAATCCCAGTCTCCGAGGGCGATGTCAGAGCATCCTTCAAGAGCGTGAATCCACGCAAAGCGTCTGGCCCAGACGGTATACCTGGTCCAGTGCTGAAGAACTGTGCAGACCAACTGACTGGTGTATTCAAGGACATTTTCAACCTCTCGCTTCTGTGGTCTGAGGTTCCCACCTGCTTCAGGAGGACATCCATAGTACTGGAACTCAAGAATAGCACGGTGACCTGCCTTGATGACTACCATCCAGTAGTAGTTACATCTGCTATATTGGTATTTCGAGAGGTTGGTTGTGGTGCAAATCAACTCCAGCCTCAAGAAATGACCCAGATCCCCTTCAATTTGCCTATTACCACAACAGATCAACAGCAGATGCAATTTCATGGGATGTTCACTCAGCTCTGGATCATCTGGACAACAATAACACACACATCAGGCTGCTGTTTATTGACTATAGCTCAGCATTCAACACTATCATCCCCTACAAACTTATCACCAAGCTCCAAGACCTGGCTCTCTGTATCTCCCTTTGCAACTGGACCTTGGCCTCATCAGCAGACCTCAATCAGTACAGATCGATAACAACAACTCATCATCATTGATCATCAACATAAATGCACCTCAAGACTGACTGCTTAGTTCCCTGCTTTATTCTCTTTACACCCACAACTGTATGGCTAAGCACAACTCCAATACCATCTATAAATTAGCAGACAACACCACTGTTGTTGATCAAATCACAGGTAGTAATGAGTCAGCATTCAGGAAAACAGCTGGTTGAGTGTTGCCACAGTCACAACCTCACACTTAACATCAACAAAACCAAGGAGCTAATCATTGACTTCAGAAAGTGGAAGTTGGGAGACCATGTACCAGTTCAAGATAGTTGGAGGAGTAGGGAGTATTGAAGAAATAGAAAGGTTGCAGAAAGACTTAGATAGTTTAGGAGAATGGGCAAAGAAATGGCAGATGAGATTCAATGTTGAGAAATGTGCCGTTTTACAGTTTAGAAAAAGAAATAAATGGGCAGATTATTATCTCGATGGGGAGAAAAATCAAAGTACAGAAGTACAAAGGGACTTGGGGGTATTCGTGCAGGATACCCTAAAGGTTAACCACCAGGTCGGATCAGCGGTTAAGAAAGCAAATGCTATGTTAGCATTCGTTTCGAGAGGTATAAAGCATAAAAGTAAGGAAGTGTTGATGAGGCTCTAATGGGCACTGGTGAGGCCTCATTTGGAGTACTATTTGTTTTGGGCCCCTTATCTTAGGAAGGATGTACTGATGTTGGAGAGGGTTCAGAAAAGATTTATGAGGATGATTCCCGGAATGAAAAGGCTTACTTATGATGAGCGTTTGTCAGCTCTTGGACTGTACTTATTGGAGTACAGAAGAATGAGAGGGGACCTCATAGAAACATTTAGAATGTTGAAAGGACTGGACAGAGTAGATGTGGTTAAGCTGTTTCCCCTGGTGGATGAGTCCAGGACTAGAGGGCACAATCTTAGAATTAGAGGGTACCGGTTTAAAACAGAAATGAGGAGAAATTTCTTTAGCCAGAGGGTAGTGAAATTATGGAATTCTTTGCCACATACAGCTGTGGAGGCCCAATCATTGGGGGCATTTAAGGAGGAGATAGATAGGTATCTAATTAGTCAAGGTATCAAGGGATATGGGGATAAGGCTGGAAATTGGGGCTAGATAGGAATAGTATTAGTTTAGCTCATGGAGCAGATTCGATGGGCCAAATGGCCTACTTCTGCTCCTTTGTCTTGTGATCTTGTGAAATTGGTGGGTCAGAGGTGGAGAGTGTAAGCAGCTTCAAATTCCTGGGCGTTAACATCTCAGGTGACATCTGGGCCCAGCACAAATGTAATCATAAAGAAGGCATGCCAGCACCTCTACGTTTTTAGAAGCTTAAGGAGATATGGCACGTCACCAAATACTCTAACTTCTACAGATGCACTGTTGAAAGTATATTGACTGATTACATTATGGCCTGGTGTGGCAATTCCAACGAACAGGAATGCAAAAGGTTGCAGAGAGTCGTGGACACAGTCCAATCCAACATGGGCACTGCCCTCTCCATTGACGGCATCTATAAGAGGTGCTGCCTCAAGAAGGCAGCACCTATCATCAAGGATCCCCACCATCCGGGTCATGCCCTCTTCTCGTTGCTACCGTCGGGCAGGAGGTACAGAAGCCTGAAAATCCCACACCACCAGGTTTAGGAAGAGCTACTTTCCTACAACCATCAGGTTCTTGAACCAACCTGCATAACCCTAACCCTACATCTGCAACAGAACACCACAGACCACCTCTTTCACTACCATGGACTTGTCTTTGCATTTTATTTGCACTAAGGTCTTGCTTTTGCATTGACTTTTTCCCCACTGTATGGTACAATTTTATGTATAGTTTATATTCTGTGTGTTTCTGTAGCTACATGCCAGTGATGCTTCTGCAAGCAAGTTTTTCATTGTCCTGTACCTCACCATACTTGTACATATGACAATCAACTCAACTAGTATGACAACCAAAACTGCACCAATGTTTCCCAAAGTTGTATCATAATCTTCATGCTCTTACAATCTATACCCAGCTAATGAAGACGAGTATCCTGTACGCCATCTTCACTACCCTATCTACCTGTGCTGCATTTTTCAGGATCTTTCAACTTATACATCAACATACCATTGTTCCTCAGTATTCCCAAGGATCCCACCATTCATTCAGAATGCCGTACCATTATTTGTCCTCCAAAAGTGCACTTGCACATATCAGGATTAAATTCCAACTGCCAATGCTCTGTCCATTTAAAGATATCCAGCTCACTTTCAACCACACCACCAACTTTTGTGTCATCTGTAAACTTAGCAATCACACCTCCACCTCCTACACTCATATCCAAATCATTAATGTTAGAGAGATGCAAAGGAATAGCAGTTGGGGAGGTCAGGTACCAAGGGCTATAGGGGGAATGGGTGGTGGTCAGGGATCAGCATTTGGTGGTGGTCAGGGTATAGAACCAACATTTGGAGGGAGGTTAGGTATCAGAAGATAGATTGGTGGATCAGAGATCAGCAGCTGGAAGTGAAAGGGTTTAGGGACCAGAAATTGGAGGGAGGCATCATGGACCAGAAATTGGAAGAGGATTGAGTACTAGAACTTTATCTGGCTGTTCCAAAGGAACTGGCTGTTCAGGAGTGGTCAGAGGCCAGGAGATCAGATATGGTTTTGGGGTCATAGTTTGGATAAATGGAGAGGGATTAATTATTGAGAATTTCAAGAAAAGGAGGGGACAGGCATTTCATAGAGGGATGAGGTTCAGCTATTCTGAAAAGGATTGATGTTTGGAAGTGGACACAGATGCAGTTTTTTGGAAGGTGATGTGATCCAGCTGTTCAGAAGAGGGTAGGGAATGGGACAGGAAAGCTCCAGTCAGGGGGAGAACTTTGCATCAGAAGATGCATGGTGACCAGGGCCTGGATATTTGGAAGGAGATCGGGGATCGGCACTCTAGAAGGGGCTGGAGACTAGCAGCTTCAAGAGGGATCAGCACGGTATGGAGAGGGATTGAGAGGCTGCAATGTGGAGTGGGATTGGAGATGGGGAGCAGCAATGCAGAGGATCGGAGTTCAGCTGTATGGAGAGGGTCAAATGACTTCTGGACGTCTTTCCCAGAAAAACAACAGGACTAGTTTGATGAGCACAACCAAGAGCTCATTAATAGCAAATGCAAAAGGTTCTTGGATCAGAAGTTCCACTGCACCTCAGAGGAAAAGAAACAGCTCTGAGGTACCTAAAGATCAAAGTACAACTGAAAACTGGAACACAAAAAAAATAGTTCATGGTAAGAGTACAGGTTCAACCTGACAACCATGACTTGGGGATTCTCCAACAGTGTTACGACCATATATGGCCTGAAGTGCCACTCCACCAGTACCAAGAACTGAGATGAACTTACACTGGACGTCAGTTCTAATGAAGGGTCTTTGACTCGAAATGTTAACTGGTTTATCTTTCCACAAATGGTGCTTGACTGGCTAAACTCTTTCAGCATATCTGATTAGAACATAAGAACGTGATTTTGTTTAAGATTCCAGCATATGCAGTTATTTGTTTTGAGAGAACTCACCCTTATTTAAATCATAGATATAGATTGTGAAAAGAACTAATCCCTTTGGAACTCCATTGGTCACAGCCTTCCAACCTGCAAATAGCCCCATTTATTCCTACACTATTTTTGCCTGTTAACCAATCCAACCCCAATGTACTACAGGTGACCCACTTTGTTATTGGGGGGGGGGGTTACATTCCTAGAAAATGGCCTGCATTGCAAAGCCGCATCATCTGCGCATGTGTCAAAAAACGCAAGTTGAAAAAAAATTTAATGTTTTTATTTACGTTTTCCCCACATAAATTCCATGAAGCGAATTTTATTCTGTGGTTCAAATTTTAGGGTAATGATTTGTGAATTCTGCAAGGGCAAATTTCTGTTACCCGAATGGCCATAGCTTGGGGGTCACCTGCATCCCCAGTATTGTGTGCTATAACTTTATCATACAACTGTACAGCGCAGAAACAGGGCCTCTCAGCCCACCTCCTCTGCAATCATGGTGCCTATCTACCATAATACCAGTTGCCTACATTAGGCCTGTCTCCCTCTGTTCCTTTTTTTTAATCTAAACTACCTGTCCAAATGCCTTTTAAATGTTGTAATTGTATCTGCCTCCACCACCTTCTCTGGCAGCTCATTCCAGATAACCACCACCTTCTGTGTGGAAAAACTGATCCCTCACGTCTCCTTTAAATTTCTCCCCTCTCACTGTAAACCTGTGGTTTCTAGTTTTGCGCTTCCCTACCCTGGAAAACAAGACTGACCACCTACCCTGTCTATGCCCTTCCTAATTTTATAAACCTCTGTTAGGTCACCCCTCAGCCTCCTACATTCTATTGAGAATAATCCCAGCCTATCCAATATCTCATAGCTACAGCCCTCCATTCCAGGTAACATCTTGGTGAATCTCTTCTGCACTCTCTCTAATGCTACCACATCTTTCCTGTAGTGTGGCGACCAAATGCCTTCTTTCAAACCCCTGCCATTGCTGCTCAACCGTCATCCCTGCTAGGGTCCCCTTCCAATCAACTTTGG